>NC_080105.1:40463985-40835860 GCF_950005125.1 Chionomys nivalis | reverse complement strand
CAGAGGCTGCTTGTTTGTTTCTCGCTGCCCAGACCTGAAATAATTACACAGAAACTACATTAATTGCAGTACTGCTTGGCTAGTTTAAGCATATTTCTAGCTAGCTCTTACATCTTAAATTAACCCATCTCTATTAATTTGTGCATCACCACAAGGTTGAGGCCTACCAGCAAGGTTCCAGATGACATCTGGCGTCTTTCCCCTCTGGTAGCTACACAGCATCTCCCTGACTCCGCCTACTCTCTCTATATATCTGTTTGGATTTCCTGTCTGGCTTTATTCTACTAAGCCATTGGCTGAAAGCAGCTTCTTTATTAACCAAATGGTATTCACAGTATACAAAGGGAAACCACACATCATCCACCTGGCTCAGTATATCACAGTTTAAAGGTGATAAAGCTTGCAATACTTAGTTGTAATTTAATGTTGTGTTGGTGGTATTTAGCACCTCTTAGCTCATAGCTAAAAGACTCATATCTATTATGTCACATCTTATGCTGACTTGAAAGGTTTTAAGTCATTTGTATATGAAATTACAATGTAGCAGCTTGTGATTTATAATTTAATTTTTAAAATTTTTTTATTTTCAATGTTTTTGCTGGCATGTATGGTTTTGCATCAATTGTATGTCTGATGCCCACAGAGTCCAGAAGATGGTATTTACTGGAAAAACCTGTTTTCTAGTTGGTGGCTCAACCCTAGCATACACATATAATCCAAGAGCTTTCTGGTTATTGAAAAGAGGATTAAATAAAGTCAACCATAGGCCAAGAGGCAGAGCAAGCAGCCAGTTGACAGGAAGAGAACAAGAGAAAACTATAGAGAATAAGAGAGTTGGGAGGTCGGAGGGAGATTCACAGAAGTGAAGAGAGGAACATTCAGTTTTGAGGAGTCTGTTTTGTTTGCCTCTCTGAGCTAGCAGGCTTTCACCCCAGCATCTGCCTCCCGAGTCTTTTTTGGTAAAATGAAATGACTGAGATTTTGTTAAAAACAAGAGGCTGACTGAGAAAAAGGTTTTGCTTCTTTTAAGATCTTTGCTATAGCTTATTTATTCAATATATTGTGAAATGTTTCCCTAGGTTTCTTAATACTGAGCCGTGCTTACCACTTCTAGACTGGATTACCCTTTGGGAGGTACTTGTCTCCCAGAGCGGAGAAGGATCCTGCGCAGCTGAAGCACTGCTCAGGTGTCTGTGTGGGCGGGGGCGGTCAGGGAAGACAGTGAGAATGGCACGCGCCTTTAATCCCACCCTAATCCCAGCGCGCGGGAGGCAGAAGCGGGTGAATCTCTGAGTTTGAGGCTAATCTGGTTTACAGAGCGAGTTTCAGGACTGGCTTCATAACTACTGAGAAACCCTGTCTCAAAAAAACAAAAACCAACCAACCAAACAACAAAAACAGTGAGAAAGCCCAGAGTATCAGGACTAGCAAGCATGCTTACAGTTCTGTAAGCTAGGAAAGAGACAAGCAAAGTTACGCTTTTGAATTATTTAGGAAGGTAGGCAGGTTTAGAGGTTAAGATCTGGAAACAACTGCCTATTTCTGGATTCTTTATAGTGACATAGCTCAGATTTTTAATATGTATGTGCCTGTGGGCTTGTACCTGTGCACGTGAGTGCAGGTGTGTTAGGAAGCCAGAGGTGTCTTCTCCTGGAGCTGGAGTGAACGGTGGTGTGAGATAGCTGATAATGGGTATTGGGAATCTACTTGGGTCCTCTGCAAGAGCAGTGTGCACTCTGAACCACGGGGCCATTTCTCCAGACCTAGTGCTCAGATTTTTACTTCAGTTTGGTCAATTTTCTTTTTGGTGCTTTGTGGGGTGTTGTTGATGGGTGTTTTGCTAGATTCATAAAAAAGAAAAGT
Organism: Chionomys nivalis; assembly: GCF_950005125.1. NCBI lineage: Eukaryota > Metazoa > Chordata > Mammalia > Rodentia > Cricetidae > Chionomys > Chionomys nivalis. The sequence goes on along the minus strand of NC_080105.1, from coordinate 40,833,997 downwards.
GTAGGTTCTTCCCTGCCCTTTTCTCCTTCTTTTATTAAAGTATTAGATTCCCTGAATACTTGAAAGCATTCACTAAGGGTTATTGGACTGGCTGCATTTTACTGTTAATTCTATTCTTAGCAGCATCTTTGGCTTTAAGTTTTCTGCCTAGTGAGTCAGTCCCAATAAACTGTCTTTTCATTCACAGATCACATCTATAATGGCAGACAGCTTTGCAGAAGATGGCTTATAGAACCCTTTTAATTTTTTTTTCTGTTATTTCACTTCTTAATTGCCAACTTATACTTGGTGTGGTTTTCTTCTTTACCAAACTATTATTTTACTTTTGTTGCTTATTGTGCTTTGTTTTTATTTCATTTATTTAATTTTGGTTTTTAGAGACAGAATTTCTCTGTGTAATCACCATCCTGGCTGTTTTGGAACTCAATCTGTAGACCAGGCTGGTCTTGAACTCACAGACATCTATCTGCCTGCCTCTGTCTCCTAAGTGCTGCAATAAAAGGCATGTGCTACCACCGCCTGGCAGTGTTTTTATTTTTGTATAACATATAATCTATCAGATCATTTGCTACCTATTAAACTTTTGACCTCTTAATCTGAACTGACTAAGCAGTCATTAAGGTTTTAATGGTTTCCTTCAGTGCTTTGTGTAATTGTTGTGTTACATGTTTTCATGCAGTTCATCTGCATGTGTTCCTGACTGTCACAGTAAAGGACTGTATTCATACTCACCATAGAGGGTTCCCCTCGGTTGCATTATTACCTCACTGCAGTTAAGATCCTATGTAATAACTCTTCCCCCTTTATTTGCCTGATACACTTTTGCCCATCTTTCACTTTCACTTGTATCTATGTGTTTTAGATATTTCTTTTGTGGTGGCCTATGGTTATCCTTAGCTTTTAAGACTGTGTGTGTGTGTGTGTGTGTGTGTGTGTGTGTGTGTGTGTGTGTGTGTGAGTGAGTGAGTGAAGAGTCTCAAAATGTTGTCCTGGCTCCCTGGATGTGTAGATCAGGCTGGCCTCTAAACTCAGGTTTCTTGAAGTGCTAGGATAAAAGGCATATGCCACCACACCCAGCCTTCTTCTAACTTTATATTCTGTTTTTGACAGGTTCTGGGGGTTTGCTTTATAAATGCTTATTTACAGACCCTACTAAATAATTTGCTGTATGTGCTGCAGTCATTTTGCTAATTGTAGGGGATTCAGAAGTGAACAACATGGACCATTGTATTTTCATGAAGCTTACATTTCTCGTGTGTGTGTGTGTGTATGAAGCTTTTTTCTTTTTCTTACATTATTTGCAGTGTAGTGGCGTTGCAGGAGTTCTTTCCGTCTACCATGTGGGTCCTGAAAATGGAACTCAGGTCATCAGGCTTGTTTTGTTGGTAAGCTGAGCCACCTCGGGTCTTTCTCAGCCCACAAAGCTTACATTCTGAGAGAGAAGACTATTAGTTTTTAAAATACGAGGAAGGCCATAAACAAGCTTCTGTTACACTTGTTTAAGGGGGAAGGTGAAGTGTTCAGAGATGACCTCTGTGAGAAAAGATGAGGTCAAGCTGAAAACCTGAGCTAGATGGAGCCAGCCTTGCAAGGCACCAGAGTGGCGTCCATGTTTCCTATTGTGCAGAGGAACGCTAATCTAATGCTAATGGTGCTTTTCTAATCAGAGTCAGTGAACTCTTTTTATGATAGCTATTTTGTAATGCTTTTATTGTTTGGAAATTTATGCATAACACTATTTGAGCTTCTTTTTAAAACATTTTATGTATATGGTTGTTTGGTCTGTATCACATGAATTTGTGGTACCCATGGAGGCCAGAAGGTGCCTTTGGATGGCCTGGAAGTAGAGTCTCAGATAATGAGCCATCACGTGGGTTAGTTCTCTGGAAGAGCAGTCGGTGCTCCTAACTACTGAGTCATTTCTCTAGCCCCAGCTTAAATGTATAATTTCTTTCCAAGTCAGTAGAATACCCTAAATGTAAATTACTATATTTAAATTTTTTCTTTGAATATTTATAAGTAGTCAGGCATAGTTATGCCAGAAATGTAATATAAATGAAATAGCTGTTTATGCCTTTAAATGCGGAGTCACCATGAATATGATAATTATAAATAACCAGTAGATGTTTGATGCATGGGCAGGCATATGTGCTGTAACTTGTGATTTCCTTAAGTGGTTCAGAATTCTTTGTGAGGTTCTAGAAAGTGAAAAGTGCAGCTTTTCTATGGTTTACAAAGGTAAGCCATTCTATACACAATATACAATGTAGAGAATGAAATATTAAAGCAACACAAAATACTTGTGGACAGTATTGGATTATAAATGCAGTTTAATATATATAAACTGGTATTTTTCAGTCAATAACACCTAGGAAAGATACTGGCAGCAGAATTTTCAATTTTGGCAGTATTGACATTGGAGACTGAAATTTTTGATGTTGCTGTGCTGTGCAGTATAGAACATTTATCAGCATTTCTGGCTGTGTAGCTGTCAGTCACAGCTTCCCTGTGGTGTGAAGCCATAGCTGCCTTCATACATTACCAAATGTCCTTCGGGAGACAGACTTACTCTGGTTGAAGACTGGGTTAAAGGTTCAGTTCATGTTTATAAAAGAGAAAAGTAGATTGAGATGTGTTCATTACCTTTAGGTTCCTTTTTCATGGGTTCAGTCATTTAGCACAGTGCTGTTGGGATAGAGTAAATAAGGTCTTTGCTGCCGAGCCTATACACATAATACCATTTTTCTGAGCTGTGCTGTTCAGTAGATAAGGTGTATTTTGATTTATGTGTTGAACTTTCAATGGGCTTATCAAGATGTAATCCCACTCTGAGTCAGACGTCTCTAGGTGTAGCATGATGCAGTGTCTAGTTTAGTCACACAGTGCTCTGGAGACGTTGTAGGGGCAGTCATGGACAGGAGCCCCAAGGATAAAAGACTGGTTTTCGATTAAGGTCAGTGTGAATCACTGATGTAAAATTATTTTGAAAAACAGTTTTTGTTGATGATGTAAATGTATATTTCCATGTAAAACCAATTGAAAATCTGTAGATTTTGGATCTGGGATATAGTAATAGAGTGTTTGCTAGCATATATAAGGCTCTGAGTTCAAAGCCTAGCCTGTACCCACTCCTCATTCATGGCACATTTTGATACTGTCTTTGATATGGTTGCATCAATGGTGATGTTTGCTTTAGCCCACTAGATGTCAGCCTTCGATGTAGAGCAGAAATGCTCTTGAATGAAAAGTTTCAAGCAAGCTAAAGATCACCCTTAATTTTGCCTAATAAAAGCACATGTCCTATAGTTTGTTCTGTAGTAATTGTCTTAATCAGAAAAGTAAACAGCATTTGGACCAAAGCATATATTGTATTTCCTAAAGGCATTTATTTCCTTAAACCAGGCTCTTAGTCATTTAGATGTAATATGAATGTCAGTGGTCAAGAGAACAGTCCAAGGAATCAAACTGTAGCTTAGGGAAGCTCCCCTCTCTGTAAGCTGTGACTGTATGAAGATTAATGTTTTAAGTAAATAAAAGGGAACCTGGCACCCAGGTAGCACATGGGGATTGCTGGCTGCTAGTAGTCATATTGAAAATTACAGTGTCTAAGATACAGGTTGTTTTAGTCATATCTATCTGTCCACTTGTTATCTTGACTCAGTGTTTTTAGTTTTGTGTTTGGTTAGTCAGGAAAGTAACAGATCAATTGTAGTAGTCTGTGGATGCAGTCACAACCATCTTCTGCAGATACAGAGCATAGTGGCATAGTATTCCTGATGAGAATCCCAATGTCTGACGGACTCTTCCCATTGCTGGTGTCTTTAGTAGGGTTTTTATTTTATTAGTTTTTATTGTTATTAAGGTTTTTATTGCTGTGAAGAGACACCATGACCACTGCAGATCTTATAAGGAAAACGTTTAATTGGGGTGCCTCACAGCTTCAGAGGTTCAGTTCATTATTATCATGGCAGAGAGCGTGGTGGTGTGTAGGCAGATGTGGGCAGAAGGCATCAGGAAGTTGATTGAGATGCTGGTTGATATCCTGAGTTTAGGAAACCTCAAAGCCCTCCCCCACAGTAACACACTTCCTCCAACAAGGTCACACCCACTCCAACAAAGCCACGCCTCCTAATAGTGCCACTCCCTATGAGATTATGGGGCCAATTACATTCAAACTAGCACAGCTGGTAACTTCTGTTTTTAATTGGAAGCTTAAACTGTTAAGAGCTCAGTATTCCTTCCAATAGCTGTCACTTTGAGTCCTTACATTTGGACTCTGTTGCTCTTCTCAGTGTTTTATTTTCAGTGCTGTGGATGGAACCTAAGGGCTTGAGCATGCTGGGCAGGTTTTGTTTTTTGTTTTCTTTTTTTGCCACAAAACGTCATCCCCAGACCAGAGCACTATTTTCGATGGCTTGGTAGCATTTTGTTTCATGCATGTACTTCAGCACAATTTTTATGTATCTCTGCAGATAGAAAGTTTTACTTATTTTGTAATGTGCTATTTATTATAAGTGGTACTTGGTGTCATATGCCCATTTTGTTTGTTTGAGACAGAGTCTCTTCATAGCCCTGGCTGACCTGGAACTCAGAAATCCACCTGCTTCTCTCTCTTGAGTTCTTAGATTAAAAGTGTGTGCCCAATGCCTGACTTACATATGCCCATTTTCTTGAAAAGGAATTTTACTATGTCAAAAGGCCTATGTGAACGGATCTCAATATCTTGTAAAATGTCCATGGTGAACTTTGGACAGACGTAGACGTTTGTAGCATTTGTAAAAAGACATCCATTTTCTTGTATTTCATCGATAGTAGGTAGTGTTTGTCTGGGTTTCTGACTGCGTAATCTACCTGCATTCCACCTGCACCAGTCACTCTTTCTTTGCTGTGACTAAACACCTAACAGCAGCTAGAAGCAGCTTAGGAAGGATTTATTTTGGTTCACAAATTAAGATAGAAAGAAAGACAGGCACAGACAGACAGGCAGATAGGTAAAGGCTATCATGACAGGGGAGGCATCACACCAGGACTTGGAGACAGCTTGTCACATTGTGCTGGCAGGTAGGAAGCAGAAAAAGGTGCTAGTGACAGCTGGCTTTGTTACTCAACCTCTTACCTCAGCCCTTCAAGATAAGGAACTGTCTACATTCAGTGTGGGTCTTACCTTCTAGCTGATCTCAGCTGTCACCTTGACACAGTGAGAAAGGGGCACTTCAGTTTGAGAGCTTGCAGGGCTGTGACTGATGGAGGAGAGAGTCGTCTGCTGTGAGCAGTCATCCTTTGATCGGGGTGGTGGTCCTGGGCTGTACAAGAAAGCTAGTTGAACATAAGTGGCAGGGAGTAAGCCAGTAAGCTGAGTCTTGCCTTGGCTTCCCACAGTGTTGGACTGTAACCTGTAAGCAGAAATAAATCCCTGACAGTGTTCATCACAGTAACAGAAAGCAGACCAGAATACCTTTTCTTTAGAAACGCCTTCATGAACAGCATGACCAGAGGTCTGTTTTATAGATGACTCCAACCCTAGTCAGACCGACAGTGAAGATTGTCTGTCCACCTACTTACCTGTCTGAGAGAAGGGTATACCTCAGTTTCCCAGGCTGGTCTGCACCTGCACGCAGTCTCCCGAATCCCAGTATTATGAAATACTGTATACAGCTTAATGAGTTTTTATGTGACTTGACAATCTTAAAGAAAATAAAGAATAAGCCAGATGTGGTGGTGTATGCCATTAGTCCCAGCACTTGGGAGCAGACAAGTGTATTTGTGAGTTCAAGGCTACCCTGACTTACAAAGTTCCAGGACAGCCAGGGCTACAGAGAGAGAAAATCTGTCTGTGGGGAGGAAATCAGAGCAAACTAAATAAAAAGAAGACAATAAAGATTATTTTATTTTTTAATTGTAGTTTCTTAGACCCGTTTTATAAAATTAAAAAGTTTATTTCACTTTGTACCCTTGTTTGTTGAACAGTTTTCTTCCTCACAAAGTTAAAAAGCAATTAAATTTGGGATCCTTTCAAACCCTATTGAGATTTTGCCTTGTGATCTAATGTTCATCTTAAATATATGTGTAGCTGTAGTATATCTGTAGAGTTACGTAGATAACAAATCCTGTAACAGTTGCAGAGTAAGGCAACGCAAAGCTTCAAGAGAAACATTTTATTTAAAAAATTACTGGGCATTGTTGGTACATGTAATTCTGACACGTGGGAGGCAGCAGGAGGATTGAGATCTTAAAAGCTTAAGGCCAGCTTATGAGTTCGATAGGTAGACCTTGGGTTAAAGCACAAAGCAGCTGGAGATACAGCTAAGTTGTAGAGTCGGCAAGGCCCTGGGATTGGTCACTAGTACTGCCAAAAAGTAGGTAAATGAGCACAAAGAAGTCATGAACTTTCTCTGAAAATAGTTTAGTATCTTGTTTTTAGTAAAAGGGAATAGGGTCAGGTGGTGGTGGTGCACACCTTTAATTCCTGTACTTGGAAGCAGATCTCTGAGTTAGAGGCCAGCCTGGTCTGCAGAGCAAGTTCCAGGAGAGCCAGGAATACACAGAGGAATGATGTCTCAAACACAAAATAAGAAAAAGCGTTTTTTGTTTTAATGAATGAAAGTTATAGTGTGTGTCTTAGAGTTATTTAGCTATTGCTGTAGTGAAACACCATGACCGAAGCAAGTTGGGGAAGAAAGGGTTTATTTAGCTTATTTATACTTCTGTATCACTGTTTATCACTGAAGGCAGTTAGGACAGGAACTCAAACAGGGCAGGAAGTTGGAGGCAGGCTTGTTCAGCCTGCTTTCTTATAGAATCCAGGACCACCAGCCCAAGATGGTACCACCCACAGTAGACTTTACACTTCCCCAAATTGCTACTTGAGAAAATTCCCTACACCTGGGCAGTTAGGGAGGCATTTTCTCAGTTGAGGTTCTGTCCTTTTAGAGGACTCTGGTCTTAATCTGGGAACCCTCCTGTCTCATCCTCCTCTGTCCTCGGGCTGGGATTATGGGAGTGTACCACCACACCTAGAGCCTCCTCCTTTCTTTCTGTCAGACAAAAGCTTTAAACTTTGTGTGGGAATGGAACCACAAGGAAACCTCCTAACCCTCAGGGAGGAACAAAAATTATGGTGTGTTCCTAACCTTAGAGGAAAAAGAAGTAGCAGAGAAGGACATTCTGGAACTCAGTGTTTGCCCAAAACAGAGGCTTAGCCCCCGTCCACCCCCCCCCCCCCACACACACACACAGTGGGGTAGTGTGACTGTGAGTTCTGTGAGAGTTCCCAGGAATATGCAAGGAGGCTTTAGGATTGGAGATCAGCAGCCACTGACAGATACTGCTGGAAAACCAGACTGTCTGGAACCGATGGAATGGCTTAAGGAATTGGAATTTAGTGGTTCGTTATGGTGCAGAAGAGACCAAGCTCACATCCTAACTAGATTGACTCAATCTCTGCCTGCTTGGCAGGAGGAAAGGCATTCCCATTTCCAGGCATACAGTCTGTTCACCTCTGATTCCAACTGTCTCACAGAGGATGTCCTGCTTAAAAAAACAAACAAACAAACAAAAAAACCATAACAAGACAAAAGAAATCAATACACTGTTGAGAACTAGGACAGAATCCTTTTCTTCCTCCTCCTTCCTCCTTTCTTCTTTCTAGACAGTTCCTCTGTAGTTCTGGCTGTCCTGGAGCTCAGTATATAAAGCAAGCTGGCCTTAAATGAAGAAATCTCTGGCCTCTGCCTCCTGAGTGCTGGGATTGAAGGCGTGGACTACCACTTACTGGCTAGAACCAAATTCTTACGATGCACATATTTGAACTAGAAGATACGTAACTTAAAATAGCTGATAACTTTAGTAACTGATAATGCTGTCTAGTAGAAAAGACTAAGAGCATCAAATGAGAAGTGTGGCGACAGCTGAAGAGAGGCTCCGCTAGGCTGTCAGTGTGCACGGTGACCAAGGGAGATGAAAGCTGACATAGAAACAGAAGAGAGTGTAGAAAAGAGACCACACAACAACAGCAACAAAAAAAAAAAAAAACGAGCACCCCTGAGTTGTAGGACAATCTCAGATGGTCCTAGGGTATAATTTACATCTGAAGGAGAGAATGGAAGAAATACTTTAAGATCAGTGGCCAAGATTTTGCAGAATGAATAGCATCAAACCAGGATGGATTTAAATCATGAGAACACAAGGTATATCATCCCTCTCCAAATAAGCAAAAAAATAAACATCCAACATAGTTCAGACTGAAGGTGAAGAGAAACTATTGAAGACCGTGAAGGGAAAGAGTCATTACAAAGGAAGAAATTACAGCAGAGCTCCATAAAACTATGTGCATGTGTGTGCATGCATGTGTGTATGTGTGTTTAATCCATGTTGAATGACTGTTGCATATGGTAAGAGATGAACCTGCCTTCCTTTTCTACTTGTACATTGAATTTTTTCACAGTTTTGTTTTTGTTGTGTGGGTGTTTTGCCTACATCTGTGTCTGTGTACCACATTTGGGCAGGGCCATGGAGGCCAGAAGAGGGCATCAGAGTCCCTAGAATTTGAATTATTGATGGTTGTGAGCTGCCATGTGGGTACTGGGAATCAAATCATGTTTTTTTTTTTTCCTGAAAGAACGGCCTTCCCTACTGATCTGTCATATAGCTTGCAGATGGAGCGTGTGACAACCTATGGGAAGGCTAGTGGAAAGACTCGGAAGAGGCATGTTGGTGTAGGGATTGGATGGCAGGCAGGCCGCGCAGCAGCCTCTGTGCTGTGGTGAGCGGGAAGCCTAGTGAACCACCTCAGCACTCAGAAAGGAATCTTTCTCGGATCCCAGAGTACACGCTGGAAGACTTGACCGTCTCAGGTTGTGCGTGAAAGGAATGCTGACACGGCTGTTAACAAGCTTGTATCAAAGCTGTCTTTAGGAGGGGAATTAAAGGTGCAAAGAATTTTTGTTTTGTACATGTTCAATACAAGAACAAGATACTGAGGCTAGTCACCTGCCTTTCTCCTTTGTTTCATAAGGGCTGTTTCTCAACCTACCCTAGATTTGTTTTTTTTTTTCTTTCCCTTTTTGTCACTTACCAATGCCTCAGTTAGCAGATTTAAAAAATAAAAATAAAAAAATGAAAACTTTTTTAAAGATGTTATAAAGCTTGGGGGCCCCATCTCCCCAAATGCTTCTTTCATATCAGTACAGAGGTGGAATACATTGAGCTTAGGGCCTTGAGCCAGTATTTGAAGAATTTGCCCCAAAAGGAGGAACTGATTTTAGGACTAAAGAGTGTTACTGCTTCTCTTACTGTTCTAAGAGATTGGGCTCACTGGTGATTGTCCTGTTGCCTTCAGGTCAGACCCTTCTGTTGCTGTGCCCAGCACTGGAGTAGTCTTGCCTTCTCTGTCTCTCTCTCTGTCTCTGTCTCTCTCTCTCTCTCTGAACTTTGCCTACCAAGATGCAGTGGTCTATAAAATGTCTACGGTCAAATAGGTAATGACTACAAATAACTACTGTCTTGTTGTTATAGAGTTCCAGAAACTGTGGAGGAGTGTCACTGTGGATTCAATGGATGAGGAAAAAATTGAAGAGTATCTGAAACGACAGGGTATTTCTTCCATGCAGGAATCTGGACCAAAGAAAGTGGTATGTCATCTTTAGACAAGCAGCTCAGTCCCTTCTCTGCTCCCTGTCCTGCTCTCTGACACATGAGGCGCTGGTTCTCTCTGCCAGGTTTTCTCTGGGCCTAATGTATTGACTTGGCCAGATACAGCCAGTGAACCTAATGTATTGACATGGGCAGATAGAGCCAGTGAACCTAATGTATTGACTTGGCCAGATAGAGCCAGTGAACCTAATGTATTGACTTGGCCAGATAGAGCCAGTGAACCCACCCGTAGGGATGCCCAGCCTGGGAGAGCTTTCTCACCGTCCTGCAGCCGTCCCAGCAGAGCAACTCGGGCTCCAGCCACATTTCTCATCTCTGATCCTCTATACACTTTCTCTGGTTTCTCCCCTCCTCCCTACAGGGTTTCTCTGTGTAGCTCTGGCTGTCCTGGAGGGTTACACAGAGAAACCCTGTGTTTGGCTGGCCTCCAGCTCAGAGATCTGCCTGTCTCTGCCTCCCGAGTGCCAGGATTAAAGGTGTGCACCACCACCTCCCAGTCCTGTCCCTGATTTCAAAGGGGAGCTTCATCTTCATCTGGTTGGTCTTTCTTAGACTTCGTTGTCCCTCCCCTGCCCTTTCATGTTGATGCCCAGATGGATCAGTCATATCCTGATGATACTGAATTGTCCTTTTTTAGCAACCATGTATAGTCTTTATAGTGCTTAAATTCTACTCATAGTGGATTTTAAAATGAAGGCTGGTAAATCCCCCTGTACCTGTTAACTACTAATTTTAGTCTAAGAACAGCCAGGACAGAATTACCAGCACTCTAGACTTAGGGCTCTGCTCGCTCCCCTTCCCATGCATGCTTTGTAGCTTTTTTCCTTTTTTTTTTTTTTTTTTTTTTTAAACAGTGACTCTCTAAGGGTCAGTGAATAAAAAGATTTATTGTTGCACATGTCTATAATCCCATCACTTGGGAGACAGAAGCAGGCAAATGTATGTGAATTTGACGCCAGCCTGGTCTACAGAGTGAGTTCCATGACAGCCAGGGCTACACAGAGAAACCGTGTCTTAGGGTAGCGGGGAGGGATACACACACACACATACCCCCTAATACTTGATTATTGTTAATTTTGAGTTTTCTAAACGTGGTGTTTCAGGTATACAGAATAGAGAATATTGCAAAAGCTTCATGTGCCTATGCTTTTTCTAGTTTTGTCATTTTTCAATATTTTGCCATATTTTCTAAAGCTCATGTTTTAAACCGCTAAGTGGCAAGTACTTTTTAAACATGGTAGTGGAGACAAAGCATAGACATTCCTTGCCTCTGATTTTAATGACTTAATGGCCACCACACTTGTGTTATGTTTTAGGTCCCTGCCTGTTCATTGCAGAGGGCATCACACTCGTTGGAGTACTGTGATTGGGGTGTGTGAGGGATAGGTCTTTGCTGCTAGTCTCTGAACTTGTTCAGTAAGTCCTAACCATCATGTCTCCTGGAGTCACTGTTGTTTACTCTCTTACCTTTTTCTGCAGGCCTCTATTCAGAGAAGGAAAAAGCCTGCTTCACAGAAGAAGCGACGGTTTAAGACACATAACGATCATTTGGCTGGAGTGCTGAAGGATTACTCGGACATCACCCCTGGCAAATAGGGAACGTTTTTATCCTCGAACAGGGTGACAGACACAGTCAAGATCTTCTGTGACGCTTCGGATCTGAAGACTTTCTGCCTTCTCATCTGCTCCTCGGGACTGAGAGGAGCAGTTCAGTTTACACAACAGGAGCAGATTACCAAACAGCTATTGTCACCCAGCAGGCTAGTGGGAGCGCTTCCTGTTAACTCCTGGGTTGGTTGGTTTTATTTTTCTAGAAAGACACTTAGCATGGCACGCGGGTGTCTTTGCTATTTATCTTGACTCCATGTTTTCTGTTGCTTTAGAACAAGTTGGCAGGTAGTGCTGAATGCAATATTTCTTTATTCCAAGAGAAAATATTTATAATAAAAGTTGTTTGTAGGAGGATCTTTAAGAAGTTAGGAAATTCAGTTTGTCTCTCTTAATTTGCGAAAATAGCAGGGAACAGCCACAGTCACTGATTGCTAGGGTGGGCATTTGCGATGTCTCAGAGTGGAGTCAGTGCTGCTGGCAAGTGTGTGGACTTCCTCTTTGGAACACAGGGTATGACTCTGGTGAATAAGCTGAGCAATAAAATTACACTAAACATAATTGTTAATGCTTTCTTTAAAAAGGCTAAATAAGTAGTAAGTTGGATTCACGATTTGCTACTATCTTGAACAAGGATGAGGAGACTCGTCTTGCCAGCCTGAACATGAGCTTCACCATAGCCCAGCTCTCAGGTGGCTTTCCTGGCCATTCTGGTGGAGGGACCCTCTGTCCCCTGTGACTGGTCCATTGTCACCGAGCATGTGTGCAGTTTCAGTGTTTTCACTCGTAAGGAAGGTGTTTTCTTGCGCCCTTTGCTGACTTGCCCTGCTCCTTTGAGTTGATTATCACAGATTTTCTCTCTCCCATTGGAATGGTATTGTTGGCATATAAAAACCAAGTTTAATCTCAAACAAGGTGCAACAGTAGCCCAAAGCATTGGGCTTTTGCTAAGTATTATATCCATTTCATGTCATCTTACCTCCGAACTCCAAAATATGGTCTAAGAAGATGTCATACTGTGGTTCCCACATAATTAGAATATAAGAGATTTGCCATCTTGCTCTGTGTTTGAAGGTTTCTGCTGGTAAGAGTATATAATGCTTATGGTAGTTTTCCCCGTAAATTCGAACTCACTTATCTCCCAGCAGATGCCTCCGTTTGCAAACCATGTTCTCAAAGCCACGTTACAGCGAGGTCTGCAAGTGCAAGACTGTCTCATAGGCCTCATCTAACTTTATAAGGAGGCAGACTTCAGGCCTCCTGGACAGGTAGGTGCTCAGATACATGTTTACTGCCAGGCCTGCGTCCTACTCACCTCTAGCTAAGCCTGCTTTCGTTTGTGCTTTAGGTACTGGTCTGATAATTGATCTTAATTTCTTACCTCTCTTCACAGAAATGAAGAAATTGAAATCTAGAAAAATAAAGTATCTTGCTAGTTACTAAACTTATAAATTCTATAATTTTGTTTCATTTATTTGCATTGTCTTGCAGGTATTGTTCCCTTTGACCTATAGCCTGTGTGAGTATTCTCTCTGCTGAGGTCCTGGGATGGCATCTTGGGGTGATATGGGTAGGAGACAGACAGCCCTGTGGGAAACTTGAGAGCCTGGTTGTGTTCCGTGACTATAATAAAAAAGAACAGGCCCTGGCAGCAGTTCTGGGTGACTGGAGTCCTCCAGCAGTTCTTCTGGGTGACTGCAGACACTCCTCAGCAGTTCCAAGTGAAGTCTTGATCTCACCTCTGCCAGTTGCTGCCGGATCTGCTGCCATTTAGAAACAAGTGGGAATGGGCACGGTTGGGAGAGTTAAAAGTTTGAGACAGTCCTCAGTGCATCTGATCTATAATTCATCAGAGTCACAAGCTTTTAGGGGCTAGCTAAGAGAAATGGAGTTGAGCCTAGACAGAGTAAAAAGCGAACCTCTAGCTGCTGCTGTCACAGCCTGTAAATGTGGTCGGGTGATGGGTGGACCCGGGGGATGCAGAAACGCTCGATACTGGTTGATTTGATACTCAGGGAAAGGCAGTGGAGGAACTTCAGTTCCGGTCCTGGGGAGCCTGCGAGCGTGCAGCCAGGATTTCTCTCGTGAGCTTTGTTTGAGATCAAGAGTGGAAGCATGTTCTGAATGTAGGCGCTCCAGGGACAAGTACATTTGGATTTATGGACTTGATTTTTGTAATGGCAGTTATCTGAGACATAGAAGATGAAACTTGGTGTCCCCTTTTATTCTTTCTAGCTATTGCTTTACTTTGAAATGATTTGTTTTGGGAAGGGTTGGGGTTTTCTCAGGTTTGGCTAGGGACATTGCTGTCTTTGGAACTGCATGTAGGACGGTTGTTTCCCAGTGGGTCTGTCCTGAGAGGTCAGTAGATGTTCACGAAAGGAGAGGACCAGTGGGGACTTGGAAACCCTCTCAAACTATGTGGAGTACTGGCTCTGGCCTGTCTTTGAATTTGGGGACAGCATGCTGCGGAAAGACAAATTGGAATAGGTCCTGACATTGTAGCACTGCTAAAGCACGATTTCCTTCTATATGTGCCTGGACCATGACTGTGCCACCTTAGCCATATCTGACCTTGGGAACTGAGTGTGACTGGCACGGTTAACACTCGCATGGGAGAAGTCTCTCTTGAGCAGATTGACAAAGGGCCCCCTGGAAGTATGGACTGCAGTGTGGCCCAACCCCACTGGTTTGGTAGCTGGTTAGTACATTCCTATGACCTCATGCTTTCCAAACTGGCGAAAGGCCCGTGGCTTTTCACCTTGCCAGAACACTGCATGCACAGAGTTCTGGGTTCAATCCCTAGAAACAAAACAAAAATAATGATGTCAAAAGTGATAACTGGCCAGGCGCTGGTGGCACACGCCTTTTATTCCAGGAGGCAGGTGAATCTCTTTGAATTCAAGGCCAGCCTGGTCTACAAGAGCTAGTTCCAGGACGGGCTCCAAAGCTACAGAGAAACCCTGTCTCAAAAAAAAAAAAAAAAAAAAAAACCCACAATAAAAAGGACCAGTATTTTAGAGAACATGTCACTAGTCACTGACATTCTCTAGCCTTCCAAGAATGTTGTAAATGATTTTGTCATAGAGAATATTAACACCGGTTTAAAAGCTAAAGAGGAAGAGACCATCGCTCTTAAAGCAGGGGAGAGTGCTGGTTTCAGTTGACAGTTGTCTCGGTAATTGAGATAAAGAATTCGGAGTGTTGGCTATGTGTAGCTCAGGTAATGCTTGCAGCCTCAGCGTTTCGGGTGCTGGGATCTGCACCACCTCGTCTTGCCCCCTGGTGGAATGGGGCAGCAGCAGTTGCAGTCGCATGAAGAAAGGGTTAGATATGCGGACACTCGGAACAGTGACTCTGGAGCATAGAAGTGATGAACTAGAGGTGTTCTCATTTGGAAATTTAGGATTTGCAATACTCAAGTTGAAATTTAGTCGGGACATTTAATCTTAGATGCTAGTTTTATAGTCCTGTGTTCCTGGGACAAGTCCATTATGCTGTTATCATTCTTTTGAAGCCTGTATAATTAGTGAACGAACAAACCAGTGTACCCATTTCCTAATCCCAAAGACCCTGCATCCATTTCCGCTCAACATAGTGACAGATGATATTCCAGAGGAGTTAATGAAGCAGGTTGGTGGGAGTTTCTCTAGGGCTTCACTGGCTTGGGACACACCTTGTGGGGACTTATCCTTACACACACAGCTACTAAGTGCATCTCAAGGCCTCTTGAGGAAAATACTTACAGAAGTGGCTGTTTAGGGCGGGGCTAGCTTGAGATAGGACACTCCGTCAGTGCCAGTTGAGTGGTAGTCTCTGGTGCCTTAGAGTTGAACCTCATGGGAGGCTGAAGACAAAGCCACACGGTCAGTGTGCTCTATAGAGCAACCTCAGGCATACCGTAAGAGCCGGTGGGTGGCTGTGGAAGCTTCACTAGTCTCCAGGAAGGCCAGATGATCAGAAAGCCGTTACTATGCCTGGTTTGGATGGTCTCTGGAAAAATAAGCCATGAGCTGAAAATACCAGTGCTTTAGACTGAAGGTCACCAGTGACTATTATGTGGTAAGAACAGTTAGGAGGTGAGACAGGCTGGGGATCAGAAGTTTGGGGTCACCCTTGGCTGCACAGCAACTTTAATGTAAGATGGGAGAGGGGGCAAATCATGGGAGTGTATAGAATACTGATATCTTGGTTGAATCAGCAGCCATATTTTTTATTGTTTTGTTTATGCATTGTGTGTGTGGCTGCCTGAAGATGATGTAGCCCATGGATGGACCTCCAGTTACTGCTCTGAACCACTAGATGTAGGGGTGGGCACCTAACTCCAGCCCTCTGCAAGAGCAGCAAGCTCTCCAACTTATGAGCCACTTATCCCCAACAGAATCTGACACTCCCCCTTCCCCCAACAGACAGGGTCTCACTGTGTAGCTCTGGCTGGCCTGGAACTCACTGTGCAGACCAGGCTGGCTTGAACCTGAGATCTGAGTGCCTCTTGGGATTTAAGGCACATGTGACTGTGCCTGGCAGAATCTTAGTAACTGAGGGTGGTTGGTGCCAACTGAGCCGAGTTAAAGGTACACAGGTGTGTGGAGTGCTCGGTGGCAGGTGGGTGGGCTATAGTTACCTGACTCCCCCTCTGAATCATGCCTAGTTCTGCCTCTGCCTGGAAATGGAAATCTCTGCATTGTTGGGCGTGACTGGTTGATGTTGTGAATAAGTTCCCAGACGATCATGTAATAGCTGGAATAAACTTTATTATTTTATTAAAAACGACAATAGAAAAGTACCTTTACACAGTTTATAAAAGCACAGTCAGTGGTGAAGTGGCTCTCCTTACAGCAAGTAGTCTCGGAGCCAAGTGGCACGGGGGGGGGGGGGTTTGAGCAGTCCCTCAACACCAGTGTGGCTGTCTGAAGTCACACTGCTGCCTGCCCCCTTCCTCTAGTTTCTAGTGAAAAGCCCTTACTCCAGGCCTTAGTGTTTTTTTCCTTTTTCTCTTTTTAATAACCTGTAAAAACTTGACATTCTTATTTCTAATGAAAAGTAGTGAACCCCCCACCAATGATATAACCATTAAAACATGACGTTTTCAACACAACAAGTAAATCGATAACAAAGATACAAAGACTGTGATTATGTTAGCTATACCAGCAGCTGGAAATTCTCTGAGGTCACAGTATTACACATGGCTCTTGTCTGAGGAGCAGGAGAAGCTGCCCCGTCACCACCTCTGGAAATGTGTCGGAATACAACACAAGGCTAACTTTGGGCTCTGAAGAAGTCTTGAAGCAAGGGTAACTGCATTCATTGCGAATGGCCGTGGTCACATGTCCCACCCAGTGCAATGCAGTAGGTAGTCTCGGGGATGAGCAAACAGTATTCTGGAGAACATGATGGACGGCTGCCAGATGTTAGAACCACCAGCTCAGGTAGGCCATACTTTGCACAATCACTTGGGATGTGATGCCCATTCTTGCCAAAGTATCTGGGTGGGCGGCCTGCTTCTCCTGAGGCCTTGTTGGCTTCACAGGTCTAAATCAAGGTCCCTCCACTTAGTGGGGTGGACTTTATCTTTCCACTGGGAAAGAGAACAGTTTATGGAAGATGAGTGATATATTAGGTCCCACGCTCTGAGGGTGCTATCATAAATGGTAACAATATAATAAATACAAGTATAAAATGGCAATACCTCACTTGGCACAGTTTGTATTGTTGCAGCCATAAATGCCATGGGTTTCAGATGGTACGCTGTGCTCGGGAGACATTACCTAAGTAGTAATTACTGCCCAGCTGTGAACACTGTGGTGGGAGATGCTCCTGGGGCTTTGATTGTCTTGCAGAGCTCACTTCTACACCATGTCACTAACGTGCCCTGACTCGGGGCCAGGCAGATGGGGTCCACACATTCACAACACAATTGTGGAAATTTCAATGCTATTCAGAGACATGCCTCAAACATGCAGCTTATTTTAGAAGAAAAACAAGATAAATGTCATTAAAAAGCATTCAAAAATCAAGTGCAAAAGTGATCTAACCTAGTGTAAGAACTCCCTCCATTCATAAATGCCTGCTAGAAAATACTAGTCGTCTTGGCTTTACTGTTGTCCGTGTTCCACCTGAGTATGTCTCCAAACTGTACAGAAACGTCAGACCATGCATTCACAAATAACACGTATTTCTTAAAATTATACAGTGTAAAAGAGTAAAACACATTTTATTATATATTTTTTTTTCTTTGAGGAAAACAGATGTGTGATAGAGGCTGTGGCAAAGTCTTGAAGGGATCAAAACTGGGCAAGGCGTTTTCAAACCTGAAACAGAAAGAAAACGTGTTGGAAAGCAACCTTGCCAATCGTGTACATCGATCTCGCTGAGCTGAGACAGGTAGTGTCAGCAGACTCATGGGTAAAGACTTCAAACTGGGCACTGGAGCCTGAGGCAGGAGGATCAGCTGGGGTTCCAGGCCAGCCTGGGCTACAGAGAACTCTGTCTGGAGAAAACAAAGCAAAGGACCCGGCCAGATGGTTCAGTGGGGTAAGCACATTGTCAGGTCTCATGATCTGAGTCAATACTGGGGACTCCCGTGGTAGAGAACAGGTTCCTTGCAAGTGTTCCCTCACCTCTCTCCACATGCACTGAAGTGTGCAAAATAAACTCCCCTTCTTCTCTGAACTTTGAAACACATGCTTGTGTATTGTGCGTTGTGGTAGAATCAGCTCTTTGAGCCCAGGATATTCAGACTCCAAGTCCTTCCATCTCACAAATGCTAGGTATGCGCTGCCACTGAGTAACTCCAGCCTGGGTTCTGTACTATACTCTCCACAGCACTGTCCAGGATGCACACACTGTAAGCCCATTTTGATTGTCATTCACGTCCATATTTTCTCCCTGACAGGTTAGACTCGTGTTGTCAAACACAGAAAAGGTATACATACAAGCAGACTAGGATTCTGTACAGAGAAAGGCTTATGTAATGGCCTACAAGTTTTGAGATCCAAATATAAATGGCTGTGTACCTGTGGAGCTTGGAAAGGCACCAGTGAGAAAGCTATGCTTTCCAGAGCAGGAAGAGACCTGCAGGCGCACAGCTGTGACACCAGTACTCTTCGGTCTCGCGGTTGCGGCAATCCTAACAACACGTCGGCAGCTGCTTCCTGTAAAAAGCTGTAGGAACGCTGTAGCCTTTGACCACTTCCTTCTCTGTCCCCTGGCAGCAGCATTCTGAGTCAAATGTCTGGCAGGGATAAACAGCTAAAGCTCCTTTAGGAACCTCTCACTTTCTGCCTCTTCTCACACTTAGTACCACTGGGGTCCGCATACCCTGTGATGCTCAAGCCGGGAGAATCTGAATGTGTCCATCTCTAGGCGGGCATGGTGGTGCATTCTTTTAATCCCAGAAGCATGGGGTCTACGTGCAAGTTCCTGGCTAGTCAGGGCTACACTGCCAGACCCCGTTTCAAACCAGTCACCAGAAACACTTGCAAAAAGTACCTATCTTTTCTGTTAAACCCTGATTTCTGATGTCTACCTGGGAGTGGGTAGGGTCCAGAGTTCCCACAGGCTAGGTATGCACTGGGTGGGAGTGGGAACCAAAAGAGGGCAGATGGAGTTACGTTTTAGGTGACAGCAACAGAGATTCCTTGTGAGCCTCATGGCCTGACTCACTCCCTCACATCACTGATGTGCCAAAGGAGCTTCAGCTGAAGCACACTTGTCTCAGGAGGCTCCTGCTTGCCTCCAACATCTACAAGTTCTGCTGCCTCCTGACCTTGAGTACAGCCCATCAAACCCATTCTGTCCTGCAGGGGCTCCGCACAAGACACAGCTGGGCTCCGGGACTAGGTCCGTGCAGCAGCTCTTCCTGGCTCAGAGACGGTCATCTTGGGAAAGCAGCAAGACTAACAAGTGTGATGCTGCTCTCAATGACTCTGAGAAAGGACGGACAGGATGGGAGGCTGCAGAGAGCAGGTTAGCTTTGTGGCTCTGCCTGGCAGGGGAGGTAGGCTCAGCTCTTTAACAGGAGTCTACAGTGGCCTTTGTGTACTGTTCAGTCAAAGCTGTCACCATCTCTATCTGTGCCTGCTCTGTTGCCTTGGGCAGCTCTGTCCTGGGACCATCTTCTTCCCACCAACCCTGAGTAGCAGATGATTCATGTCATATTTCTCCACTGGCTCCCACTCCCTAGGCCCCTTAGTACAACCTCCAAGACTTGGTCTGCCTGTATTTCCCCCTTTCCTTTTCTACTCCCAACTTAGTTACAAAACTCTTGTCCAGAAGGGCTTTGTAGGGAGAAGTCCCTACAGAACTAGGCAGGAATGATATTGGCTGTTACTTCAAGACGATCCCCAGAGGAGCTAGCAGGGCACAGCAAAATGTTCCTTCATTTAGACACTTGGACCCTTGTCTTAACATTGATCTGCCAGGCAGGGTCTGCACTGGAGGTCCAGCCTGGGCTATACACCAGCTCTGGGGCACCCTTCTGTGGGAAGCTAATCCCTCTGGGGCGGGGTGAATAAGCCCCAGATTCTGGCTTTGTACCACTCTCCTTTCCCTCCTGCACACAGGGCCTTTGGAAGTTGGGAAAGAAGGGGGGCAGAACCTATAGTTCCCTGGAGACGTAATTCTCACATGGGAAAAGAATGTATCCACACAGCCGTCTATGTCTTAGACTGAACACAAGGTCAAAATGCAGCTATTTCAGTCCCTGTAAACAAGGAAGAGGTTTAGCTCAGAATGGAGTTCAAACCCTGGAATGTGTTAACAAGGACGTTTAAACAGAATCCAAAGACGTCAGGGAACACAAAGCACCACGGAGGGACAGTGGGCTGGGTGACGAGGGGCAGATTCTTTTCACAAGAGCCTTGTGGGAAAGGAGATCCAGAACAACATGTAAGTGGTGTCTCAAAAACCAGAACAAAAGCAGCTGGTGTTGTGGCTCTGTCAGCCTGACAGACACCCTGAAAGTTATCCTGACTTCCCTGTGTCCTCTGCTCGTGCATGAACACCACACAGCTTCAAAAACAGCAGCAGCCTGCCAGACTTCCCTGTGTTGAGTAATCAGCAGCTGTACACGAGGGAAGACACAGGAGACTGTGGCTGGATACCTGACAGGACATAGGATCGTAAGACACTGACTTCAGCTGGCTCTGATGTGTGAGCTCACTAGGGCACTCTGCCGCCGCACAGGTGAGGATACCGAGGGTGGAACAACCGCCACCTGGGCTTCAGCGCTGCTGAGCTACACTCGGCCAGGCACCAGGTAAATTTTCTCCCAAACGAATTAACCGTTTTGGTTACCCATCTGCATAAGCTTGGCCTAATAATAACTCTTAGTGATTTCCCTCCAAACTTCTAATATTCCTCTGCTACCCTGACTCAAAGTCATTTTTATACCTGTCAACTTAATCAAATACTAACATAAAGTGAATATTTAAGACATGTAAAGTGTTTAGTCCTCTGCAGAGACCAGTCTCCAGGGATCCACCCTGGCCATGTTTAGGCCTGGCTCTAGCCTAAGGGTAGAGGGAACCCTCCCTCCTCACTCAGGTGTGCCTCTGTCTAGCAAGGTTGCCTTAGATTGGCGAAAAGAACAGACACAACACTCCCTCCTGTCTGTAAGCCGTGGTGGTCCCGGGACCTGCAGAGCTATACACTGTCAGTGCCACGGCCCTCCGTGCCTGCTGCACGGCCCCGACCTGACCCACCTTTCTGAGCATTCCAGGGGCATCTGAAACTCTAGTCCTGAGTCCCTTAGGGCTTTCTGGTACTGGATATATCACCCGCTTCTGACACTGGGCTAGTGGGCCTTGGACAACTAATATCTTGGTTGCTTTACTGCATTTAAAAGCTGTCCGGCACGGGGAGCTCAGTGGGACAGCGCTTGCCTGGCACGCACAGGAGCCTGGCTCTTACCCCCGAACTACAACAAACTGCATGAGTACCTATAAACTGACCTTTAGATCACTCTAGAGAGAGGAAAATTCTTCAAAACAAAGAACGAAGATCAAGAACATTGTGGGCACTACTGCTGAGGACAATGACGAAAGGGACCAGATCACAAGGTCATACAGCGTACAGGACGTCAGCTGCACCACACGGTGTGTCACACGTTACATATGGTACCTATGACAACTCTGTGCTACTGTAGGAAACCGACTTGGGCGGAGGAACGTACTTCTGCTGGTGGCTCGCTCGGTCCTACGAGGTGCTGATCTCAGTGTGAAACTGCTCATGCCCCCCAAATGCTGCAGTGACCTCCTCGGTTGGCTGCCTCATCTCCGTCCTCAGCAGCAACCTTGCCCTCCTTCTGACTCATTTTTTTTTTTATAGGCCCATCATAAGGAATGAAATTTGTCTCCTTATTTGGGCTGAGGCATGAAGTGTCCCTGGCATTCTGTACTCAAAGCCAAGCTCCGCAAAGTCACTGGAAGCTGCCGTCTGAGGTGGCCACGAGCAGCTCATCCCGGGTAGTGTATATTGTAATTTCCTTTACAGACTCTACCTAGGGCCAGGCTTGGTGGCACACACCTCAGCACTTGGCAGGCTGAGGAAGGAAGATCCGAAGCTCCACATCGGCCTGAGCAACCCTGACTTCCAAACCAAACGAAATCAAACCTGACGACTGAGATTCTGATAGCAACTACCGACTGAGAGGCCAGAAAAGCCCCGTGACACAAAGAACCCCTGGAGAATCCATGCTCACCAATTTCAGCAGAGGCTCAAAACATGTCCCCCAGTAGAGAAATGGCTTCAGTATACTTAATGCAATTAGACAGTTAAGAGGGGAACACACTATATCTCATTTCCAACAAACTGCTGCTTTTTCAAATGAAGGCTTGAGAGCTGAAAGGGAGGGAAAAGCTTCATTTTATGAAATTTAAGTCATATTGCTCCTATTGAGAATGGAGCGAGCTTTACTCGAGAAGGCCATCGGTAATGCCAACTATTGCCAGGCATGATGGCATATGAGCTTCCCAGCACTAGAAAGGCTGAGGCTAGCCTGGGCTACATAGTAAGGTACTATTTCAAAACAAAAAGCACCCATGAAGGAAACAAACTGCTGGTTACTACATCTTTGCTGCCCTGAAGCGGCTTGTCACTGGAAGGGTGCGTCAGACAACTGGACTGGTAGTATGCTGATGCCATAGGCCCATGCAGACAGAGGCTGTGGTTCCAGGAGATGCTGGTGCCCATCCTGCCCACACTGGTTGCCACCTGACTTTGGCACTCACCAGCAAAGCTCCAGTTCTGCAGAACAGCTGGATGACAGTCGCCACCAGTGAAGATCGCATTAATACCCACAAGACAGATTGCAGCCGCCATCACACACCCGAGACCTGGGTGGACAGAGAGAGCTGTTAACTGCGCATGGCAACCTTCTCTGTGGTCCTCATGCTGCCCGCCAGGGGGCAGGAAGACCAGCCTGCTCCCGAGCCCAGCCCCACTGCAGGATGACCTTGCAAGTAGCAGAGAATGTAGGTGGGAACATGGTCTGGGGATTTGGAACAGTGTGGCAGGCTACTGGGCCAGAGGCAAGGGCACTCGGAAGTCACTACAGAGACATTTAAAGAGGGGCAGGTATGAGTCTGGTTTCATAGTAAAAGCTGGGCTATTTGAGGGAGGAAACTACCTAAACTCCCCCACCCTCTGTCACACTCCATAGTGACCAAGTGTGCCCCCTCAAGGCTGACTGGCAATAGCAGCCCTAGGGCCCCCGGAGGCCCCTGGGCACGTTCCAAGCCCATCTACTTTTATTTGCGACTCTTCCAATTCTTCTTGTCCCGTGGCCATTCTCCAGACATGTTACAGTGGGTCTGCCGGGCACCTTCGCTGGCTGAGCCTCCTACACAGGGCGTTAAAAGCTGTCGCTCCCTGGCAATTCCTGGCAGACTCCACGCTCTCCACTATACTCACCCCATCTGACCTATTATGGTCACATTTTATTACTCCACTACCCTCCTCCTCAGTAAGCTATAGTTGCTCACTGAATATTTACTGTTACAAGTTCAAGTGTGATCCTGATAAAGTAGAAACAGGAAGGGCAAGTCAGTCACAAGAACTTCCCTGGCTTCTGAGGCTATTGCAATACAGAGCACAACGCTGGTCTCTTCTAAGGAGAGAGTGGGGTGATTGCTGGAGCCACAGCGGCTGTCTGGGCCTACAGGAGGACCTGGCCTTAAAGACAGAGACAGACTAGGCTGTTCTTCCCAAAGAAGCTGGAGGCATAAACAGCCGTTTATGCCTCCTGCCGTTTTAGCTCCCATCATCTCCTCTAACCCGCAAGGCTGTAACAGCACATGCCTGCAATTTCTTTGCCGTGGTTGAAGGCCAAGCGAATCGCACAAGTTCTTAGGAATATTATCTCATCCCACACGAGTCCCCAAGCTCTTTAGAAGACTTGTTTAGCTATATTTGGATGTCCAACAAGCAAGGCCGTCACTGTGTTACTTGTAAGGAGCGACAGAAAATGTGTTCTCTTGTTCTTAGTGGAGCTGGAAAATTGATCATTTTCAAAACATGTCTTTTGTCTTTCAAACACTATCATGGTTCTCTGTCCCACGGCTGGATCATCACCAAAATGCTAGTGATGGGGTGATAACTAAACATCGCTCATGCCAACCACATGCCAAGCCAACAGCGTCAGCAAACTCAGCCTCCAGCCACTCTTCCAGGTCTTCCTCACAACACCAGTGAGCGTGAACCCACACACCCTGCTCGGCAGGCGGAGCCCAGGACCCTGAGTGGCCGTTGTATGCAGACTTAGGTCCACAGGGCTCCCGCGGGAATGTGGGACACAGCAGGTATGACCCTCATGCACACAAGAGTAAAGAGCTGGGTTAGTTTATATTTCGAGTTTAGTCATTTGTTTTATGCTTGCACCAAGAAACCAAAGCAGATAAAGTAGAGATTTCTAAGGCAGCAAGACACAGGACTGCATGCCTGTAATCCTGACAAGTCCAAGAGCAACCGCCCAAGGCCTCTTCTGGAGTAGGCCTGGGACTATGGGGGATTAAAGGAGCACATACAACAGTCGATACACCAGGTGTGACGGTAGGATGTCTGGCACCCTTAGTGCCTCACTCTCCGTGCCAGCACCCTCTTCTGTGGTGTGGAGCCGCCCACCTGGCCAGCACTACCCTTTCGGACATGCGCTTTGGTCCCCTCTGCTTCTGTTAGCTCAACAGCACTGCTGTTCCCAAATCTGTTTTATATTCCCCCAAAGTGCACAGCTTGGATCATAGCTGACTTGGGAAGGAGCTGGAGTGGTGGCTGCACCCGCCTAGCTCCATGCGACAGTAATGGCACTGCCACCCAAATTCCTTCTGGACGATCTCCACATGACACACCTGAGACCACCTCACACCCCAGGCAAGCACGGGCCTGGCCCATGTACAGCTCAGAAGAGATGAACTGTGTTCAAGAGATGTCGCCCATTTAGACCTTTCTGTGTGGTGATGGCGTAGTCCCTAGCCCCGTTCTGCTACCACCGGGCCTCTGACTGACAGCTAACATAGCACGTCTTGAAAAAGTGATTTCAGGGAAAATGTGAGCATGCTCATACAAAGTGTACAAAGTCTTTTAAACTGGAACACACATAACGGCTAAGAGATGCGCTTCTTCCTTTAAGCCTAGATGAACAGCAAACAAAATAAAACAATGAAGAGAGACTTGGGTGCCTGTCATTCGCCAACTTGCCCACCAACTGATATTAGTGTCCCCAGAGCACCTACCAGATGGCAGAAGCCAGATGGTTTTCCTGCCCATGCATTCCTGCTGGGGGTAGCCCCAACCCGGGCCAGCAGGGCAATGGGGAACACTGACCCTGACCTCCCATCACCACGAGGGCTCAGCAAGTGCATTCAACATTCTGCATTAATGACTGACCCGTCGCTGCCCGAGCCTTCCTGTGGGAACTCTCCTTTCTCCTCAGGAAGATAAGGCTAGCCCCATCACCCACCATCCTTCCTTCTTCCACCAGCGCTCACATAAACCTGTCAAGGTAGAACCTAAGCCACCGCAGGCTTATTTATAACACAGTACCCTCTTCAGAGTCTCCAGTGCCCTAACAAAGTACTGAACCTCTGCCTCAACCATGGGAAAAGTGAGTATCCATTTTACGTGGCCGACTCTCAGAATAGAGGGGCTTTAAGAGTCTGTCACCGTCAGCATCAGCACACGGGCCAAACACCCTGCATTAGCATCGAACAGGACCCAAGCCCACCCCTCCACCCACTTCCCTTCCAGGTTCACAGAGGGCTGAAGGATCTAACTGGGGAGCTGTAACACTTAGGAAACTTCATTTCAGTCATACGCCCCAGTTCCCGCCACGTTACAGCTCAGAACTACAGTGCCCCTTGCTTAAGGAGAGATTCAGTCAAGACACCAAATTACAGGTGTTTGTGTCTTTGTACTTGAATATTTAGGACATGGTTTAACCCCACTTAGGGGGTAGGCCCCATGACCAGGACCTGGCCAACACTAAAATTCCAGGTGTTTCTGTAGACTTTTTGTCGCATATTGCTTTGTTTGGTCGTTTGGCTACATATTAATTTCCAGTTTTTATGGGTTTCGTTTGTATGTGTATGTGTCTTTTCTTTTTAAAAAATTCTGGTTTGTTTTTTGTTTACTTGTTTTCTATTGGTGGGGAGGTAGGAGGAGTTGGGGACGGAAAACTGATCTGACTCTATTGTATAAAAATTATTTTTCAGGGCTGGAGAGATGGCTCAGTGGTTAAGAGCATTGCCTGCTCTCCCAAAGGTCCTGAGTTCAATTCCCAGCAACCACATGGTGGCTCACAACCATCTGTAAAGAGGTCTGGCGCCCTCTTCTGGCCTTCAGGCATACACACAGACAGAATATTGTATACATAATAAATAAATAAATAAATATTTTTAAAAAAATTATTTTTCAATAATTGAAAAAAATGTATTTTTAAAAAGTGGGGGCTGGAGAGATAGCCCAGTGGTAAGAGCACTTGTTGCTCTTGTACAGCCCTTGCGTTTGCTTCCCAGAACCCACGTGGTGGCGCAACCACCTGTCACCCCAGTTCTGCGGGGTCAGATACCCTCTTCTGGGCTCTCTGGGCACTGTATGCACATGGTATACATACATGTAAAGAACAAATCTAAAACATATAAAGATACTTTAAGTAAGGCAAGACTTGGCAACAGCAGCACACTGCCTTCTATTTTTAAAAAAATCTGCATTTGAGTGGGCCATGTGTCTGCCACAGTGGGAGGGCCTTCTGCCTAATGCTGGGAGCAGGTGAACCAGACAGTCATCAAATTTCCCGATGCCTGGTCTATAGACATGAGCACTGCTGACAATGCATGGGAGGACAGGAGCCTGGTCCCCAAGGGAGACTCAAGCAGTGCCGGGCCTGTTCGTCATCTTCCCATCCCAGGTGAACACTCGGGCAATGCCCATGTTTCTCCCAGATGGAGGACCACGGGCAGGCTAGGGGCACCGAACAGTCCCTGGAGAAGCCAAGTACTTACACAGCCTTCAGCAGAACTGTCGGGACTTCCAACCCTGAGAAGTAGCCTCGGAGGGAGGGAGCCAGCGCATCTGAAAAGACAGGAAGAGCAGTGAGCCAGGGGTCCCACCTCACTGTGTCCTCAGACCTCCTCACACTGGCCAGGGTGGGAACCCCTACCTAGGACCTTCTGAGAAACACCACAGCAGCACCCCGAGAGACTTTCCAGAAGCCTTATGAGCATACCAGTTGAACTTACGGGGCAGCACACACTTTAGTGGGCATCGGGGTCCCGCCAACCACCTGTCCTTGTCAGAGCTAACAGACATTAAGAGGCCCAGGATGGCCCTGTGGGTTCTTCCCTTCCATACTCCCTTAGAAATACCCGAGCTGGGAAGAGCGGCCTAATGGTTTAAGCAAAACACCAAGGGAGGGGCACTTCATGACTCACTCCTCCCGAGACTGGCCTGGCGGGAACTGAACTTTCTCCAGAGCCTGCTGTCTCAGGAAAAGGGTCGGCTTCCTGATGTGGTGGGATGTCTGGAAGACCAGGGTGTGTTCACAGTGCCCTAGGGACCTGTGCCAAGAGCTAAACCCAGGTCAACAGCAGTGCTGTCTCTCCCAAGACAAGCTAACACCACCAGGCTGAGGGTGCCTTCTCCACCCCTCAGAACGCTCTGGGTCCCATGGCACACAAAAGGTCAACAACAAGAAAGGCATGAGCTTTGCATTCTTAAATACCATACATCGACAATGCCAGCTTTGTCTGTAGCCTGTGGGGCACCTGTGGGCCAGTCTCTAACTCACCATGAAACCAAGATTAGCCTTGAGGGGCTGGAGAGATGGTTCAGCAGTTAAGAGCACGGGCTGTTCTTCCAGAGGTCCCGAGTTCAATTCCCAGCAACCACAGAGGTGACTCACAACCATCTATAATAGAATCTGATGCCCTCTTCTGGCATGAGGTATACATGTAGTGCGCTCATACATAAAATGAGTAAAATTTTTTTAAAAAATTAAGCCTTGAACTCCTGATCTTCCAGCCTCTATTTCCAGAGAGCAGGGCTTACTCTACTAGCTCCTCTTTCCTTAAGAGGGAAGGCCTCCCACTGAGAACAGTGAGCCACAGGGAAGACGATGCTGGAAACAGAGATGCAAATGACAGCAACAAGGGGGTGCTTGGGAAGCTGTGACAGAACCTTGGCACAAGGCAGCAAAATCGTTTAGGTTCAAACACCAAGACGTAGCAGGAGCCATTTTGGCTGACGGGGAGGTGCCATGGGGCCAGAGGGAAATTACAGACAACCCTAGGACTCCGGGACTTGGGGTTTGGGGAAAACTGCCCTGTCCCAGAGTCCAGCTCAGGACGTAGAAGCCCTGACTCTATGGGCTGAGAAGCCAAGGGATTGGGTCCCCGGGAGAAGTTAGTTCTTGCACTTCAGTTGGCTGGTTTCCTGCCAACTGAAGGACTCCCACACACCCTTGCTGTCAGTGGAGGACAGGAAGGCCAACTGGGGAACCCCGCCTACTAGGCCAACTTAGGGTGGAGACTTCTGCTCTGACTGGGGCATATGCGGCTCCAACAAAACTGAAGGAAACGCTGAGAGCTTCTGGGGCATCGGCATCTAGCTCAAGGTGCCCCTTGGGCCATCTTGTGTATGAGGTGTCCTCTGGGGACCATGTCAGATATTATTTCCAGAAAGCAGAGACCAGCAGGCCAGAGAACCAAAAACTTTGGGGATAAAGCCATGTTGCCTGAGAGTCCTCAGAGCCCGCAAGGGTCCTTAAAGACAGGCTGGCAACTTTGCCAGCACTTACGGCAGGAAGGGTTGAGGGATCAGAAACTTGTCCTTGAAGACAGACTAAAGACTCACACCTGAGTGTCTTCTGTAGGACCAAGGGAGCTAACAAAATCACGAAGAGAAAATGTGGGAAGGTGGGGGGGAGGGTTGGTTTGGGTGGGGTAGGGGTGGGAGTGGGGAGGGGGTTGGTGGTGCCGGAAGGCTAGAGACAGGAGCAGAGGGGTGGAGGGGCTGGAGACCAAAGAAACCAGTACCTACCCTTGGCTCACGGCTCGATCGTCTGAGAGCAAAGTTGGAGCTGCCTTCCCAAGTCAGCTGGGAAAGGGTGGCCTAGGGGCCAGGGCCCTCAGGCAGGGGACGCTGGGAACCTAAACCTAAAATGGTCCGTGTGCACTGGGTCAGTGTGGAGCGGTGGTGGCAGTTGTGAGGCCTGGGTGTGAGGTGGGGATGTAGGGCCGTGAGGCCAACGTGGGATAGTGTTCACTGAGGGGACACAGAAATGGGCTGGGGGGGGGGGGGACAGTGAGCTGCAGGGCAGATGGCATGAGTCTGGGACTGGTGAGGGTGGCTGGTGAGGGTGGCCGTCTGTCTGCCTCTCTAGCTGCCTCTGGTTCCGGCATTCCCCCTCCCCACCCCCCACATGCATACACGGACACACACACCCAAGATCACACGAAACGATGGACTCCCAAAGCTGTGGAGCTCCACTCCTGTGGTTCACGGCTGGGACTCCAGTGTGCTGCACTCCAGATACCTGAGGCAACCCACCTTCCAGCAGGGGGCAGTGCCTGCCAGGCCAAACTGAGCAGCTCCCTGTTCTAGTAACCAGAGAGAGGCAGAGTCCAAGGGGCACAACCGGGAGTGTGGGCAGCTGCTAATCACTGTACTGTTTGGAGGATGGCAAGGAGAAGGTTAACCTTTACCCCTGTTTGGGCTGTTTGCTCTGCTCAAGCTTGTGGTCCCAGGTCACTCCTGTCCAAGCCCTGGACAAGATGCTTCTGACTCCTCATTACCACTGCTAGGACCAGTGGCTTCCCCAGACTTCCTCAAAGTCAGCTCTTCAGGAAGAAGAATGGAAGCATGGAAGAAGAGTTGGCTTCAAGGATCATCCCAGCCATTCCTGCACCATAGAAGCATGTACACGTGTGTATACACAGACACAATCTCCCTCCCCAAAGCTTGCATACCGTTCTAGGAGTTTGATCTAACCTAATATCTAACCTGACTTAGTCTGTGCTAGAAAGAGGAAAGTGTTCAGCCTATCACAGACGGAGAAATCTGGAAAACGGAAATTTCCCTAAATCACGTAGTTGTTAAGGGGCCACACCGTATGGATCCCACCACCCTCTGTCAGGAATGTGGCTTTAGACACTTCTCACAGAAAGGCAACATTGCTGGGCGCTACCATCCCAAGGGGCGACAGGTTAGACAGGAGGAGCAGACACCTGGGAAGCAAATCACCTGGGAAGATAAAATACCATGCTAGAAAGAGTAGTAAATACCTGCAAGATACAGAACCGAAGTCTGACACTTCAGCACCACACAGAATTCATGTTCCCAGCGCCTCTCTCCAGGGTGGAGTCCCCACCCAGCGCACCACCCCTGGCACCCCACAGGCTGAGTACCACAGTGCAGGGTGAACCATCATTTGCTTTGAGTCTCCTTTCTCTAGTGACTGAGTCCCACTATCACTGTCCCTTTTAGGTCTCCAGGGCATGGGGATCACTACGGTTAGTGGCATCCTTTGATGGCCTTTTCTCTCTGCTGACCACAGGGGCAGGTCCAGACCTGCCCCCTCAGCCCCCAGGCTCACAGCCTTTAGAAATGCAGACTCTGGGGCCTAAATCGTTTACAACAAGCAGACCCCATGTGTTTGTTTATGAATCTATTCATGTGTATGTGTGTGAGGAAGGAGGGCAGTCAGGCAGGGTTGGTTTGTTCCTTCCACCAAATGGCGGGAGCTGGGAACTGAACCCGGGTCATCAGGCTTGGTGGTTAGTGCCTTCACCTGCTGAAACATCTCACTTGCATTCCAAAATGCCCTCTGGGGGGGGGGGGGCTGGAGAGATGGCTCAGAGGTTAAGAGCATTGCCTGCTCTTCCAAAGGTCCTGAGTTCAATTCCCAGCAACCACATGGTGGCTCACAACCATCTATAATGAGATTTGGTGCCCTCTTCTGGCATGTATGTATACACAATAAATAAATAAATAAGTCTTTAAAAAAAAATGCCCTCTGGGCTGCTGGCACGGGCATGCTCAGATGGGAGGCCCTGCCCTTGACTTAGATTCCCAGAAGCATGCCTAGAACAGTCTAGAAAGGTTATGCAGCACTGTACGTTGGAGAACAACACTCTGGTGTCCTTGTGTGGATTCAAGGGAACAGTGCGTGAAAAGTTCTCCTGGGATACGGGGACTCACTCCCTCGGTTTCCCAAGGTCACCTGGCCACAGAATCTTTTGATTCTGTGCCAGCTATTAATAGCCATGAAGCTGAGAAATGCCAGCCATAGGCCCCCGCCAGTGGCGACGAGGCAGATCTAGGTGCCCAAGGTACATTCAATGTGGCACCCAAACTTCTAGCTCTTCAACTAATGTACTTTTTTTGTGGTTTTTCGAGACAGGGTTTCTCTGTGGCTTTGGAGCCTGTCCTGGAACTAGCTCTTGTAGACCAGGCTGGTCTCGAACTCACAGGGATCCGCCTGCCTCTGCCTCCCGAGTGCTGGGATTAAAGGCGTGCCCCACCACTGCCCGGCTAATTAATGTACTTTTGAAGATGACCACGTCTGTGACATCCTGGGCTAGTTGATCTCAGGGTTGGTAAGTTAGTGACTCTGTGGCTAAAGATGCTTGCTGCCCAGACTGCTCACAGAGTCCCATTCCTGGGACCTGAGAATTGTGTCGCTTGGCTACAGGTAGGTCTATCATCTTCCTCATCCCAGCAGCTGGAAAAGGACCAAGGAAAAACATCTCGGCTGTAGCCAAGAGGTAGCTTATACATATAAATCCTAGCACTTGAGATGCTAGGAGACAGGAGGATTGCTGCCAGGGTAAGGTCAGCCTCGACTCCATTGCAAACACTATCTGTAAATACCAAAAAGCCCCAGCTGGAGAAGGCTGGTTCTTCAAAGGCTCCTAGGCAGGATAACAAGAATGTCAGACATGACTGTCTGAACCTCAAAACCAAGGATCGTGAACACATACATCCTCAAAGAGAAGCCAGGCCAGGGACCAAGCACAAGCACTTGGGGCTAACTCTGTCCTGGGCCTCAGCTTTTCCTGTTTGGAGCATAAGACAGGCATTGAAAGGTACTCTGATGTCTCCAAGTTCACTGAGCCGCTGCTCTGGTCGTGGGCAGCCGAGCGTGTAATACTCTGCGTCAGATTCGGTCCACAGTGGCTGCTCGCCCTCCCTATTTAATCTTGTCAGCCCGTTAATTTTTAACTATGTTTGCTGGCGAGGGCCATTAGAGGCCCCTGGGAGCTGAGCTCGGTGAGGCGGGCACAGCTCATGTACAATGCATGAAGCTTAAAGTTGGGGTGTCCCACTTTCTATCCTGTCTCTGGGTTCTGGCTATCCCACTGGCAGGACAAACTCTGAATAAAACATGATCCATTTGGAGTCCATTTTCCTCTTGCTCCGTCACAACTGGTTTCCTTCAAAGGGAAAAGTTCCCTTTCTCCTTTTCTGGAGCTGGTGTCACAAAGTTTCCTTTTGGCTCTGGGTTTCCAGAACTTCAAATTCACACACAGAATGGCACCCGGAAGCCTGTGTCTAGGGAAGCATCTAGAACCCACGGTGGACGGCCGGCCTGGCCCCACGTGGAACCTCTCCACCCACACTACGAGCTCCGGGAGGTCTTGCTCACTCCTGCTGCTTTGTCTCTGTACCCCAAAACCAAGTTCAGCACAGGTTTCTCGGGGCGCTACCCTGCTGGTCTGTGTTACATGTTTCTCCCGGTCACCGGAGCACTCGGGTGCTGCAGGCAACACCAGGCGGCAAAGGGAAGGTGTGGCAAGGCTCCTTAGTAAGTCCTGTATGCCACACATTTTTGTAATCTTCCTCTCTAAATAATGACAGGTGTTCATTCTTCTATTTATACAGAAGGAAATGGAAGGCACTCGGATGAAAGAAACCTGCAGAAAACCTCAGCCTTAACAAGAGTGAGTAGCAACTGTCATTAAAAAAAAAAAATCCTTTTTGTAGGGCTGGTGAAATGGTTTAGTGAAGAGTGGTTGCCCTGCAAGACTGAAAACCCAAGATCAAACCCTGGGGTTCACACTAAGGTGGAAAGAGAGAACGGATGGATTACACGAAGTTGCCTCTCACTTCTGAGTGTGCACCACCGTACATATATCCAAACACACACACTTCATTGACACAAAAACCGTAATGAAGAATCATAAATTTGAGGACAGCTTGGGCTGAGTGAGGCCCTATTTCAAAAACCAAACAACAAAATTACTGTTGCCTTTCGGGAGAGTTGTGTCTTCAACTAGTGATCTTCCTGCCTCTCAGTCCTAAATGCTGGGGGATCACAGGCAAGAGCGACCATGTCCAGTTTATGTGTTGCTGGAGATCGAACCCATGGCCTCCTGCATGGGAGGAGAGTACTCAACAACCAAGCTCGACCCCATCTCTCCTGCGTGGGTTGCTGAGAGTCCTAAGGGGGTGGTAGGACCTCTGGTCCTCCCCACTACACTGCTCCCGAGGAGGTGACTGCATCCAGCGCATTTAGAGGCACGGCTCACAGACTCAGGCCTGGGCTTCATCAGAGCTCCGGACAACCCTGCAAGTGCAGATACCCCAGGGTTTAGTTTCACATGGGGGTGGTGAGGACATGCTTAGGGCACCTAACATTACAGGCATCAAAGGAACACAGCCCTGCTGTGTCCACTGAAGGAGACCCTGAGCTCTTATCCCGGAACCAGTGACAAAGAAGCGGATTTTGGGGTGATAGGGGGTGGGACTCAAACCCTGAGACAGTGACAGGGTCACAAGAACAGGGGGTGTCCTTAGCTAGGAAAAGGATCCCTGGGCTCCGATCACAGCTCTAAAGTCTAGCTTTCCAATGTGCCAGACGTGACCTTGGAGTCAAGAACCAGAAGGTGTGAGGAGCATGGGAAGGTCCCAGAATCCAGGCGCCTTTCTCTTTCCTCTTCAGCAGCTTAACCGACAGAAGGGGGAGCTGTGTGGATCAACAAGCACCATGCTGCTCTCTGGGATTTCCCGGCGTTCTGGTGCCCCCTCTTAGGAAAGGATTTCTACAGGTGGGTGTGTCCTGCCTTGGCTGCGGGAGAGAAGTGGTCTAAGAGGTGGTGCTGAGGACCACACTGCTGGGAGGAGCTGTCACTGGGCTAACAGCTACTGCCTGTCTCTCTCCTGTCTGTCATCCAGCCTCTGCAGACAGCTTCTGTCCTCCCATTATGTCAGAAGGGAGGTTTCAACCGCCACTGCCTTGCGGGCAGCTTGGGCTGAGTCCTAGGTTTCCGTCCTGAGGAAAGTTCAAGTTCAAATATTCCTTGAAATGGCCCCAGTAGAGTCTAAATTTGGTGGTGGTGGTGAGGGGCTGAAACAACTGTGGTGAAATGCTCGCCTAGAATGTTCTATCCCCTGTCCTACCTCTGCAAAAATAAATAAAATTAAAAAAAAAAGGCTGAAGAAAAACTAAAAAGCAACACACACACACACACAAAAATCCAAACAGCCAATATTTACTAAGTCACTATGATGTACCAGACATTATTAAAGCTTTATAACTAAGAATTCTTAGCCCCATGTTCCTGAAGCTCGGAGACATTGGAAATTAAGGTTGCATAGCTGCCAAATAATGCAGACCAATTGAGAATGATTTCCTTCATCGGCCTCACACCTCCACATGTGTGCGCACCCACATATATGCACACCATGCACATAAAAATTGGGAAAAGAAAAAAGCTACGCGCCACTGAGTAAATGCCCAGCTATACTGACAATGGACACAAACTTGCAATGCCCACACTGCCTCTGGGGCCATCTGTCCCTTTGTGATCTCTACTGTGTTTGCCTGTGGCTCTTTTCCCATAGACAAGTTCTGAATTTTCCCAGCGTGTCACAGGGCT
This sequence comes from Chionomys nivalis, assembly GCF_950005125.1. NCBI lineage: Eukaryota > Metazoa > Chordata > Mammalia > Rodentia > Cricetidae > Chionomys > Chionomys nivalis. The sequence goes on along the minus strand of NC_080105.1, from coordinate 40,799,366 downwards.
ATCTCAAGGGGCACGCCCCAGGAAGTCTGTTCTAATTTTCAAAGTGCCTGTCCCTGTCTGCGGGTGAGGCTTCACTGCAGCGGCCGGCAGCAGCAATGAGCTGGAGAGCACGGTGGCACAGGAATAAGAGTCCCCTGAAGTAGCAGCATGCGGGGCATTCTCAGCCATTTCCCTGAGAACTCTGGGGCTGCCTCTGGTCACAGGGGCTCCGCTTCTGCCCTGTGGTGCGACCAGCAGGTTTCATTTTCTGCCACAGCAAGATGAAGTCAGACCCAACGGCAAGGATGTGAACAGTGGTGGCAGGGGGGTCTGTGTGCTGCCTTTACCTTTCCAGAAAGGGAAGACGAAACACACCCCTTCTAGCCAATGATGCACAGAATGGACATTTCAGACATCAGAGACCTGGAGGCCAAACCAATGGCCATGTAAAAACGCTAATGCTGGAAACTGGACACTGGCTGTGCTGTAAAAACATTAAGGCATCGCACGCTGTGCTGTTCTGTTACTTTATCCAGTTTGGAGAGGGTGGGAGTGGAGAGACTAGCTCCCTAAAGCCCAGGCTGGCTAGGACTCTGCCTCCCAAGTGCTGGGTACAGGAGCTTATGTCCACCAGCTAGACATGGAAGCCTTGTTGGTGCTGAAGCAAGAACTTCTGGTGGCCGATGACCTGTAGGCACGAGGATCTTCTGGCATGAAGCTCGGGGTGGTTTCGGAGCTCAAGAGGATGGAAGAGGCATCGATGAGGCCTGGCGCTGGGCGCAGTCTTCTAGGGTGCTCTTTCGGGGTCTGCTCCCACGGAACAGGCAACTAGCTTCTATGGGCCAGTTTCTCCCAAACCTCAGCCAGAGGTTAACTCTGCTCCACAACCGCAGTGCCATGAAAACAAAAACTCTGTAGTCTACTTGAGATCATTTTTTTTTGCTCTGATTAAAATTTTTATTGAAATCTCTCAAATATCATCAAGAAATAGGTCTTTTTTTTTTTTTTGCAAAATAAGGGGGGGGGAGTTCTGCTAACAAATTCAACATGGGAGCTCCCTCTGCTGGTCTGCAGTAGGTTGATATGTGACAAACACATTCCCAGAGACAAATCTAATTTGCTGGAGAAGTGGACAAAAGACAGGTGTGTTGGGCTTTGCCTCTGGAGAGAAACACTAGAAGGAAAAAAAAAAAAAATCCATGTCTCAAAACAAAGCACAACATTGTAAAAAATAAAAAAAGCAAAATTAGAAGACGCTCCAAAACACTCAAGTTTCCAAAACAAAACCCCAGTCACCTAGGAAGGGGCCCCCAACTCTGCTCCCCTCCAGTGAGGATTCTCAGAAGCCATCTTGGCCTCCGAAACCCTAAGCAGTCACTGGAGCGAGGCCTCGCCAAAATTCTATTAAGAGGAAAAAGTCTGGTGAGCCAGCACCTTGCTGTGTCAGTCAGCAAGGGAAGCAGGTGACAGACCTGCTCTAAAACCTGGGAGCCACTGTGACTTGGGCAACTCCCTGTTTCCTCAGCTGTGCAACGGGCTGGACCAGCTGTCTGCAAAGTTTCTACCAGTTCACTCCAACATGGACGAGTCTGTTCATTTAAATGAGTCCAAAGAAGTGAGACTCAAGACGCGGATTTCACCACCAGCAGATCGGAGTTCCGCCAGGTCTAGGGCTGAGGGCCGAGCTAAGAGGAGCGATGTGGGTGAGGCACGCGGCCACGATCCATCTAATCTCTCCATCCTTTCTCACAGTGACGTAGGCTTCCTAAATCTCCTTGGGCCCCTTGTTAGAACCTTCACCCTCTGTATCCTACAGATCACTCCAGATTTCATGCCACATCACGACCAAAGCAAGCCAGTCTTCCCAGGTCTTTTTGGACACTGTCAGTCTTGACTCTCCGGGCGGCAGTGAATGGTTTTCTACCCGAAGCCGCACATTCTCAAAGACTCTGTGCAACCTTGCATGGTTTCATGGCACAAAGCACTAACGACCCCGACTGTCTGTTGCTCTGCTCCTGTGCCATACGAGAGGGGCCATACCTGCACACGAGGTGTGGGGCGCACAAGAGGGGTTTGCAGTTGGTCTTTGTTGTCAATAAAGTTATCCACAGCACAAAAAACATTAATGACTCCACTAAAGACAGCCACAATCTAGCTGCTCCTGCCTGTACCTAGGCATGAGGGTTAACAAACACTGATGTAGAAACGCCAGGCAGAGGGTGGAAAGGCAGAAGGCATGTCTAGTTCTTGACTTGGATTTGTTTCCTGTACCAAGGCGACCATCACGGCCTCTGCACTTCTCCTCACTTCCCAAGCTGCTTTCTCCCCGCAGAGGGCAGTTTCTGTTCCCAGGGCACAGGGCACCACGAGGGCTTCCCTTGGAGCTCTGCCTGCCTGGAGCCAGGATGCCCGGGAGAGCAGCGCTGGCAAAAAGCAGCAGTGCCTGCAGGAGTCCTGACCCGGTGGCTTGGGTTCACTCGCTGTACCTACACGTTTCACCCAGTCTTGGAAACAAATACCAGGCAAAATGAACACACACTCCACCTGACGGGCCTGACAATCTTAAGAAGATTTATCGAATTTATTTAGTGTGTGTGTCTGCCTGTACACACGTGTGGAGGGCAGAGGACATCTAACTAGCAGAAGTCAGTTCTCTCTTCCACCACGTGGGTCCTGGGGTTTGAACTCAAGCTGTTGGGCCTTTGCCCAATGAGCCATCTTGCCAGCCCATCGCCTGGTAATTTTTAAGAGGCCAGGTTGAACAGCATATGCAGTAAGACAAACAGAATCTGTATTTTACTTTCCGAGGGTGAAGCTCAGTTCTCACTGTCACCCCTACCTACACGAGGCAGACTGCAGGGACCCATGGCCTCCAGGGGAGAGAACGCACTTGGGATGCCTCTCCCTGTATTTGGGGAAAAGCAAGGCGCTTGTTTATAAAGCTCAGGCTTTTTCTTTTTTCTTAACCGAGCAAGGAAACTACAGAGGCGTGCCCCTGACAGGTACCTTTCCTCACACGGCAGTAAGCAACCTTTTGTCTTTCCTGCACCGTGTGGAGGACCAGGCTTCCTCTTGGAAGCCTCCCTCCAGTCCCTCACCTCCCTGTGGACAAGACAGCAGGAGTCTCTTTCTACACGCATACCAAACACACATTAAAACTCGTGCCTCGAGTGCATGCTTCCCTCTAACACACACACACACACACACACACACCCTTACGCTCCTGTGATGCCCTTTTTGCTGTCTGGGAGGCAAGGGGGGGAAGCCTGCCCTGGTCTTTGCGTGTGAGATGAGGGGGAGATCATTAAGAAGAGAGAGGTGTCCTTTGGGGGAGACATCAGGCAGTGGGGTGGGATCATGGCTGACAGACGGTCCTTGTAAGTCCCGGAGGGGATCATTCACTTACTGAAGGTGGATCTGTTAGCTGGATAGGTGTTAGTCACGTGGTGTGCTCTGGGGGACCAGGTCGGAGAGGACCGGTGGTGGAGTGAGTGAAGTGGTGGCCGATGGGTATAAATTACCTGGGCATGCAGTGAGGCGGGATAGGTGAAAGCAGCAGGAGGAGGCAGAGCAGGCGCTAACTCCGCTGGGTACAGAGGGTACGGGGCCCACACTTCAGGGCTACTGGGGTAAAGTGCAGGCACTGTGAGCTCATCTGCAAGAAAAGAATAGGGAAGAGTTAGTGCGTCCCAAACCGTGGCTTCCACATCAGAAAACACAACCACCAGCAACCCCGAGCCCAGATCGATGGCAGGGGTCCAGTTACTCTCGTTCTGGTAAAGACCCCTTGGCTTTGGTTCCCCAAACTCTAAGCAAAGGAACCGGAAGTTTGGAACAAATAAGGCTCGCGTGTACTCCCTGCCCAGTGAGGCTATTTCTCCAACTGTAGCCGGGGCCCAACAACAGTGGGAATTTCCTGCTGAAAGAGAGTGTAGTCCCCTGAGGGATGGAAGGAAGAGAGAGCGAGCAGGAGACATCCCATGAGAACCTTCTGGATGCCTTTCAGAGAACAAGGGATACTGACAGGACCCTAACAGGCTGTCAGTATTGCTACGGGCAAACAGGCCATGATAAAGCATCTTCCATACTGTGTCAGAAGTGCAGGGCCAAATACTGGGACCACAGGACAGCTAGGGCATTACAAACTCAGACAAGTGAAGAATCTCAAACATCTCAGTTAAAGTTAGGCTCCCGAGAGATGTAAGAGGAAGATCTACAGCAGCTGTTTGCTCTGACTGCTTGGTCTAACAGCTCGCCGTATAGCTCAGAATCTATTTGGGTCAAGCCGCAGTTGCCAGACGGAAGGTCACTTGCCCGGCTGCCCAGTGCACTGGGCAGCAATCTGTTAAAAGTAGAGGCTGGCGCACCAGCGAGCTCGGTACAGGCAACATTGCTGCTTGATGGGCTCTGGAAAGCAGCAACCTCAATGTTTGCTTTTCTCACCTGTCAACATCTGAAACGAAGCATGCGGAGGATGCTTCCCCAGACAGCTGAGGGAGGCAGGAAGGGGTGACTGTAAAAAGCCATTAGTAACTGCCTCACTGGATGACCCAGAAATCTAGGGGGCGCGTGACCTGGGGTCAAGAGTCACCTCCCAGGAGCCTGTCACCCTCCATCCTCCCCAGCCCTAGAAGCACTGGAGCTAGCCAGGACCACCAATAAGGAAAGGACACGGAGAAGAGCAAACCATGGTGCTGGGTGTCGTGGGTACGGCTCCACTCTGCAGAGCAACCATTAAGTGCGCACGAGACAGGCACGGGGTAAGGTTCTGCACAGGCAGAGCTTCCCCTACGACGGCAGGGTGGTTGGCTAACACACAGAGGTAGTTCCTGCTGATCCCAACACCAGCTAAATGCACCATGGCTGACCTCCCCCCTTCTCCCCTCCCTCCCCACACCATCTCACAGAAGAAGGACAGTTAAAACCCAGGTGAGAGACAGACTGAGCATCAAGGTGGTGGAGACCAGCACTAACCGCTAAGCGTACAACTGATTAGTACTATCAGCCAGGGAAACAATAAACAAAAATTGCCAAGTCCATGCATCTACTTCAAGGCCTGGGGTGTGGCCCAAGGCTCGGGGAATCCCTCAGAGGGCTGAAAGTCCTGCAGACCCTGCATTTCCGGTCATGAAGGGACCACCTGCTTTCCATTAGAATCGTTCTTGTGGGAGCCTGGCTAGTGGAAACTCGCTGCTGCCAAAAACAGGGACCTTAAATTTTAAAAAACCGCTTTCAGAAATGGCAAGCTATTATTGTTGTTGTTGTTGTTATTTTAGCTACCAGGCTATTTTAAGACACTGTGTCTTTTATAAAAGTCAAGAGAGTCTCACGCCCTAGCACCCTCACACCTAGCTCCTGTTTATCCGGCCTGCCGTGCCAAACGGTACCAACTGGTATCAACTAGTAGAAGCCAGGAGAGAGCCACGCTTGGCTGCAGCTAGTCTGTGGTCCCCAGTCACACTGTAACAGGATGACTGGGGGGGAAGGAGCCCCATCCACCTGCAGAGAAGCAGGAGTGTCGGGAGGCAGAAAGAACACAGGCCACGCCCACCAGGGCCCGGGCTCCCTTCTTAGACAACCTCGGATATTTCCATCAGCAAATGTGAGGTTTTCAGTGGCTCTACAAACACCTCAAAGAGAGGGAGAAATCCCACCTCACCCCATTCTTTAAGTATAAATGATGATTTTTAAATAATTCATTTAAATTTATTTTATGTGCACTGGTGTGAAGGTATCAGATGGGACTGGAGTTACAGAAAGATGTGAGCTGCCATGTGGGTGTGCTGGGAACTGAACCCAGGTCCTCAGAAGAGCAGCCCAGTGCTCTTAACCGCTGAGCCATCTCTCTAACCCCTAAGTATAAATGACTTTTAAGAGGTGAAATGATTCTCTGGTCGTTTATTTTTCGGTGCAGCCATAACGCACTGGGATGTTGGACTGGGGAACTGTCTTGACGGGGAAGACTTCTCAAGTCAGCTGGTTTATTATGCCCACGAGACAGAGCACTAAATGGGAGGAAGAGGGAACAATGAAGATGGACTCAGGCTTCAATCTCCATCTGCCTGATGAAGTTGAGATTTCCAAGTCGGCCTACATTTTTATCCTGGCATGTGACTTGTCACACATCCACAATTCACCTGCAGGCATCTCCACAAGCACAGCCCGCCCAGCACAGCGGGATGTTAGACTACGCAGTGCTGGGCTGACCCGGGCAGTCCCTCTACCCACTTCCAAGAAGGGATTTATAGTTCCCTGAATGACCAGAGACAGCTGGTGCCTGGGACACAACCTCCACCTAGAAGCCATCTTTCCAGGCCAAAAGTCTCTTAAAACATTCCGGGATGATGTCTTTCTGCTGGCTAGTATGACAGGACTACAGAGCGAAGCCTATTAAAGGGGCAGGAAGAGTCCGGAGAGCAGTGACCCCCAGCACAGGACTAGCAGACAGCCAAGCACTTGCAGTTAGTAAATGAAGCGTCCTGCCTCCAGAGTGGAAATAAACCACAGGTCATTTCTTCTCAGGTAGCAAAGAAACATATAGAAGAACACCAAGCCCTAAGAATCCCCACCCCTTGTCACACTCAGAGCTCCATCCAAACACTGCCTACCCTTACCCCAGCTCCAGCAAAGGCCGAGACCCTAAGTCCTGTGTGTGGGGGAGGGGCTTTCAGTTCCAGCTTTTAGAGTGCCCAATTATTTACCACAATAAACCAAAGGACAGAGAATTAGAAACCAGAGAGCTGTTTTTGAGATGAAATTTTACTCAGGAAAATCATGCCATGGAAGACCCAAGTCCTGAGAAACTTTCTCTTGTTTGCTGGAGACAGGGTTTCTCTCTTTAGCCTTTGCTGCCCTGCAACTCACTCTGTAGACCAGGCTGGCCTCGAACTCACAGAGATCCACCTGTCTCTGCCTCCCAAGTGTGTGCCACCATTGCCCAGCTGAGAGAAACAGGGGGTGGGGGCGGTGTGTAACAAAGAAACAGGAAAAAAAAAAAAAATCAATGCTTCTATTAGCAATCACCCCTCACCAAACCTCACACACACCTCGGCAAGGCAAGTAGCTTAGGAGCTTCCAAAGTCCTTCTGTTGACGACCCCTCTTTCAAGGTCTGGTTTGCCACATTCTCTCCCTACTAGTGAGGCAAAGCAGGTACTGGGAAGGGAAGCTCTACTCTGGGAATCAGCACAACTAGCAACGTATACATAAAGGCTGATATTTTTTTCCCCTTGGTTGTTGTTGTTTTGTTTTTTCAATACAGGGACTCTCTGTGCAACCCTAGCTGTCCTCGAACTCAGAGATCTGCCTGCCTCTGCCTTCTGAGTGCTGGGATTAGAGGTGTGCATCACCACCACCCGGTTTACAGAGATATTTTCAAGTATGACTGTAAAACAGCAAAGAGCCATCCTTGAAGCCTGGGGATATGATCTAAATATGGCCTTATTTCTTCTCCAGGTATTTTCTGGAAATCTTACCAAAAAAATTAACTTTTTAATTGTAAAAATCACCTCAACTTCTTAGGTAACCTTATCCAGTGCACACCAGAAACTGACCTATAATGTCCCTGAAAGCAGGAGGGGTTCGCGTGCCCATCTGTCTCTCGGGCTGAGAATCTACCTTGGTGGTGGAGACACAAATCACTAGTTCAGCAAAGTGAGCCAACAGCACTAAGTACTGGGAATGCAAGGAGAAACCAGGGCTGCGCCCAGTTCTGGCTTTTGTAGTCCATGGCCATTTCCTCCACATCAGCTACTTGGTACACTTCACAAAACCATTTTGCTTTCTATCCCAACGTAAATACACTAAACTCACCAAGCCCTAGCCCATCTGAAAGATACATTCGCTGCCATGTGTCAACCAAACCCTTTTCCTACCTCATATATATATGCTCAGGCATGCATGTGTGCATGCGTGGGGGGGGGGAGGAAGAGGAGAAGGAGAGAGCGAGCAAGCAGCAAGAGCAGAGGAGGATATGTAGTGTTCTGTTCACTGTACCTGGAGCTAGGATAGTGGTCAAGCCTCCTGTCTCTACCCTGCGTGGTGCTGGGCCTACAGGCCCACCAGCTATTAGAGTTGGGATCTGAGCTCAGGAGGTCTACTTCTCATTTCCAGTTGCTAACTCCTAATCACAATAAAACAGAGATGACTTAATGCCAGTAGCAGGTGACTGGTCCATTCTATGTCCAGTGCTACTCGGAAGCATTAACATCAGCTCCTTTCTTTCTGGAGAAATGGAGGCCTCATGCAGTGTCTAGCCTAGTCACTCCGGCATGTCTGAAGCCGGAGCATCAAAACGCAGGCTCCCAGCTACTGTACCCCCCTGCCTCCCCATCTACGTCACTGCCCTTCACCGACTACGAAGATATCCATCCACTCCTGCTTTCTTTCCTACTGCTGCCTGAGCGGGTCCCTATCTGGCTGCCAACGACTTCCACCACCTCCCTAGGCGTTTCCTAACACAGCAGCAGTTTAAACCTGACCAAACGGAAACTGATTCACGGGGGAAGTTTGCTGAACACACGCCCAAGACGGCCTGGTCTTTACTTGCTGCTCTTGGTGGCTGCCCTTCTGATGGCCACATTCCTGTGAGTTCCAGCTGGTCCGGGTGAGGAAGCCACCCAATGCAAGCACAGTTTAAAAGAATCTGCTTCCTTTGTGGGGGGTGAGGGAAGCCTGGAGCTCAGGCAGGAAGAAAACTGTCTCTTCAGAGCCAGGTCACTACTTCCTGCACGGGAACATTTTCCTTCCCTTCCATCCTGTGGCCTGCAGCTGTGCTGACAAGAGCTAGTGCCTCCGGTGAGTCCATTCCCTGAGTTTGAATCCCTAGAACCCCAAGAGTCAAATGTGGTACAGGCTCTGTAATCCCAAGAGGCATGATGCCAGGAGACATGAAGACCGCACAAGAAGCTTGGGGACCAGCTAGCCTGGAGACCTGGGGAATCAGCAGAAACAAGAGACCTTGCCTCAAAAACAAGGTGGAAGATGGGACCCAATTCCATATGTACACTCAAACTCATTTGCACTGTATATACTTGTATGTGCACGCGCGCACACACGCTGCAGTGAGAAGCAGAATGGGGGCTCACAGGTATAATCTCAGCACAGGATGATGGACCTGGGTGGCATAAGACCCTGCCTCAAAGAACAAGAGCCGAACAAGCCAGTCTAATCTGTTCAAGGGACCGCATTACCCCACCCTTCCCAGGGCTCCGCCTCCTTCCCACCCTCCTGGGTGCAGGACACGGAGACATATATCCCAGAGCAAACTGAGGCCAAATCAAGAGAAATACATGTGCAGTCGTCAATGTCAAAAGGTCCCGAGCACACAAGAACGTATATTCCCACTCCTTCCCGTCCCAGCCTCTGAAGACCGACTGAGGGACAGAAGACAGACACGATGAAGCAACCATGGACTCAGCTCCTGCACTATCTCCAGTCGCTGCACACAAGGAGGTTAATTCTGCTAGGCAGGTGGAGAACTTAAAAGTATCTAAATGTTTATTGCCTAGGTTAAACAATGTCTGTCTGTCTGTCTGTCTGTCTGTCTGTCTGTCTGTCTGTCTCTGTCTCTCGTTTTTCGAGACAGGGTTTCTCTGTAGCTCACAGAGATCCATCTGCCTGTGCCACTACCCCTGGCTCAAACTGCACGTGTACTGACTTTCTACAACAACAACAGAGTTGTCTACTCTTAATTAAAAGTCAGGAAAACACTGATCAATTTTAAAGAAAGGTGTTAAATGGTATGCTTAATGGCTGACTTTCTACCTTAAAATTTTGTTTATGGAGCTGGGAGGTGGTGGCGCATTCCTTTAATTCCAGCACTCAGGAGGCAGAGGCAGAGGCAGGCAAATCTCTGTGAGTTCGAGGTCAGCCTGGTCTACAGAGCAAGTTCCAGGACAGGCTCCAAAGATACACACAGAAACCCTGTCTCAAAAAACCAAAAGTTAATGGAACTCATAAGAACAAACATTTTATACACCGCACACAATCACCTTTATATCCCGTTTTAATTTCCATTTGGGGACGTTTTAGTGACTTGTACAAGATGACACAGTTCACCTGTGGAGGGGAGATGGATGATGGTGGCCCCATGGAGGGGGGGGGGCGGACCGGACATCCTAGACAGAAAACTGTAACTCTCCTCCACACTATCAGATCATTCAATAGACGCCCAAAGAATTAAGTTGCCTCAGCTATCTCCTGCCGGAAGGAGGGAAAGACTAATCAGTCAAAGCTATGGCCAGGACAAAATCTGCCTGACAAAGCTCCGCACACTGGTCCAGACAGCTCCACTCAGCCAAATTAGTGTGTGTCCTGCTTCTGCTCGTCATTCCCTCCGACAGGCGGTGGGGGTCTTTCTTTCTGTGTGTGCTGAATCGTAAGCACATGTTTTTCTTTGCCAGTTTGCTTCTGAATCTAAGATGCAAGGAAACCGTGTCATGAGCTGGGGGCTTCAGACTGGAGCGGTGGTGACTCAAACTGGTCCAGACCTGCACAAAAGCATCGGTAGCATACACGAGGTGATTCTCGAATGTTACCTGTGGTGGGGACAAGGGACCCATTTCAAGCTGTGCAATGGTGTGGGGGGCTGCACAGGAAGGTCACTGTTAAGGCCAGCCACTTGAGTAACAGGACTGAACCAAAGACATGAAACAGGAGGGGACTTGGAAAGGGGGGGGGGGGGGCGGCGTGAGAAAGGGTGATGGGGCAAGACTAATGAAATACTACACACATGAAATTGTTCAAGAGTTGGTGGGGGGCACACCTAGCCAGGCTACAAAATATAAGAATTTGAGATGCATGCAATAGGTGCCCGGTGACTGGCATGAAAAAGGAGCCGGGAGACAACCTGGAGATGTGATCAAGGTTGTCCAGGCCATAGGAATTCTATTCTTCCTTCTTTAAAGATTCACTTTTATTTGTATATACGTATTATGTGTGGCTGTCTGATTTCCCTGAAGCTGTAGTTACGGGCAGTTGTGAGCTACCTGACGTGGGTGACTGGAAGCAAACATGGGGCATCTGGAGGATCAATAAACATCTGTGAGTATCATCTGTACACATCTCTCCAGCCCCAAAGTTTATTTATCATTCAAGAAAACAGCTGGACCATAAGATAAGGGCCCCGTGGCGACCCAAACTCAGGAGCGCTGCTTTGGGATACACTCTTTTCTTCTTCATTCTTTTGTGTGAATCATGTTGCTGTCAATTTTCTTAGAGCCACGTTCACACTCTTTATATTGTATTAAATACATTTATATATTGTACACCACTGTTTACCATCTTTTGTTTAAAACGCACGGGGCTCTTTAAGAGTACAAAGCATCCGTAAAAGCTCCATGCCCTCCAGCTGTGCCCAGACATCTTCAGTCTAGTTCACTAAACAGCCACTCAAGTGCCTTTGGGGCACCTGACTCCACTTCCCGTGAGCATCCATCCATCCAGGGCCCGTGCTGCATTCCCAAGGCCGCCGGAGGTACTCATGCACCCGCAGTCCTCACTGGTTATGCTTGCCTGCATTCTTTTCTACAAAAACTTCACCAGTGTAAGAGTCGTAACAAAGGCCTGGCTTTCAGTGGTGCAGACAGTCACACCGTTGACTTTCCGGTGAGATACAGGCGCTTACGACTCTGCAAATGCCACCTCAGCAACCCTCCCCCGTTCCTGAGTGCTGGACTCACTCCCGGGCAGTCAATGATAAGTGGGGTTCGTTTGTGAAACAGGGCACCCTAACCTGGTTAAAGGCAATTAAATGTCAAAAGGAAACCGGACGACTTTGACCAAGGCTCTGAGCTTCTGTCTCCGGATGACCAATGAGCAATGCTGCAGATGAACTTCATACTCTAAGGGACTCTCTCTTTGTCTGGGAAATGTGTGTTTGGTCACAGTGGCTTCTCAGGGCAGGAGAGGCACACAGGAACTCTGTGAGGACTCCTGGGGTGTCTCAGCCGTCTCAGGGTAGCAAAGGTTCACACTACCCTTAGGTAAAGCTTAGAGCCTCCTCTCTGGCCAAGTCTGTCTCACCAAAGGAACCGGAGGGTGCCAGAATGTAAGTCAGAAGCACACTTGTCTAGTATCAACAAGACCTTAGGTTTGCCAGTAAGAATAAAACAGAAACACATTTAATTTCATTAAAAAAATAAAAATGGGGAAGAAGTCGCAAAGTCAGAGCAACACAGGCTTGTAATTCCAGAAGCAGCAGGCCCAGGGGTTGAAATCCCTGTCACCTCCTGAAGCAGGGCACTAGTCCCACAGGCAGAATGCTGTGTTTGTGCATTCCTGGGGCTGTGCTATATATAGTCGCACGGTCTACTTTATGTACTGTTCTATGCAAATCCTTCATACCTATAAACACAGCAGGGAGCTTTTGTTTAGCCATTTACCATGGCTCTAAAATGTCATTTCATCGTAACTTAACTGGCCTCTAAGTCGTGAATTAAGGAGCCTCCCTCAAGTTCGTTACAACTCTTACAACCTTCTAGAAATGCTCAACTAACCAGCTTCCAGCTCCGAGGCCAGCCCTGGGCTGTCTAGAGTGTATTTTCAACCAGCACACCTACAAATGTACTAACACCCAAAGGAGCCAGACATAGATGGGAAACATTAAATAATCCCATTTATACAAAGGAGCTTGACTCTCTGACTAGACAGGTCCAGCAAGAGGAAGGTAATGGGGTCGCTAATAGGTGGAATCTGAGTTGACATAAAAATTTGAAAACAGGTCATTGTAAAATACTGTGTAAATAATTAATGTTATTGAATGATTACATTAAAATTGTGAAATGTGTGTCCAAGATTAGGAACGTAAGCAGAGGTCAGGGGACAGCTTTATGAAGTCTGCTCTGTGGGGCTCTTGAGTGCCCGGTGAATTATATTTAAAACAAAGTTATATTCACCATAGGTTTTTTTTTAAAAAATTATTAACATTTTTTATTTTCATTGAGATATACATTTTTTCCCACTCCCCTTCCTTTTTTAAAGATCAACAAAAATATAGAAACCCAATGAGCTGCAACTTCTGAACTGCTAAACAAAACAAAACAAAACAAACAACACACACCCTACAGGGTCTGAGGCCAGAGACTTTGTTTTTAAGACAGGATTTCACTATGTTCACAGGCTGGTTATGAACTCAGGTTACCGCTTAGGCTAACCTCAAGCTGCTCACCATGATCCTCTCGCCTTGATCCTAAATGCCTAGCTTAAAAGACGTAGTTGTGGATCTCAGACGGGCATCTAACCTGGGTAAACTTTTTCAAATCTGTGAGCTTGATACCTCATTATTAAAAAGAAGGGAGGGAGGGAGGGAGGGAGGAAGCAAAAGGCCCTGTGCAGTCGGAGCCAGTCTCAAGCTGGCAATATAGCTGAGGAAGACCTTGAATTCCTGATCCCTCAAAGTGCTGGGATCCAGGCCGTGTGCACCACCATCCCAACTTGATTCTTCACCTCAGTGACATGTGGACAACATTCTGACAGTGGCTCAGCCTTTAACCCCAGCACTTGGGAGGCAGAGGCAGGTGGATCTCTGAGTTCACGGTCAGCCTGGTCTATCCAATGCTACAGAGAAATCCTGCCTCAAAAAACTGGGGGGGGGGGGTGTTTCCTTCATCCCTTTCTCATTGGCAACCCTCCTCCCCATCTGCCCATCATTTTGCCTGTGCTAAATTCCTTTCCTCCCTGTGAGGAGCAGCTGCAGGTTGGCTGGTGGGCCCGATGGACTGGGAGCTGGAACACAGACGAGGCTGGCAGGCACCACCACTACAATGGCCCTTTCCCCAAATTATATTAAAAAAATAATGAAAAAATAAAACAAAACAACCTTTAATTCCAGAACTTGGTACACAAAGGCAAGAGGATCTGAGTTCAAGAGCAGCCTAGTCTACAGAGGAGTTCCAAGACAGCCAGGGTTGCTACACGGAGAAACCCTGTCTCGAAACAAAACTAAACAAATCAAAGAGAGAAAAAGAAAATAAAAAAAACAAAAGCATATTGCCTTTATAAATTATTTTGTTACTTTAGTTTACATGTGTGTGCCTGTGCACGGGTACACACGTGCCACTGGAGCACAGTATGTGTGGGGAAGTCAGAGTACAACTTGAAGGACGTGGGTTTTTCCTTCCATCTGGTGGGACCTGGTGACAGAGTCCTCAGGCTTAGCGGGGTTTCTATTTGCTGGGCCATCTCATTGGCCCCACATTTCCTTTACAGCCCACTGCTCTGATCTTCTGATAAGGTCACTCCCCTCCTCACAGATCTCCCCCATCTGCCAACTCCTTCTGAACTGGGACACTGCCGGCCTTTACAATCTTAAGGCCTCTGTCATTCCTCCCTTCTGCCTTCCAAATCCAACACACCGCACCAACTCCCCTGGTGCCTGCGCAGAACTAGTTAGGACTTCCTGATCCACACTCTTCCCTTTGCCTGGAAAGTAACTCAGCTGAATCACAAATCCAGAATGCTTTCCCCAAGGCAGCATGGGTGCATAAGCCCACTTCAAGATTTCCAGGGCTCCCAAGCCATTAAAGTTGAATCCACAGGTTCGATCTCAGACAGACTCACTTCTATTATTATTATTATTATTATTATTATTATTATTATTATTATTATTATTATTATTATTATATTTGTTTGGGTTTTCAAGACAGAGTTTCTCTGTGTAGCCCTGGCTGTCCTCGAACTCAGAGATCCGCTTGTCTTCTGCCTCCCAAGTGCTGGGGTTAATGATGCAAGCCACCACTGCTGGCCCATCTAGAACACATCCTACACCTACTGCCTTCAGGCAGTCTTGCGGGTGGAGCTGTGTTCCTATTGCCACCTCCTGAGACACCCAGCCGGCTTTTCCATTCCCTTTAGTCAGCTGATCACCAAACCTGTCTTGGTACAAGAAATCAATCTTCTGGAACATTTTGCTTTTTCTGGGGATCCAGTCGAGAACGAATTCACGCACTTTTGCCAATAGGATTATTGTCCCCTCAGAGAGTGCCTGCTAACTAATCTACACCCTCAGAACTGGATCAGCCACAGGCTCCACAGAAGACCTGGGAGCCAGTGGGAAGCGAGCGAGAAGTCTTGGTTCTAACTAAGGACCTCCGAGTTGAGGCTGGAGACTCCTGGGATGTTTGCTGGACCAGTGGCCCTGAAGATAGCTGACCAGGGAGATGAGGAGAGAAAAGGCCATTTCTAAACTTTCCATGGGGCTGCTTCAGGTTCTTTGGGGGAGAAGAAAGAAGGGCCAAGTGGAAAAATGATTATATATACTTTCAAATTCCTTTCAAAGAATCACCAGGTTTTTTTTTCTTTTTCCTTAAAGATCTTTCCTGGCATTTGACGCTGAGGCTGCTAATTGCTAAATTTAACATCTCACAATTACTAGGATAGTTATTCAGTTAGCATTTGCCAGAAGTCCAGTTAAATTGCTATTTTAGGGAAAGAGTTTGAGCAAGTTGAGAAATGTTTATTGTATAATAAAATAATCTTTTAAATAATTTTTAATGACAGTTTATCAAACACATCTATACTAAATTTATCCAAAGGAAATCTCCACTGAAATAACACAGTGCTAGGGAAGAATGGTTTCTGCTTAGAAAAGATGACGGGCTGCACTTGGAGGGCATGCCTATGTGTCCAGTGTTGGCGCTCTCTATGGACAGAATTGCTAACCGTCTTTAAAAGGTGCGCTAGAAGGTGGACACAGACACCAATTTTATCAGCAAAGGTCGACACTGAGATTCTACAGCTACTCATACAGTCAACGTAACTCCTGGCAAAATGCGCCTGACTGGAGGAGACAGAAGCTGGCGTCTTGAGTGAGCAGAAAGAGGACTGTACTGTGTATCTGAGCTTCAGGGATGCTAGGCAATACCATGTGAGTTCTTCATCTTATAAAATAATGGTCTGATATGCACTGCTGCTGGCTATATAAAAAAAATACTTTATAGAGTACTGGTTGATTGGGGCTGGAGAGATGGCTCAGCAGCTGTGAGTACTCACTGCTCTTCCAGAGAACCCAGGTTCAAATACCAGCACCCACATGGCAGCTCACAACTGTCTGTAACTCCAGGGTCTAACACCCTCACACAAAATATACATGCAGGCAAAACACTGATACAAATAATAAATCATTTAAAAGCATTAAACTTGATTAAAAAAAGAATACTAGTTGATAAATACACAATTCTTTAACCTTAAGAAACATTAAAAAAAAGGACAAGCACCTAACTAAACATAAGAAGGAACAGGTAATAAACAATACATCTTAACTGACAAAATTCAGCGGTGGGGAGTTTAATATTTAGCAGTACCATTGATAAAATATTTTTGAAAGTATTTAATCGGTATCATTCGCTCCCTGTTTACGCTTATTTTGCATTTAAAGGCATTCCAACCCCTGGCTCACTGCTCAGGCAGGGTCTCATGTACCCAGGGTTGGCCTCCGATTCCTTATGTAGTTGAACCCTGCGATGGATGCCCCTGCCTCCACCTCCCAACAGCTACTGTTTCAGCCTTGTATGTTGGACTTCAGAGCACTCCTTTTACAAGTTAAATTACCACCACCACCCTTTTATAGAGAAAGCATCTCATGTACCCTAGGCAGAACTCAAAATGTCGCTGAGGATGACCTTGGGCCTCCGGCCCTCCTACCCCCACCTCCAGAGTCTGGGGTTAGAGATATGCATTGCCATTGCCATGCCTGGGCTCACATGGTGCTAGGGTTTGCATGCACATGCCAGGCAAGATCCCCACCAAGTGGGCTGCAGGCTGCGTCCCCAGCTTTGTGTCTTTTTTCTAATGGTCCCTGCAGGAGGTACTTCACCTGAAGAAATTACTAGATACACACAATTATTTTCCATTACGCTATTGCTGAGGAAGCCCGAAAAGTGAGAAGGAAAAAGCAAACCATACACAAGCACCTGCACCCCCAGTGCTCAGTGGCCGTTCTGAATTTAAAAATCTCAATTATATCTTCCTTTCTAAAGCTTTCCTAGGGATCCTTTTCTGTAGGTAGAGGAACCGCGTTAGTCAGGTCCACGGGCAACAATGAACTCTACGTCAGCAGGGCCAGCTCCTGGCACCTGGGAGCATCAGTCCGGCGCCCCACAGACCCTCACGCTCCTGGGCATGATGCACATTCCTACTTAGCCTTGCTTGAGGCAATGCTGCATCTCCTTTCCACGAGAAGATGCAACTCTTGCCCTGGCCCTGAGCATTAGGAAGAATGGCTGCTTTACAGGACAGCAATGCTGGAACCATCAGAGTCCACGACACTCAAAGGTAGGCAGGCAGGCAGGCAGGCAGGCAGGCAGGCCTTTAATCTCAGCACTCAGGAGGCAGAGGCAGGTGCATCTATCTCTGTGAGTCTGAGGCCAGCCTGGGCAACAAAGTGAGTTCCAGGACAGTCAGGAATACACAGCAAGACCCTGCCTCAAACACCAAAAGAACGGAACTAAACGAGCCAATTTTTCCCAGAAGGGTGAAGACCAGTGGAGATAAGCCTGTATCAATTTCACAATGAAAACTCCCCATAAGGGGAATGATTACTGTGGATTGGGGGTGGGCTATCTGTAATCCCGCAAACTAAGGACAGTCACGTTTCAGCCCGCGATGAGGGAAATGGGGAAAAGATCAAGCTTTTCAGGTAAGTTGGTAAAGTGACACAGACCTGTAATTCCAGCACTAAGAGGGAGAGGCAAGAGGATCAGAAAGAATCAAGTTCAGTGCCGTTCTGCCCTGCATAGGGAACTCCAGGCTAGTCATGGACATACACCAAGACGCTGTCTCAAAAATACCAATGAATAAACTCGGTAAGGACTTTAAGGTAAGGTGTTCCACCCCAGTCACCTGAATCCAGTCTTTCCTAGCTCCAGCCAGCAGTCGGAGTGCCATGTGAACCCAGGATGCGGTCCTGTTCAAAGGGCAAAAGGCACCCTGAACTCCCCAAACCTCTGATCTAATTGCTCTTAATTCTGCAGCCAACAAAGGGACGTGAGGACAAAGAAAATGGACAAACCCCAAAGGAGGACCCTTTTCTTAAGAAGACTGACACTTTATTTTTAAAAATCAGTGTGAAAATTAAAGATGGGAAGAAACACTGCTCTGTACTAAAGCCACTTAAGAGAGAATACCATATTGGCCCGGCAGAGTAACAACCATCGCAAAGAGACCCCATCCCCAAGTGATTTTAAGGAATTAATGGCCAAAAGTCTATTAAGTACGAGTGGTGAATTTCTGTTGTTGGTGACACTATTTTCTTTACACACACACACACACACACACACACACACACAGAGAGAGAGAGAGAGAGAGAGAGAGAGAGAGAGAGAGAGAGAGAGAGAGAGAACGAGTGTGTGCACAAGAACCAAACCCATGCCTGCGTCCAGCAGAAATAAACCACAATCCAAGGAGATAGCAATCTTTCCTGTGTTAGTGTCCACTGGGGAAACAGCCCAGTCAAGTGCTTGAGAGCATGAGGCCCTGAGTTTGATCCCAACGGTCCCTGTGGAAACGCCAGGGGGACTCCCGCGGCTGAATGGCCAGGTAGCTGTCTAACCTACGTGGTGACTCTCAGTCTAATCAGATTTCAGTCGTTCCAAATGAGGTAAAGACGACCACCCAAGTTGTTCTGTGGGTTCCACACACGGACCCTCTAGCTCCATACACACCCAATCCAAAACCAAAACCAGGTTTCTTCTTTAGACCCCACTAAGAGACTCCACGCAGTATGGGTCCTGAGCGACTGGCGACTTCCACTGGCCGGGGAATGTTTTGATCAACCTGTTTTTTCAGTACACCTGTCTTTTCCTCAAAAGCATGAGGGAGGAGTGGGCTTTTTAATACTTGTTTTCCTTTCCTACCACATTCAGGCTCCAGCAACACCTAAAAGGCCTTGCACCACTCACGAGGAGAGGGAAAGGCTCACTCTGTGCCCTTTTGTGTGACATACAGAGAGATCTTGCCTCACACGGTGGGGGGCTAGCAATTCCAGATGATGCATTTGTGGTAGTGGCTAATTAAACAGTTTAAAAAAAAATCACACTCTTGGTCAAGTACTTATAACCTCCAGCGCCCAAACTCTCCTACAGTCCTAGAACAACAGATAAAGGTCGCAACCTGGCCAACACATTCATTCTAGCTCTGCAGAGACCACAAAATGAAGGGCCCCGCTAATTAACCCATGCCGGAAACTGTGACCTACACAATCTTTGTATAATAAGAACTGTTTTAAGCAAAACAAAAATCACTCAAAGGGTTTAAAAATGAGAAGAAACTAAGCCCCCCAAGCCCCTCCTTAGGAGGGTACTTCGGCAGCATGCTGTCAGGGTGTGTCAAAACCTTTTGTCTGGCGGGCACCGTTCTAGATCCGGCAGGTAGCCTGCCTGCTGTGGCCTCTTCCTTTGGCTGAGTGCAGCTCTGCAGTGGCCCCAGCTATGGGCTTCCCGGGACTGGACTCCCTCCTCCAGTAAGTTTGGATGCGCACACAGCTTCTCCTCTAGCCTGGCCATCTTTTTATACACGGTCTGCCTCCTGAGATCTCCCCCATGCAAAGCTAACAGGCAGAAAGCGTCTCAGATGCCGCTATGCCATCCTGTCCAAGGCCATTCAGCCTCATTGGGTGTCTGTAAGACCACTTCCAGCCCTCGGTTCTGCCCCATGCTAATGGTCCGTCCACACAGGCCTGTTCCCTCTAGGGTATGAGTTGAACCGAACTTCTCTCTCCTCCCTTCAAATGCTGGCGAAACTCAAGTGAGAGAATTGGGGGAGGAATTCACCGGCACAGGGCTGTTAATGTTTGACAAGCTTGATCTCCTTGACCTTCAAGGGGGGGAGGGATTTCATTAAGGACAGACAGACACTCTGCCACCTCCTGCCACTAATTAAACCATTTCATTAAAGCAGACACCGCTCGTGCCCTCGTTAGTACAGCAGAGCTCCCAGAGGCCACCTTGCTGCATGATGCAGGGGAGGAGATCTAAGTGGGCAAAAGCCTTACAGCCGAGGCTTTCCCACTCCTCGTCCTCTCCCAGCGGACATCACGTCTCCGATCTTTCTGGAAAGAGCCTTGGTTACAGGGAATTCGACAAGTAGGTATGAAATCCACAGCCCTACAGCTGGGAATGAACGTGACAAAAGCATCGTATGAGTGGATAATCCCATCTGAACAGCTATCTGTATTTTTTTTTTTTGCCTGTCATTTGCCCACCATATATTAAAATATATTCTTGCCAGGCGGTGATGGCACACGCCTTTAATCCCAGCACTTGAGAGGCAGAGGCAGGGCAGCCTGGTCTCCAAGAGCTAGTTCCAGGACAGCAAAGGCTGTTACACAGAGAGACCCCATCTCAAAACGAAACAAAATAAAACAAAAACCAACCAAATAAATAAAATACATTCACCTGGGGCTGGAGAGATGGCTCAGAGGTTAAGAGCATTGCCTGCTCTTCCAAAGGTCCTGAGTTCAATTCCCAGCAACCACATGGTGGCTCATAACCATCTGTAATGAGGTCTGGTGCCCTCTTCTGGCTTTCAGGCATACATGGCATACATGCAGACAGAATACTGTATTCATTATAAATAAATATTAAAAAAATACATTCTCCTGGAATAACAATTTTCAACATCTAACTTCTAAATATATAGATATTGTTAAATTTAAACAGCTACATTAAGAGACCAATGACTATGAAATTATGTATTTTTAAAATTGTATTTTTTTTTTCCGGTTTTTGAGACAGGGTTTCTCTGTATAGCTTTGGAGCCTGTCCTGGAACTAGGTCTTGGAGACCAGGCTGGCCTCGAACTCAGAGTTCTCCTGCCTCTGCCTTCCAGTGCTGGGATTAAAGGCCTGTGCCACCACTGGTTGGCCACGTGTGGTAATTTTAGGGCATTATTATAATACAATTTTAAGGTGGGCAGAGCCAGGCAAGAGCTAGTTTCAGGACAGGCTCCAAAGCTACAGAGAAACCCTGCCTCAAACAAACAAACAAACAAAAAAACCAAAAAACCAAAACCAAAACAAAACGCTAAAAATTTTCAGTGTCTAATGGGAAGGAGGGGCAAATAGGATGGGTCACTCATCACCTAGGAGGAGTTATCTTTGAAAGGCAGAAAGCTTGCAGAGGCCCAGGCCCACCCAGTCTAGCTCTAACTCCTGCCAAAGCAAAGTCCATTGCTGACCCCTGCAGATTCCGATGGCCGCGCAACCAGGAACAAATGTTAACTTTACATGCTTACCAACAGTCTTTTTTTTTTTTTTAAAAGACTATCTTTAAAGGTAGTCTTGAGTGGCCTAACACGATCTTGAAATTCCAGTCCTCTGGCCTTCACTGGCCTGTACCATTGTGCTTGGCTCACACAGTGTTAGGGGCAGAACCTAGTGCTCAGGTATGCTAGACATCACTCATGGTTTGTTACTCTGGCTTGGAACCCTCTTTAGATCTCAGGCGGTGCC
The DNA here is from genome assembly GCF_950005125.1 of Chionomys nivalis. NCBI lineage: Eukaryota > Metazoa > Chordata > Mammalia > Rodentia > Cricetidae > Chionomys > Chionomys nivalis. The sequence goes on along the minus strand of NC_080105.1, from coordinate 40,777,943 downwards.
AAGAGAAAAGATGTGTGCAGGGCAACACGACAATAAAGACAAACAGGAGGGGGAGAAAGCTACCAATGACTTCTATTTTTCTTAAAGTGCTAAATGAAATCATATAGTTAAAAAAAGTCATTGATGTACATAGACTATTTGCGGGAAGAGGGCAGGGCACCCTTCACATTCTAAAACATGTAAAAAGAGGCCACAGTGTTGCAAATCTCTTTAGTGTTTAGTTTATTAAAAGGCAACTAGGTCCTCACATCTGCTTCTAATTAAATCTATCTCAACAGTGTTTTGGTTCTAATACATGAGGAAAATACGGTCTCAGAACAGTCAACCAAACCAGACAGGCTGTAGATGCTCCCTGATACCACAACGAAACCTGACAAAAAATCTACAATGGCCTTTGATATACATTTTATATGTATATTAAAATGTACTTTGTAGAGATTTTATTCCTTGCGTTTCTGTCCAATGCCCCCCTCCCCCCTTGAAGGTCACCTCTCTCCCACATCTAAGACTCCTGCTGCTTGGTGTCACAGAGTCAAATCCAGATTCCACAGAAGAGAACACGTTTGATGTGGCCTTCCTCTCTGCCTTCAGGCTGGACAAGCAGCAGTTCTGAAGGCTATAATGCATCATGGAATCTAAAATGGCAATGAACTTTCATATTCTGCTACACTGAAATCAACCGTTACTTTAGAAGGACTTTCTTCCTCACCCATGGCTTTGTAATAAATCATGCCATTGGAAAAACACTGGGTGAGCTATGTGGATCTTCCAAATGTCGACTCATTTCACTATGCAATAAAAAAAATCCACTACTTCCACAGCTATAAGTTGGGAACCTATAACTCATGATAATAGAAAAGTTTTCTAAACTATATTTTCAATTAATTAAAGCTTTAATTTTGGGGGGATTAAAGGCCCTAAAGTTTTAATTTCTATTTCTAATTAAAACTTTAATTTTATTGTTTTTAAGTTATTCTGCTTAAAACGACAAGCTGATCTTGCACACTTGCAGTGTTCACTTCAATTTATGATCACAAAAGCGGGTATTTTTATTTTACATACATACACGCACACATATGTATGTATGTGTGATATACTGGTGCACTTCCAAGTTCAGACAGATGAACGTGTGTGTTTGTCTTTGTAGTGCTGGAGACCCAAGCAAGGAGTGGGACCCAACCCAGGTCTCACTCATCTGCCACATGGTCTGCTGCTGAATTACCAGCTCAGCAGAAAGTGCTATTCCAACATTATTAGATAAAACTTTCTTTTTTAATAGTAAAGTATAAAGAATATAATTTCAAGTAGCAAATGTCAGTGCCACTGTCCTGGCGGTGATGGCGCACACTTTTAATCCCAGCCAGACAGAGGCAGGTGGACCTGCGAGTCGAGGCCAGCCTGATCTACAGAATGAGTTTCAGGACCACAAAGGCTACAGAGAGAAACCCTGTAGAGAAACAAACGAACGAACGAACAAGTGGGCTAGTAGTGACGTCGGCCACTGTGAGGTTAGGAAGGGAAACTATTCTCATGAAGACAGTAAGGGCTTAGGGATACAGTCCATGGCAACAGGAATGAATAGCAGAAAGGGCTGAGGGTAGGAGGAAACAGTCTAGACTTCATGGACTCTGGTCAGAGACCACCTAGGGTGGGAGGCCCACACTGAGAACTGCTGTCCTGTGCAGCTGCTGCTTATTCGAGGACCACAAGGGTGGACGGCAAGAAGAAACAAGAATTTCCACCACCCGTTGGCGACAAAAAACAAGAATTCCCAACAGTTGTTAGCAACAAAGACCCGACAAAGCAACTGAGGCAAGAAGACGCTTGGATCTCAAGAGGGGTAAGCACAGATTTGGGAGGTCAAAGCCAGAGTTACAGGAGACTTTGTCACAAATGTAGTGACTCCTGTACACTTACTGTATATGTAAATACTTCCATCAGTAAACTGAGTTTAGAACGCACAGGTGTGGAGAATTATCTGGATGACAAATTCCTTGATTTTTTAAAAGATGGGCTAGAGTTACTGAGATTTTTTTTTTTTTCAAGACAAGGTTTCTCTCTGAGCTTTGGAGCCTATCCTGGCACTTGCTCTGTAGACCAGGCTAGCTCACAGAGGCCTGCCTCTGCCTCCCAGTGCTGAGATTAAAGGCATGCGCCATTACTGAGATTCTGATGCAGGTTTTAAGCACTGCAGTTAGGAGAAAGAAAGCAGGTAAGACATAGCCCAGGATGTGGGTGCGGACTTCTGGTCCACGAGAGCTACTGGAAACCTGACTCCTGGGACTGACTTCTAGTTACAGCAGATCCACGCTCTGACACTGAAACAGAAATTAGGTGTGGTCTTGTGGGGGTGGAGGCAGAACATCAAGAATTCAAAGCCAGCTGTGTAACAACTTAATTTCCATTTGAAATAAGCTATGTCTTGTTAGACACTGCATTACCAAAACTGAGCGTCTCCTGTTATTCTAATGTTATCATTAAATTACTAAAATCACAAACACCGACCACTACGGGGGCACGTAGGTTTGAAGAGAGGAGCGAGGTGGAGGTAAACGGTCAACGCTGGGTACTAGGGCTGGATCTGAAATGTCCCCCAGAGGCCATCTTACAGGCTCACTGTACAGGGTGGAAACTTTTAGTGTGACCTAATGAGGTCTCCGGGTCACTGGGAGCACGTCCTTTCTTTCTTTGCCTCTTGGTGATAAACTGAGTATTTTTTTTGGCCATGTGCTCCCACCATGAAGGGCATGTGCCGTAGGCAATGGGCCCAAACCAATCAGACTCAGAGCTGAGCCAAAATAAACCTCTTTCCTTTGTAAGTCAAATCTTCTCAGGTATTTCACTGCGTCAACAGAAAGTGACTAAGGCAGAAGGGCTCAGTGAAAGACGGATCCACCTTAAAAGGATGTTTGTTGTCGCAGTTCTGGGTTTGTCAGTGTGGGCTTGTCTTACCATCCTTGCCTTCTAGGGCCTTGGTACCTGGTGTCCCCCAGAGAAGGTCATTTGGGGTGTTGACCACTGTTGTTCCTGTATCACCAGATTCAAACTGTTCCCAGCAAGGACAACCTCTCTCCCTAGACCTGTTGTCTTCCTAGGCCTGCTGACAAAAGGCAGAAACCACCGGTCCCTCTTCCCATCCAGGAGTACTGCTCTCCTGGCCTCCATCCTGCACCTGATTGTGTGGGGGCAGGGCGGGCACTGAAAAGGGTCTCCTGTGCCACGGGCGGGCATGGAATGCCTGCGATCACACTTTTCTTCACCGTTTCCTGTTGACTCTGACCCGCTGAAGACACCCTCTCCCCCATTAGAGTTTCCCTCCAGCCTTCTTTGTTGTTGTTGTTTGTTTTGGACAGGGTCTTAAAACTTAGCCCAGCCTGGCCTCCAAGTCAGTTTTCCTGCCTCAGCCTCTAGAGTGTGGAGGTCACAGGCTCGAGTCACCATGCCCAGCTTATGATAGGATCTCACCCATCAAAACCAGTAGGCATAGGTAAGACAAAGGGATAAAAAAAGACACGTGTCCTCTCGTCCACCTCAGGGTGGCCCTGAGAACTTTCTAGGCTACTCCAAGGAGAAAGCTCTGTTTTCTTATTAATACTCTCCTCCTCTACCTGGAGACTATTCATATACTGCTCTGCTCCTCAAGGCAGTGTTCAAAGCTTTGGGGCAGGGGAGTGTCCTCCACTCTCCACTCTGCCCATCAGCACAGGAAATGTCCTTCAGCTAGGACCCACCCCTTTCTCACCCCAAGCCATTAAGGATGGAGGATAGAGACTGAGGAGGAGGAGGAGGAGGAGCTGGACGGTGGAGGAAGCAGGCTGAGGAGTGAAGCTGAAAACCCAAACAACACAGCAGGATCTGTGTTTTATACACACATGCTGCAGAAGGGTACACAGAATGCAAATAGGGTGCTTCTGGATGGTGGGAAGATTTCTGACTGTTTGAAGGTTATTATCATTATCATCATCATCTTTTGTGTGTTGCAGCATGCATATGGAGGCCAGAGAACAAGTGTCAGGAATCAGACCTCCTCCTACCACGGGGTCTGCAGGTGTAGTGCCAAGCACCTTTCTTTAACCTTTTATTTATGTCTGTCTGTCTCTCTCTCTCTCGTTTTTCGAGACAGGGTTTCTCTGTAGCTTTGGAGTCTGTCCTGGAACTAGTTCTTGTAGACCAGGCTGGCATCGAACTCACAGAGATCTGCCTGCCTCTGCCTCCCAAGGGCTGGGATTAAAGGCGTGCGCCACCACCGCCCTGTGGCCTCTTTTTAGAAAAGAAAAAAAAATTGGATAAAACACAAAACTTTATAAAGTGGAATAATGAAAGCATCTTTAAAACGTTCATTCTGTGTGTGTCCAAGCGTGGCCATGTGCATGCCAGAGCAACTAACTGTGTGGAGGTCAGAGGACAGACAGCATTTGGGGCCCAGGGATGGAATCAGGGTTAGCAGCACTAGGTCATCTCTCCAACCCTGAATAAAACTGAGAACCTTCTATATTTAAGTCTAAGGAGAAGGCTGGGGGAAAGAGACTTGGGGCTGGGGATGCTGCACAGTGGGCAGAGCACTTGGTGTTCACAGAGCTCTGGCTCCTGTCTGCAACTCTACCCAAGACTACGATTCACCATCACATAAGATGGAGCTCTAGATGTGTCTGGGAGGGCATTTCCAATCACGCTTGACCAAGGGTGGAAGCCCCTCAATGTGAACAGTCCCTTTCCAAGGGCTGGGACCTGGGACCTGGGACTGAGCGAAAGAAGGAGGCAGAGCCCCGGCATGCATCTCTCCGCTCAAGGCTGCAGACACAATTGTACCGCTTCCTTCCTTCTTACCATCGTGGCTTTTCCTGGTTATGGTGGATTGCACCTTCAAACTGTGCAGTAAGTGTGTCAGGAATCTAGTCCCAGCAATGGGAAGAGCTAAATGCATACATCAAAACCCGAACATGGCAAAGATGACAGCTATCTTCTGGTCCTGCATAATAATAATGTATTTTTTAATCCTGAGAGCATGTGACTGGGAAGATGGCTCGGTTGGTGAAGTCCTTGCTGCTTAAAAGAGTGGGGGTGGCTCTGGGCTCTCAGCACTTGCAGGGAGGGGTTGGAGTCAGGAAGGTCCCCGAGGTTTGCTGGCTAGTCGCTCAGATCCGGGTTCAATGAGAGACCCTTGTTTTCAGAAATAAGGTAGGTAGTGACAGAGAAAGTAAGATGCACCAAGTGCCCTCTGCCCTTCACATTTACCTGTACAAAGGTGTGCACACATGGACACATGAATATACTACACACACATACATGCACATACTATACATAGACTGTCTGTATTACGAAAAGTTTACATGAACACCCGAGGGAGCTATTTCCGGAGTCATGATTCCACCCTTAGCCCTCACAAACCTACAAGTCAGAATCTTTTCTTTGCTTCCTGTCCCCAGACGTGTCCCCACCTCCCAAAGGGTCCAGCTTATGGAGAGTGGGAGTAGAGCTCCCAGCACCTCACTGTCAGAGCAGGCAAGGGACAGACAGATGTCTTCGGAGTTTGCAATGCCGTGCGCTGTGTTGCTGCTCTCTGGAACACAGAAGCACAGAGCCGTTCTGTGGTCACTTGGAGCTTCAGACAGGGAGGCTAAACCCCACCCTGGCTCACACTTACAAGGACTTCATGGATCCAAATGGTCACAAACCTCTGCAGACGTAAGCCTGGACAGTACTACGCGGGAAGTTCCAGGGGTGTGGTAGACAAATAAAGATGGGTTCTGATTTTCCTAAGACTATGCCCTGCCAGCCACGTGAGTACTTACAGACTTGCTTTGGAGGCTGCAAGGGCGGGGGGGTGGGGGGGGGATTACAAGGAACAGGCTAAAGGTTGTTTAATTCCGTGCTTTACTGATGACCCCCAATACATCTGTACATTAGGATCGCTTAAGGTGAGTCTAAAAATTCATGTGTATGTGTAACAGCGGACCACCCGAGGTTAACATCTGGCCTCCACATGCACTTACATGTGCACATGCACCTGCTCACACACATCTGTGCACACAATTCAGAGCCAAATCCTAGCTAGGAACCCACAGAATCAAAACCCCGGAAGCAGGTTTACAGCAGTCCACTGACAATCTGCTCAAAACTCAACCGAGGACCAGGATCAGTAGCTCCATCGGCGGAGGATCCATGCCCAGCGACACAAGAAAATGGCCACAGTGCGAACACCAGTTACCGCAGCACTTGGGAGGAGGTGTCAGAAAGACCTTCTGGTCAAGGTTGTCTTCAGGTATTTAATGGCCCTAATGCCAACAAGGAGATCTGTTTAGTCCAAGCAAAGGCCCTAATAGGTGTGTTGGTTGTCTCTGCCTTCAGGTACAATATAGGTACACTGCAGTTAAACTCAGAAGCATTTATTCAGTTAAATTCCATGTACACAATGAGAAACACAATCTAAGGTATACTTCTTACATACCTGCACTTCAGTGTATCCCAAAACTATGTCCTGGGGAGGAGGTTGCTAGAAAAATGGCTCAGCAGGTGAGAGCACTTTCTCTTCTCCTGGGACCTGAGTTTGGTGCCCAGCACCCACAACATGCGGTAAAGATTGTACATTTTTTTTTCTTTCTTTTCTTGTTTTTTCGAGACAGGGTTTCTCTATAGCTTTGGAGCCTGTCCTGGAACTAGCTCTTGTAGACCAGGCTGACCTCGAACTCACAGAGATCCACCTGCCCCTGCCTCCCAAGTGTGGTGGCGTGCAGCCACCACAGCTCCGCACGATTGTACATTTTTATAGACCCTTACGGTGTCGCTCCTTCCACGTTTGCGGACAGTAAGCAATTATGACCAGATATAGGAACATAAAAGCACATCCCCTTGCTCAGTGTCGAGTGTAGACAACTCCAGGAGCCCTAACTGTAGGAGCAGCAGGCACAGGGCACAGCTATCATTGTGATCACGCAGGCTGGGCCAGGTCCCAGGTACTCAGGAGGCTGCCTGCATTTCAAGTTCAAGGACATGCGACCCCACAGAACCACTGCATTAGATGGTAAGAGCTATAAGGAATAAATAGTAACTTCAAACTGATTTGTTTTGGTTTGTTTGTTTCTGAAGACAGAGTTTCTCTGTGTAACAGCTCTAGCTGTCCTAAAACTCGTTTTGTAGACCAGGCTGGCCGTGAGCTCACAGACACCTGCCTGCCTCCCGAGTGCTGGGATTAAAGGTGTACTCAAACCCATGATTTTATTAGTGAAAATACAGTTAATCTGAGTGCAGAGGCACACACCCACAAACAGCAGACAAGAAAGGCAGGTAAGCAGCAGAATGCCTTAATTCAAAGCCAGGTTAATGCAACCCTGGAGCTCCAGTTACCCAGGGCTACACAGGGAGACCCTGCATGATATACCACCCTGACCACCCCCCAAAATTAGCCAGGAAGACACACTACATTCCGGGAATCGTACCATTCTCTTTCTCCTAAACCTGCAAGGAAGGACAATTGGCTGAAGCCGCACAATGCTAACACCCATCAACTATGGGGAAAGAACAGCGAGCCAAATGCTCTATAAAAATAAAACTAGATGACATCTGCATTCACCTGCTACCCCACATACATTTCTGCCTTCCTAATCCTGACGTGGGTGATCTTGTGATACGGCTTTGTTAGCTTAGAGCCATCACGTGACGAAAACATAACTTTCTTCTTATAGTTGAGCGAACAGGAGCACAGAAAGATTAAATGCCTTTGTGCAGGTCACTGAACTTGACCACAGCTGCCAGAACCAGAACTGTCAGATATTAGGGTCTACAGCCAAGGCCACCATCACACTCTAAAACCCGGTTTCCCGCTCTGTTCCCCAGCACGAACGGAGCGTGCATGGCCAGCACACACAGGAGTCAGATCCTATCTAGATTAAGATGTAGCATCTCTCCCATGTCCCTCACAGTGGGGCCAAGATTTTCCTGACATCCGTGACTGCCACCAACGTCTTGGCAGCTCTGTCAAGCAGGAACCATTGCTTCCTTCCTCCCCGGGATACTGCACACCGGGTCCTCACTTCAGTCCAACAGGTATCGATTGAGAACCGTGCAGGTGAATGTTTGCTGTATAATCAAATCAGAGAACAGGCTTCCTCTAGAGGTGACAGAGCGCACTTTGCAGGGTAATCACGTGAGTGCAGCGACAAAAAGAGGCATTCACGTCAGTTCCTTATCCTCTGGGCTTTCCAACCCCCAAATCCTGAGCCCACTGCCAAGTTCACCTGACAGGTCGCTAAACAGATCAACGCTGTTCCGTGTAACTGGACCCACCAGTCCACATTCACTCAGGCACCGGGAGTCTGTGGGGTGCTTCTCAGAAAACGGTAACAGCGGAGAGGACATGGAAAAAAAAATCACAGTTCCCAGAGGGAACACTAGGGGATGACAAGGTCAGCCGAGTTGCTGCGAAGGGCTGTTTGTCAGGGACGCTGTCGTAAAAGGGAGCTATATAAAGAAAAAGCATACTAACTTTAATTTTCTCAAGAAAACACTACTCTGATTTTTCAAAAATATATTTTCAAAAATAGTTCTTTGATTTGAAAGGACAGAGCTGTGTGTGTGTGTGGGGGGGGGCAGACCCGCTATGTAGCTTAGGCTGGCCTCAAACTTGTGGCCACTCTCCTGCCTCATCTAACCACCACCCCATCCCTGACCTCGTGCTGGAATTACAGGTTTGATTACCAAACCCAGCTTCAAGTTTGTTTTGCCAGGAGCAGTCCCAGCAGTTCTGATGGAGCCCTGGAGACTATCAGACCACTGCAGAGTTCTGTTCTGTTTGAATGGAGAGGAAATGAGAGCGGCCCGAGAGCCGAGATCTGCTGACATGCGCTCCTGTAAACTTCAGGGCCCTGGGGGTGGCTAGTGTGCACCCCTCTGCAGCTTCCGGCCGGCCTTGGTGAGCAAGCTGTCTATCTGGTCCCTGGCCACCTGGTCCACAGGTATGAGTTCTAAGAAAACAGACAGCATTAAGAGGGAAGGCTGGAGAGCTTGGTTGGTTTGTCACTAGGGCGACATTTCCTGTTTGGATATGTCCAGACACAAAGATGGATGGAAATGTTTCCAGAATTCGGAGAGCAAAATCCAAAGTTTCAACTTACTCATCCACATACTTTAATACCTAAATAAGTATGTGTGTCACAAAGACCGGGTCTCAATGGGTCAGGATGAAATATGCAAGAGATGTCCTTATAGCCTCCCTTGTCCTGCAACTGTTCTAAGAAGGTGCAGTTCTATTTAGATTTCCTTCCTCAACACAAGTTACCTAGGACATGAAAAGGCAAAATAAATTTTCTCCCTGTTAAGTCTTTCCTTTCTGGTTCTTTAAAAAAAACCTTCGTTTTTGGCAGAGGCAGGGGGTGAACTGTTATCTACGGTTCCCATGGCCAGTCCCAGCTTTCTTAAGCCCGCTGGGCTCCAGAGAATTAGGTTCCAAAAGGATCTGATTGAATTTGATGTGCACACGACACTGGGTGAGCAGGGAGCCCACGTGACTTCTAACTACACCGAGGAAGGTACTGCTGGGGAAGCAGGTAGGAGGATCAGAAATGTGTGCTTTGGAAAGACCGAGAACCACGAGACAGAATGTTCCAGATAACTGTGAGTAACCTGGACTTCTCCAAGTATCCTGCCATATCAACTCACACATAACCATGTAACGAAAAGAAAAACTCAAGTTCACCTCATGCCTCACTTCTGGCGCTGACTGAGCTTAAGGAAGAAAATGAAGCCAGCCTTTTCGAGTTTTTCACTCGAAGGCGGAAGTCATGATCTGCACAGCTAAGGGCGTAAGTTCGTTCATGTGGGGTAAAAAATCTTGCTCAACAATTAGCCAGCGTCCTTACATAAACAATTCAAGACAGGAAACCTAAATTTCTCTAAAACTTCACCAGTCTCTTAATGCTAAGCTCTGAGCGCTCCCATCTACAAATTCCCCGTGAGCCTGTGCATCTGCTCCCCCGCAGTTCTCCAAACAGGACGGCTTGCCCCCGAACATCTGCTTCTTCTACTTTTAATATTTTTCTGAAGCCAAAGAACTAATGTCCTTCAGCACAGTAAAGCGAACACCGAGAGCCAGCTGCTCTTCCCAAGGATGGGGGCAGGGAAGAAGGCACTCGCGGTGGCCAATGGCACGTCAAGGAAACCCAGAAAATGGGAATCTATCTGGAAGTGCTGTTCTGATCGAGCTGAGCATTTTCTTTTTTTTTAAATGATGGCCAATCACTAACAAGAGTGCCGTCCTCAGAATTTAGGGAGGAACAACAAGCTGTTTCATCACCAAAATGGAATACGAGAAGCAGCTAGCTTGGCATCCCACAGTCTTATCTCACAAGCAGCGCATAATAATTCTTTGCAGGTGTTGTTTCCAAAATGAAAAGCAGGTCAACTTACATGGCTCTCTGGCAATGAACTGAGGTACAGTGTTGGGCAATGGAGTAGTGGGGTTCGGGGTCCCCACGAGTTTGTTCTTGGCCATCTTCGTGTTTGCCTTAGCAAACTCTAGTCGTAGTGTTTGTGGAATTTCAGGATCGAAGCGGATGCCCTTTGGGAAGAAGAACAAACGGAAGATGTTAACCAGAATGGTGACAAAATCAACACACATGTAAACTCTGGCCGATGTCACAGGCACAAGCGAGGGCTCTCGTTCTCAATATTCACACAGAACATGCAAAGCCTACACAACGTGGCCAGAAGGCCAGGCAAATGCGGCTAGTGCCGCCAGAATCTTCAGTCACGTGGATGTGCAAACATCCCTGTCCTTCCTGAACACTGTCTAGTCTGCCTTTTAAAATGCAGACCAGCAAATTCATAACACAGCTTAAAAACTTTGACTGGCGGCTGCTACTGAGGCTGGAAAACGTGGCCAACCCAGAGAGACATGCTGGGCCGCGCTGGTTTGACACCTAAAATCCCAAGCAGGCTGCACTCTGAATGGCATTATAAACAATGAAATTCTTCAGGGCTTTTACTGCCGGCTACCTATAAATAAAGAAAAAGAATTCTGTCTCTGATTTGGTTTTAACAAAGGTAATATAAGTCCCTGTATACTCAGAACACAGAAATTTAAACAGCTGCAATATTTTAAATTGTAACCATTTTCATTTAATTCCAGTCATTGCATGAATTTGCTAGGCTCAAAGTGGAGCGATCCTGACTTCTTTTATGGTTGGCTTACAAGGTACAAGGAAACAAAAGATTCCACAGGCTTGAGAGAAAAGTAGTTTTAGTCCCTAGCCGTGCCTTGGACCTTTAAAAAAGCAAAACAAAAACAAACAACCAAAACAGTCAGATCCTGGTGGCACTCCCCTGAATTCCAGCACCTGGAAGGGAGGGGCAACTTGGAAAGCAAAGGCAGGTAATCTCTGAGCTCAAGGTCAGTGGAGTTCCAGGACAGCCAGGGCTACACCTAGAAACCCTGTCCAGGGAAAACAAAACAAAACAAAAAAAAAAAAACAACAGAAAACCACATTTCACTAAAACAGATTCCAGGCAGCCCAAACTACAAGATTTACATCAAGTAGATTTTAGGATTTTCCCCCTCAAGAACGTCTCCATCACCAAGCAGAGCTGGGAGCCTAATGAAAACCATTCCATGCCAGGAATTCTAGACATTACCATCAAAAAGGCTCTCCGGGCCGGGCGGTGGTGGCGCACGCCTTTAATCCCAGCACTCGGGAGGCAGAGGCAGGCAGATCTCTGTGAGTTCGAGGCCAGCCTGGTCTACAAGAGCTAGTTCCAGGACAGGCTCCAAAACCACAGAGAAACCCTGTCTCGAATGGGGTGTGCTAAGAACATGAACTTTTCATTTATGTGGGCCCGATGGTCTCTATATCCCTTTCTTTAAAAAAGAACCCTCTCTTTTGAGAACTTATGAGCACCTGTATGCACAGCATCCCTCCCGCCACTTCCCACCTTCCCTCACTGGAAGAAAGTGAGGGCTGTGGACAAGTCATCAGAATTTCTGGAGACCAGAACGAATGACTCTGAACTTCACAGGTTCAGTCCCAAAGACACAAGGAAAAACTGATAAAAACAGCAACAGGAAGTGGTCAGTTGCGGTCAAACAACAGCGTCTCAACCCAGAGACTGCCCTGAGTGTGAAGAACTTTTTCCTGACTTGATTATTTTGGGGGAAGAAAACCATTAAGGTTTAAAAAACACAGCAAGGGGTAGGGAGCATTGCATTTGTATAACCAAGTCGAACCACCCAAAGTCAAAAAGAGAAGTTCTGTGAAATAAAACAAAAAACACAGACCAAAGCTAACGTTGGGGTCCTTAATCGGTAAACCTCTGTATTGTGTTACCAGAGCACACACGAGGAAACACAGTCTCAAGCAGCATTTGCTTCCGTCCCTCCCACGGACAAGGAGACACACTTTACCCTCTATCAAACCTGTTAGTGCTGGTTCACATTGATAATTTCAGCACTTGGGAGGAAGCTGAGGCTAAAGGATTATGGGCGTGAGTTCAAGGATAGCCTGGGCTACAGAGTGAGACAAACCCTATCTTTAAGGAAAGCAAACAAAGGGTAGAATTACCCTCACATCGAAGTCCATATTCCCAGATATGGACTAAAGAAGTGTCTTTTCAGAGAGGCAACTGTGTTCCCCTGGAAAGCCCTGCACATCAACACCAAAGCACGGCAGACATGCAGTCACAGCAGACACTTCAGGAGCTCTTGCAAACACCACTCTCCACCAACTTTCTTCGGAAGCATCTTTTTTAAGCCTGAGCCTGCAGCAACCTGAGACCTAGTAACAAAAGCATCCCGGGTCCGGTCAGTAGCCCCTGGAGCATTCAGCCCTAGACCACGGGGGTTGAACATCGGAATCCTATGCTTCAGCTCACCTACTGGAGTCTAGAATCCACCAAGGCCACCACTGTACTTGCCCCTTGTACAGCCAATGTAAAACATACTGAAGTGAGTCTCCCTCCTCCCTGCCCCCTTCTCATACCCTTTCTCTTGTCTGAGTTAAAATAACATCAACATCATGTTCCAAATCAAAGTTCCAGCATCTTATTAACAAAAACAAAACAAAACAGAAAAGCTCAGAAGTTAAAATGACCTAATTTGTTTGGCAGCTTATTGGGAGGCCAGAGGCTCAGAATACAAGTCGCATTCCGCCAGCATCTTTAGCAGCAATACCATATTTGGTAATCAATATCCTGCTCCACTAGGTTTCTATCCATAGGGATTAGCCAAGTCCCAAACATTTTAAATGGTACAGGATGATGAGCTGGGGGAGGGAGAACATGCAAGGGAAAGGGAAGGAAAGAAAGGAGAGAGAACATGTCATGGGAGGAAATACCTTGTGCTTTTAATTAAAACCTAGTAAGATCCCTCTCTGGCGACAGAAACGTGCTATTAAATTCTGTCGAGGTCAGAGGACAACCAAATGAAGCAGGGACTCTGCTGCTCAAAACCAACTTCTGCCCCTCCAGCTAACAATTCATCAAAACGCTGTTAAGGTGAAAAGACCCTTTCTATCCAAAATGCAAACGACGGGGAGTTTACATAGATCAGAAAGAGACATGTTCTAGATATCAACATTAACGTGGGGATAAAGATATTGTTCTTTACAAACCACTCAATCCAGCTGCTACAGGGGCCACAGTCTCCAGCAATCCAGATTAGGTATGACCTAGAGGCGAAGACACAATGCCACAGACAATGGTGGATCCTTGGTAGTCTACTGTGCGTCAGAGAACACGAGGGCAGTTTCACGAAAGGCTGAGCAAAGGGCCAAAGGTCACCAGGTGGCAGTGAACCACAAATGGAGAGGGAGTGGGCATAAGCAAAGGTAAGGTCATACCGGGGCTGGTCAGGCCCTGGGGGCTCTGCAGTCCATGTGGGGCTGGGGTCCCCACAGAGTAGTGCCGTCAAGACCAAGTCGGGGGCTTGCTTTGTTTGCAATGCTGGGCCATTGTGTTTTTGGATGCAGCGTTTCTGACACAGGACTGTAAACTGAAGTATGCAAGACTGTTGAGTAATGCTGTGGCCACCTATGCAGTGATCACGTGATTCATGGTGGCCAGAGGTCTTTTTACTGTGGTAAGAAAGATGCGCTCCTTGAGAATTCACAACAGGATCTCAGAGACCAGACAGGAAGTCATCAGGGCCCTTCTCTAGACCAGACACTGGGGGACCAATGTCTGTGCACTGTGCCCTTGCTTCTCTGACCACAGCTGATCACTTAAGGGATATAGATGCTTCCCCAAGTGACTGAACCATCTTTCTCTCTTGGGATTGAAACCCTGAAGACACAAAAACGAAGGTGGCCAGAGCAGTCACCCTGCCCCTCGTGGAGAGCAGTTGTCCATTTGGGGTTCTTTGTAGCATGCGAATGTCTGGGAGAGGGGTTAACCAGTGCAGTAAACAGAGACCTTCTGTGTCTAACAGTCTGCCCAAGCCGCACAGTGAGCAGTCCTATCAGTCCTCAGCAGGGGTTTAGGGGTAGTAGAATCATTTACAGAGAGGGAGGGAGGGCGGGAGGGAGGGAGAAACCAGTAAAGAAGGAGGCAGTAGTGGCACGCACAAAGACACCTGTGGGTTGGCTATATTAAGCTTCTGTTGTTAAGAAGAGGGAGAGAAAAGGGAGAGAGAGACAAGCACAGACTGGGTTATTTGAATTCTTACATACTTTAATTTAAAGCTATAATTGACAAAACCCAGCACAGTCATTTCCAGAAGAGAGAAAGATGAGGCTGGCATGATGGCCATGAATCACATGATCAGTCAGGCTGCTGGCTGCAAATTCTGCTAACCTGAGTCGGGTCCCGAACACCCATGGCGGACAGAGGTTTCCTCTATTTCCATGAGCCGACCTCTGACCTCACGGACGTGCAAGCCGTGGCAAGAACAAAATAAATAAAACAAATCCTTTTTAAAAAGAGCACATCTGAAGCTGGCATTTGAAGGGTTCCTCCTTATAGGGAGGGGGTGGTGCATACCTTTAGTCCCAGCACTTGGGAGGCAGACAGAACTTGAGTTGGAGGCCAGCCTGGTCTACAGAGGGAAATCTAGGACAGCCAGGGCCACACAGAGAAATCCTGCCTGGGGTGTGTGTGTGTGTGTGTTTGTGTGCGCGCGCGCACAAGATCCCAGAGCAGGGCCATGGTAGGCATACAACACTCAGCTGGCATTTTCTGTTTACCTTAAAAAATTATGCTGGGCCAGTGAGATGGATAAAGCAGATAAAGGTGTTTGCCATGTGACGACCTAAGTTCCGTCTCTGGAGCCGCTGTGAAAGGGGGAACAAAATCACCCCACAACCTTGTTCTCTGGCTGTTACACGTGTCATGGCCTGCCTGCCTATCTTTTTAGAAGTTACTGAGAAATTACTCCCAATTTAGAGAACAGGTACGTAGCACACAAGTCCCTGAGGTGCTGACATATTACCACGCGTACTTTATCTTTCTACTCCTCTTCTGCCTCTTTCCATAGCTTTTACCACTATTTAAGTTTCATGAGTAAACGCATTAACTTCACTGCAGCTTGGCTTCCTAAAAATAAGGGCCGTTCTGTGTTTTCTGACCCAGGACCTCTCCAAGAATCATACAGGGCATTTACCTGTCACCAGCTCCATCTCCTTGACATTTAATACCAACTTTGTTTTATACACTGTTTCTCATTGAAATGTGTGTGTGTGTGTGTGTGTGTGTGTGCAGCTCCTGATTTACATTCAGCGTTATTTCAGTAGGCACACCATGTCATCTTGGACCCCCATTAGTGACAGGAGCTTTGATCACTTGCCACATTTCCTCTAGTGTGGAGTCACTAAAATTTTGTTTTTGAGTTTGGTTAGGGATAACGTATCATTGTAACCCTAACTCAAGAAAGGCCCTACCTCAGGCTACACGGCACTAGGATTCCAGGCCACCATTTCTGGCTAGTTCTAACAATGAAACGCCTTACCAGAATGGTCCTCTCAGGCTTTAGAAACACCCCACTTCTCATGAAGACCACCACCAGTGGAAGACTCACTTCCGATTCTCACCGGCACGAACGGTGCCGTGGTAAACTAATAAATCCCCTTCTTGTAGTGTATTTTGTCTCACGAGGCAGCTCTCCCTCCCTGGCTGTCCTGGAACTCACTACATAGACTAGGCTGGTCCAAACTCCGGAGATCCCTTTGTTTCCTGAGTGCTGGGACTGAAGGAGCGCACTACCACCAGGCACGGCTCATTCCCTTTCCACACGGTACTTCCCATTCCCAGGAAAACCTTTCAGTTAGACCCTTTATGAGCATTCACACCAGTGCTGACGTACAGCTTTGTATTGTGTGATCATAAATCATTGCTTTATGACTGACAGCCTCATTCTACCCAAACCTTGTCTCGGAGGCTTTCCCACCCATGGATTCAACTGTTGGTAGACTGAGAATATCTATCATCCAAAGAAAAGACTAAAAATCTCCAGAACAGCAGTGTGTGGCGCTAAGTTTCACTGTCAACTTGACATGACTTAGAGTCAGGTGTGAAGACAGACACTGGAGTGGGGAACTGCTCAAATCAGGCTGACCTGACCTGTGGCCACGTCTGTGAAAGATTATCTCATTGATGACTAATATAGGAAAGCCCAGGCCACTGTGGATAGCAACTGAGGCCGAGCATGGTGGTGCACACCTCTAATCCCAGTACTAGGGAGGCAGAGGCAGGTCTCTCTGAGTTGGAAGCCAGTCTGGTCTACACAGTCAATTCTAGGACAACCAGCACAGGCACAGAAAAACCCTGTCTCGAAAAACCCAAACCCAAATCAAAGGGGAGGATCAGGGTTGAGTTCCAGCACCTGCATGGAGGCTCAACTGTAACTTCAGCTCCAGGGTATCTTAACATCCTGACACCTTCTGCTGGCCTCTGGGTCTGCACTCACACGCACGAAACACTCATACACATAAACTAGGAATAAATAAGTTGGCTGCGCATGGTAGTGCATGCCTTTTGTCAGTGCTTGGGAGGCTGAAGCAGGAGGATATCTCTCATTCTGAGGACAGCTAAGTTTACACATTGAGCTCCAGACGAGCAGGACCTACACAGTGAATCCCTACCTTTAAAATCAAAGAAAAGAATATTAAAACAATAAAATAAAAGGGCACATGGCTGCTGCCGTGAGTTCCTTTCCTATCACTACCCCGGAACATACAACACAGCTATTTACACTGCTCATCGGGAGCTCTGGGAGAAGGCACAACATTCTACGCTGTCAAAGACTGTGATGTTACAAAGGCCGCTAGTGCTTTCCCCTTAGGAGTTAGTTTAAGTTAGTGAAGTAGGCCTGTCAATCGAGCGGCAAGAAACTGTATGCTGAGTTCTTGGTATCTTTTTAATGTACTCACACACCCACGAGAGCAGCCTCACTGCTAACTAAATCTGGTAGTTCGTCTGCCCTTTTATCTCCTTGGCCACCAGCCAAAATCCTAAGCAAGCTGCCCAGACACTCTAGGGTAGGTCTCTCTTCTGAAGACCCCTGCCACCTCCACACGGCCGCTGGCAGACCTCCTCAGCTTTCTTGTGCTCTAAGTCAGAGACGAGGCTTTCTTCCTTTTCTCTAACTCCCTCTTTCTGCCTGTTGCCAGGAATTACAATCTGTTGGCCCTGTTATTCTAGTAAGATGGTCCTTGAGCATCCTTCTGAGTCCGTTTTCAACCACTTTTTAGCAAGATTAAAAACTCACAAAAGGACATCACTATTCCCTAGTAAGCTCTAACCCCCAGCCCCAAATTCTAATGAATTACTATAGGAAGGGTCTTATGTATCCCAGGCTGGCTTGAACTCCCAGTCCTCTATGTCTCCCCTTCCCAAGTGCCTGGATAGATGCATGATGGGGTGCCACCACGCCCCAACCCATCAATTCCTGTGTGTTCAGCTGAGCAATCCTACGAAACTGCCTCTACTGATGAGCAGCATACCACCCTCACCCTCCCTGCTCGCTCTAAGCGCCTTGCTTCTTCCGGTTAAGGGTGATGGCTACTTCCTGTTGGAATGCTCACTTGCTTTCTCACGGTCCAGTGATCACACATCTCTGAGACACGTGTACATCAAACAATAATCACACTAGAGAGCATGCCCCGGGTTCATCTTGCTCAGACTTTGCTGGCTGAGTCTTGTCCTTCTCTACACTCAACTCCTAATGGAAATCCTCTTCAGCTTTAAGGAATACGGGTTCCAGAAGCAGCCCAGTCATCAGGTGTGTGTGCTGAAGGGGGAAAGAAACAGCTCTTGCTTAACGAGCAACAGTGTTTTGCCCAACCAATCCATTCTTGCTTTCAAATACAGAGTAATTTGTACTAGAAATCACACAGAGAACCATAATGTAGGAAAATGGTTCCTTTTATAGTAATCTTGGCTCTTCCTTAGCCTTAAGGACCTCTAACTCAAGGCTCAGCTGAGAGTAGGTACCGCTTCCAGAGGACCTGAGTTTAATGGTCCTCCGTAATTCCATCTCCAAGAGATCCAATACCTCTGGCCTCGTGGGCACTACTCACATGTACACACAGACACACACACGCACACACTTAAGATTAAAGCAGATCTTTTTAAGAATCATCCGACTCCCATGCGGTTATGGTAACATCAATAGAACAGCCAGCACAGATCCTAGAAAACAATAAGAAACCCGAGGAAAAGGTCCCCTAGCCAAAGCCAGGCTTGCTACTGAGTCAATCAATGGCCTTTCTAGACTAATGTCCACTGTCCCTTCTGATGCACAGCTTCATGGTTCCTGACTGTAAAATCTCATATTCTCGAGTCCTTCTATTATCGTCTGGTTTCCTAGCCAACACGACCTGGTCTACGTGCTAACCCACACACACCTGTCTTATCACCGACTACACGGGAGACATTACTAACTACACCTTCTTTCTCTTTACAGAGGCAGTACTCTCCTGGAAGTCTTAAAAAAAAAAAAATCAAGCAGTGTGGTGAGCCTGGAGGGAGGGTCAGGAAAGTGACTTCCTGCCCAATTATCAGTAAATACCAAGCACTGAACAATTGAGTTGAACCAACAGTGTTGGTTACTGTAAGCAGTAGCAACAGAAAACAGTACCAGGGGGAGGAAGCAGAAGCAAACCAAACTCTCCTTAAACAGAGTGGTGAGCCGTGCTGATCCTGGGGAGGTTTTTCTAGGTCTTTAGATTCAAATTCCGTGAGATCATCAGTTGGCTGGGATTTACTAAACAGTGACAGGTTTCCCAGCAACCTGCTCCTTCTATAAGAAAGTCACTTCTCTTCCCTACAGTTGATCAGAACCAGATAATAACAGTTGAGAGAATGACTTCTATGACCCATTCTGAAACACTTCAAACTCAAGTTTTCCAATCACAACAGTATGTGGGAAAGCCACGGGCAAGATAGTCAGAGGCTGGAAGGGGTTTAATTATACAATATTATGTTCAAAATATTGCTTTTGGCTAGATGAAGTGGTACTTGAGAGGCCAAAGGAGGTCAAGTTCAAGGGCAGTGTGAGCTATGCAGTGAAACCCCGTTGCAAAACAGATTTCTTCTACCACAAGAAATGTATTTGAGGATTTTCTTCTACTTCAAAAATAAATTCTGTACCCATTAGCAATCATTCTTCTTTTTCTCTTCCAACTCTTCCCCCTACAAACACTCATAATGTTTTCAATCTATATGAATTTGATTATCTAGTTTAGATAATTCAAATAAATAAAATGTAGCATTTTCAAACAGGACCCTTTATCAAAAATAATGTTTACCAGGTTCATTTGTTTGTGTATTATTCCAGATAGCACAGGTTATCCCACTGATGATTGTTTTTATGGTTGACTAATATTCTACTGTATAGATATTAATAAGCACACGGTATTTAACAGCCTTTCCCCAGCTAATGGCAGTAGATTATTTCTGTGTGCACACAGACATGCGTCTTGGTGCCTGTACGGAAGTCAGAGGACAACTCGGAAGAAACACTTCTGTCCTACCTACCACCGTGTGGGTTCTGAGGATCAAACTCAGGCTGCCAGGCATGGCCACAGGGACCTTAACTCACTGAGCTTTCTCACCGCCCTGTGTCAGCTTTTTTACTGTATTACATATTAGTCCATTACAGATACTTGGGAACAGATTTCTGTATGAACACATACTTTGACCTCTCTTCGAGCAGAACTATACCATGAAGTAATTCTCCGTAAGCTTTTCTAACACTATCAGACCGTTTCAATTCCACCCGCCGGTGCCCAAAGCATCCGGATTTTCCTACTCCCCTGACCAGACACTACCTGTTGCCTGTCTCTATGTTCACAGTCTACAGAGTGTGAGTGGACGCGCGGTTATGGTTCTGATTTGCATCCCTCTTACAGGAAGAGTAAGTCCACTGTTTTCCAAGAGCATTTTGGTCATAGGGAGGAAATATCCTGGGGACAAGCTCCCAACAGAAGAGAAGGAAATTAAATGAAAGTACTTGTGAAATTAAAAGCAAACGTTAGGAATAAGAGCTGCTTTCTGATGCTGTTGAAAGACAGGCCATTTCCAGCCCAAGTCCAGCAGGTAAATACACACATTTCAGCCGCTCCGAGGTCTTACGGGGGCTGAAACATGAAACAGATTTAGAGTTTTCGTGAGTGCTATCAGCTTTCACTTCTGCCAGCATCATAAAATGGATTAGAACCAGATTCTAGACAGCCTTTAAGCAAAGCTCTCCCTAGAGGTCTGTGAAAACAGCCTTTTCATTCCAATGACAAAGCAAAGACAAAGCCCTCCAGGTCATCAATAATCTTGGAGTGGGTAGGAGCGGGTAGGAGCCGGTCAGAAACAATGGCCATAGTTAAAGGAAGAGCAGCAGTTTGGTGCAAATGTAAATAAAGGGATGACTTGACAAAAACAGGAAATTTAAAAAATAAAATAAAACAGGGTAAAAAAAATTCAACAGCAAAAAAATCTACCTTGCATTGCTGTTACTTCTGAGAGGAATTAGAAATCTACCATTTAATAAACACCATTGTGTCCCAGTGACACGTACAATAATTTAAGAAATAGTGCAAACTGCTGGAGACCAGGCAAATATCTATATGAAGCAAGAAATTCACCCAGTTTCAGAGCTGGGAAGTTTGGAGACTTCTGAACCTAGTGTGTTCAGCTGTGGACAAGACTGCTCACTGGCCTTGCTTCCCAGCCAATTAGGGATAATTGGATCTGTGAGGGTGAAGTGAGGGGAGGGAAGGCTAATACCGGCCTACCGAAAAGAGCATAAACCTCACTGCAGGGCCAGGGGTAGAACTCAGAAGGCAGTGTCTGCACAGCGTTCACGAGGTCTCAGGTTCAATCCCCTGTAGGAGCTGGAGGGTGCTGTGTTAGGCTCATCTTAAACGCCATGAGCCTCTGCCACGTGAGAAAGGAAGAGCCACCCGCATTAAGTAATCCGCTCTCATGCCCAGGTGAGTGCTGAGAAGCCACCAGAACTCAATTTTCTGCTTCTCTGGCCTGGGACAGGCTTCTAGTTTTATAAAGACCACATTGTTCTGCTCATTATCAATGTTGTTGTTCACTCTCCGCTGTGCTGAAACCCGGGTGCACATGGGTTCCGGAGAAGAATGAACAAAGGAACGCATCCATCAGATGGCTGCATCTCATACCTTCCTAAATAAGGATGCTGCTGGCGGAAACCTCAGGACTGTTAATACCACAGTGAGGACTGCTGAGCCACAGCCTGCTCAGACTATGGCCAACCAATCACACCCTGTTCTTTTCCCTAAGCCAACCACCCTCGAGAAGTGCTTGCCCTGGCTTCAGCTCAGAATAATCCAATTTAAGGCTCACTGTCCAAGCTTGAGTTAGACCCACACGACAGTACATGTGCCTCTCCATTAGTAAGACATTGCAATGCTTCAATAAACAGACCCCCCTCCCAGGGCTGTCTACGGACATGTGGCTGTGTGTCTGATGGCGTTGCAGACACAGGGATAGGAATTCAGGCACAATTCCTTGTTAAACAAAGTACCAGGGTGCTAGGTACCATCTACCTCCATTTTAGTCCACGAACGAAACTCCAAACTATGACACTTGCACTCAGGAGGCAGAGAAAGGCAAATCTTAGCAGGCTCCAAAGCTACAGGGAAACCCTGTCTCCAAAAACCAAACCACAACAACAACAACAACATCAACTATGAAACTTTATATTGCTTTGAAGTAACAGGAAGAAGTATTATTCCATGCCTAGGCTAGAATGGATCCGGAGGCTTAGCCACTATTTCCTGATTGTGTAATTCTTACCTCTGACAAACTAAGGTTTCTGAGTACTAAGACACAATTAACTTGACCGTTACAGTAGCTCACCCCTCATGAACCAACTGGGCCTGGGAGTCTGAGGACAAGACACTTCCTAGTGACCAGGCAACTTCCTTAAAGGCAATGAAATGAGGCTTTGCTCTCATTTATATGATGAAATGGTGTTTTTAACCCCGCCCACACCCCACTAAGGCACCTGCCTCGGGTTATGAACTACAGTGGGAAACCCTTATTACTGTTCCGGGTGGTCTTGCTTGCTTGATTTCCATCCACCGGCTAGCCAGGAGCAGGTAAGAAAGCCCGTGGTCCAGGAACACCATCACCATCGGCAGTGGCAATTATAAACACCTCAAGTAGAGGCCACAGCTCTGTGGAACTTCCTTGCAAGCAAGCTTTCAGGCTTTGGGGACAGGTTTTGGGAACTAGTTGCCTGGGACCAAATGCTACCTTTCGCTGCTGCTCTCCACATTTGGGACTTCTTAGCTACAAACTGAGAATGAGAACCGTCGCAGGGTCTGCCTTGAAGAGAAAGGGAGACTTCCCTGTGGGTGGTTAGATTAGTCCATAGTGTAAGCTATGTACAGATCCCTGAGGGCCCAGTGTTCACTAGCACATGCTATTCCTCCAAACTGGAAGCTTCCTTCCTGTCTGGGTATTTTTGGAGAGGTGTCTGCATGGCTTGCGGAGGCAAAGGATGGCATCCCCAAGCAGCGGTGCAACCCCTGAGCTGCTTGTTATCCGTCCGCAAGAGTTTTGTGAGAGAAATCTTTTAGCCCACAGGGCTTTTTTTCCTCTGTGAATGGCTAAACTCTGCTCTGCTTCGCAGGCCCCATGTGTGCTGATCCATGGTCTGACCTGCTCCTGGGGGCCTGGGCAAACCACAGAGACTGGATCCTCTGGTGCAGGACTAGGGCAGACACCAGGAGCTATCAGACTCTATCCAGCTTGGCTGTCCACACAAGCTAAATTGATTTCCACTAGAACACATTTACTTTCTGTGAGCCAGGAACCCCTCCCTGTGCACATCACTGCGCCTGAGGAGAATCTGCTTTGTATAGGATGACTGTAAAGTCATGACAGGGCCTTTGAAGACACGACGAACTCCATCTTTAACATGTCAACACAACCAGAGTTTATTTTCCAAAAGGTCAAGAGGCCACGAGTGTTTGAACTTTTGCCTCTATGTTCTCCGAGTCTCCTGAAAAGGATGATTGAAAGACCTGTACCCTGACAATGACAGGAAGGGGCTGTCTACAAGCCAAATACACCCAGCCAGCTACTCATTAAAGCAGAATTTTACTGGGTGGCTTTGAAATAGATATTATATGAAAAGGAACACGGGCCAGGGAGCAGATGGTACTCTTTTACCTAGGAATTCTGACAATAACATTTTCACTCCAAAGACCTCTGGAGGTAAACAGGGACCTGCTCTGGAAGGGACAGATCCGTCCTGGGTATCACAGCACACAGAGGCTGCGGCGGGCCTCTGAGCATTGTTGGGACAATATACACATAGAAGCATCGCCCTTTCCCTGTCATGAAGTCAGGGCTACTCCCAATCCTTTTATTCAAACAAATGGTAAACAAGCGAAAGCTCCAACTGGGCCAAACGGATGCAGCTCAGTTGTCAGGGTGCATGCACAGCACACAGGATACCCCAAGTCTGAGCACGAGCACCCCATTAGCTAAGTGTGATGGTATATGACTACTACCTGAGGTGGCAGAGGACCAGAAGTTCATAGGGGGTTAGAGACAGGGCCCTGGGTTCAAACCCAAGCCACTGCTGATATCATCGTCACCATCATCATTACCAGCATAACCACCACCAGCACCAACATCATCGTCGTCGTCACCATCAACCATGGGGAGATATAGAAAACAAACTTTATCAGTGATCTACATGTGCTCGGTGTTGGCCAGAGACACTGGACACCAGAGAAAATGAAACACAGAATTTTGATAGTTTAGTTTTTGTTGTTTGTTGTCGGAGGCTGATCGTTCGTTCCTGGCCACTCAAACCCAAAATAATTACACGGAAACTATATTATTTAAATCACTGCTCGGTCAATCACTTTAAGTGTATGGCTAGCGAGCTCTTATATCTTAAATTAACCCGTTTCTATTAATCTGTGTATCGCCATGTGGCTATGGCTTACCAGGCAAAGTTCTGACATCTGTCTCCTCCAGTGGCTACATGGCTTCTCCCTGACTACGCTGCCTTCTTTCTCCCAGCATTCAGTTAGTTTTCCCACCTAGCTCTGTTTCTGCCCTGTCACAGGCCAAAGCAGCTTCTTTATTCATTAACCAATAAAAGCAACACATATAGAGAAGGACTTCCCACATCAGTTGTTTTTTCCTTAGGGGGGGTTAAGTACCTTACTGTACTTCACCAAGGCCTATGTGGGACTCAGTAAAAACTTCTGAGATTAGAAAGTGGGTGAAGAAATAGGAGGGCGTGGAGATGCCTTGGTGGCTGAGAACTCCCAGAGGACCCGAGTTTTCTCCCAGCGCCAAAGCTGAGTGGCTCACAGTCTGTAACTTAAGTCACCTGCATGCAAACGGCATAGACAGACAGACACAAATTTTAAAGTGAATTCAGAATCACAGACAATAAGTAACTTATAGACCTCCATGTCCACGCAAGGAACCTTTATTAAACGCCATGGGACACAACCTAAGGAAATGAAGGTGGGAGGGGTTGGAAAGAAGGCGTTCAGGAGAAGATGGTATAAAATCCAAGTGTGTGCGTACACACTTACATACGTATGTATGAAATTTTGAAAGAATATATACATTATTAAAAAAAAAAAACAAAAAAACCAAGATCAGAAACAAGGTCTGCCAGTGTGAGGATGTAACACTCCCGACATTATATGTCCACCTATGAACACATGCTTAATCATTGCCCTTGTTAGCTGGTCTGTACAACTGAGTCAAGACAACGTATGTCTCTGGTCACAGCATAGCTAAGAAAAAGCCAAGAGGACTTATGTGTGAATTCACTGTGCACCGCACCTTAAAAACTAGCTGAACAGTCGCTACTGGCTCGGTAGGTCCAGGCCACCTGCCACTACCTGTGCGGATCTGAGTTCCATGCCTACAACACACATGGTAGAAAGAGAGGGGATTCCTGGACGTGGTGCTGTGACCTTCACGCGTGATTCTCTCTCTCATTAAAAAAAAAATTGTGATAGGCTCTCATTTTATCCCAGGCTGGCGTCGAACACAAAGAGCCACCTGCCTCTGCCTCCCAAGTGTCACCAGGCCCTGTGTCTTAAAAAGTTAAAACGTCAGGGCTAGAGGGATGGCTCTGGGGCCAAGAGCACTGGCTGCTCTTTCAGAGGACCTGGGTTCAATTCTCAACACCCACGTGGCAGCTCACAACTGTCTGCAACAACAGTTTCAGGAGACCTGGTACCCATGGCAAAAATATCAATGCGCATAATTAAAAAAAGAATTAAAATCCTCAAACAAAACAGCAACAAACTGGGTGTGAAGGCACACACCTTTAATCCCAGCGCTCTAGGGAGGCAGAGGGAGGTGGATCTGTAAGTTCGAGGCCAGCCTGGTCTACAGAGTGAGTTCCAGGACAACTAGGGCTGTTATAGAGAAACCCTGTCTTAGAAAAACATAAAAACAAAAACCTAAATTCTTTCCCAAGTGTTGGCAAACGGAAGCCACTTCCTTTCCCAAAGGCTGCACGTGCTCGGTCAGATGGCTGTGTTAAGGAAAAAGCCTGGAGTCACTTGGGGGGGGGGGGACACAAGTTTTTTGGAATACTGATTTCACATCACTGGACTACATAGGTGTTTTAGAGACACAGTCACTTTGTAAAGATAAGAAGATTACTGGTGCTAGTGTTTTAAGGATGCTTCGTCTTCTGATTATAGAAAATGAGGCCTGATTTTACATATTACCTATTACATACAATGTTATCATACTACATGCACTGACAGAAGAAGGCAATGGCCCCGGGGCCGTTTGAAGGAGCTTCACAATGTGGGGGTTTGGATACTGTTACTAGGGTACAACATGAAGTCTCACGAATATAAACACCAAGTGTGAGCACCCCGGTGTCCACTGTTTAAAACTTAGGAAGAATAAAGCATTGTAAGGGCGGCAGGTCAAGAAGACACATTTAACATGCTCATCTCCCGGCCTTACCTAAGTGCTCCTTAGGTTATCTGAGGGCCATTTAACTTTCTACGCTTTAAGGATCATTCTGGAAAGTTTACTTTGAGCTTTTATTAGTGGCTGGTATAGAAGGAAGTTGGGGGACTGGAGAGAGGAGGAAAAAAAAGCAGCATTGACATAAACAAACTCTAACTGAGAAAAGACAGTTGCCTGAACTTTCCGGGGCCATTGTCAAAAGGCTTCCATTTTAAGATCAGACACGGGCCACAGTGGGCCGCTCCTGCTGTCCAGCTTCCCTGCAGGGAATGCTCCCACTCCCACGCTCTGTGCACTCCCGGGTTCCCTAACATAATGAAGAGCAACAGAAGGAATCCAGTAGGTACCGCCTCACAATTACCGGATAGCAGAAATGCCCAGAAGGGAAAGAGCCATTCTACATTAAAAATAATATGAGACTCTAATTTACTACTAATACTATTTTATTGCTACTCCTTATTTATTACTACTTTATTTACAACTACTTATTAATTCTACTTGATTATGTATTAATGACTTACTTTACTAAGGATAAAACTGGTGTCATCTATACGATCTTATTTACTATTCTCAAGGTCATACAGACAGTAATTTAAAGCTATTCATGATGGGATGAGAAGTGGGGCAAAATTTGCACCTTACAGAGAGGGTCTCATGCACCCAGGCTAGCCTCAAGCTCACCACGCAGCTGAAGACAAGTGCTGGCTTTTGCGCCCAGAGCTCTGAGCATAGCAGGCAAGCACATCCTCGGCCAAAATCGTTTTCTTTTCAAATGCTGGAGACGGAACCCAGAGCCTTGCACTCGAGGCTAGGATTCTACCACTGAGCTATACACCCGGCTTTTCCAAGCTCCCCACTCCGTCCCCAGACAGGGTTTCTCTGTGTGGACCTATTTTTAAGCCTTTAGCACAAGCCCTACATAGCTTACACACTTGTTCCAATTGAGAATTTGGAGCGCAGGCCCAAGTTGATTGAAATGATACAACAGTAGAGTTCAAACTTTAGGACACTGTAAAGCACTTCCTGTTTTGTACAGGGAGCAAAGCAATGGGCCAAAAGGCATCTGACCCAGAAGAGGCCGTGTCAAGGCCCTTCCACTGCACAGCAGTGGCAAGATCAGCCACGATAACAAGAGGGCTGCGAATGTTCCTCCCTCCATACAACAAACTCCAAGTCAGAACCGTTCCCAGCGGCTGACCAACGGGAAGGTTCTGAACAGAAACTCGGACAGGGACACAGTGTTAGAAGTGGAAGAATGCGCTACGGGATGATTGTCCCCTCCAGACCCGTAAGGACAGCACTGAAGCTCCTTGCCCCCACCTCAGAGATCCAGGGACTGACTGGTGAGTAATCTGAGTCGACATTCACAAACATTCTGCCCCCAGTGGAACTTGAAATTCCAAAGAAGCTATTTTTGAAGCACTCTATTGGAAAGGGCACTTTCAGGATAAACAGAGCTCTCTGAAGGTTGTCACCATCGTCAGTCTGTGCCTCTACCATACAGAACACCAGTTCCTATAAAGTCCTCACTTTAAGGGACTGGCGAGAAGAGTCAGCAGTGAGGAGTGTTGTCTGTTATTTATTATTTCAGCCGGGCGGTGGTGGCGCACGCCTTTAATCCCAGCACTTGGGAGGCAGAGGCAGGCGGATCTCTGTGAGTTTGAGACCAGCCTGGTCTACAAGAGCTAGTTCCAGGACAGGCTCCAAAACCACAGAGAAATCCTGTCTCAAACCCCCCCCCAAAAAAAGTATTATTTCACTTTTTCTCTCTTGTTGGATGTGGGGGGTGGGTGTAACGTGCACATGTATGTAGGCATTCACACGCTCATATGCACACGCAGAGATCGGAGGAGGATGTCAGTGGGCCTGCTCCTTGATTTCAAGACAGACTCTCCCTGAACCTGGGGCTAAGCTGATGGCCAACAAGTCCCAGCGATGCTCCTGTCTCTGCATCCGTACACACACACACACACAGCACTGGGACAAAGCAACTGTGATCATGGCCAGCTTTGTGTGATCACTATGGGGACTTAAACTTTGGCTGTAGTGCTTACAGAGCAAGCTCTCTTGCTCAGTCTCCACTGACCTTCAGTCGGCTTCTTAAATGAGGTCTACCTAGCTGACACTGGCCTTTTGCTGTGTAGCTGAAGCTGGCCTTCAACTTTTATCCTCACGCTTAGAATCCAATTTTATATTGTGTATTTTTCTAGTCTCACATTTACTAAACTAGAAAATATGTTTCCAAGTTGGAGAAACATTTGCTCTCTTCTTACTTACATACGAGAAACCTTAGCTGAGCTTGTCTGGAAAAGGAGAAAGTTTTATGAAGTGCTGAGAGCTCGGCAACCACTTCACGTGGAGAAACAGGGTCCGACAGTAAACAGGAAAGACAGCGGTAAAGTCTGCGCTTCTCTCGCTCACCTTCCTAGAGACATTTAGAAAGGCAGAGCCTGCACCTGATTATAAGGAAAATAATTACATTTGATATTCCACCAATTTAACCATGTTCTGCCCAAAATATCGTTCATCTTTAAAGTGGCTAAGACTCACTCTACCTCAATCCTAAGATTTAAAAACAAGTTTTAGTTCATTCTAACTGCAGGTTTAAGACTGTACATAACAATGTCCTGGGGTCGAATTCACTGAAAAGGTAGAGGAGACAACACAGTAACTTCTGGGGCTGAGCTATGTAATGTGCATATGCAAATTTGAGAGCCGTTCCCAATAACACACTAGCTTTCTACCTGACAAGTTCCCCCAATATTTACATTTAAAATATTGGGAAATCAGATTCTCAGTGATTCCTGAAGTACCTCAAACACTGTAGAGCAAGGACAATGTCAAATGCAGTACCTTTTATTTAATGTAGCTGAAATATGTAGCAGTAGATCGGGACCACAATAATAATGCAGAGCCGTCACACATAGCCACACGGGACACGATCATTACTCTGTCTACAGAACATGAAGGTGTCGGTGTACAGGCAACACCACCAGGCAGTGTGATAACCTGTGGTCCTTTCTGCCTGTTTCCCTAGGAGGAGAATACTCTCCTTCCTCCTGTGATCTGCACTTTCCAGTTTCCTACCAGATGCTCAAGAAATCGAAGTAACACACATTCTTCTAAGGCAAAGACCAAAATAGCAGTCAAATTTCAAACTTCGGGAAGATATTAAATTTTCCCCCAGCACAACACTGATTGATTGGTTAATGACTGAGATACCACCATTGGCTACATCATAAAACCATCTTCCTGAAGTGGTCTCCCAAGGAATTGCAGAAAGGTGCCACCATGCCCAGCTTTCTTTCCAAGGGAAGTTTAATAACCACCCCTAAATGCAGGGTCACTGAAGAAACCTAGGACTCACCTCTCAGCACTGAGCACTTGTCGCCAAGTGCTCTCTGGGTTTTGTTGTTTTTAAACTGAACTTGTTGCCGGGCGGTGGTGGCGCACGCCTTTAATCCCAGCACTCGGGAGGCAGAGGCAGGCGAATCTCTGTGAGTTCAAGTCCAGCCTGGTCTACAAGAGCTAGTTCCAGGACAGGCTCCAAAACCACAGAGAAACCCTGTCTTGAAAAAACAAACAAACAAAAAAAAAAACCAAAAAAACAAACAAACTGAACTTGTGCTGTATAGAGGTCCGGAACAAGAGTCTAAGGACACGACTGAGTTCCCTTTACGGAGATAACTTGGGATTCCACCCAGGGAGTGGTGTGCCTACAGAATGTTTTGGTCTAGTGTGTGAGCTTGATTTGTATTGTTCTAACAACAGAGTGTTTAATTATGGACCTCGCCCGTTGTTCATTTCCTTGAATTATGTTAATGCACTCTTTTGCCTTACTCCCACTTTTTGGGGTCAGGCGTCTTTTAAGTATTTGGAAATTAAAAGCAGGCGAATTTTCAGTACTCACTGGAATTCCTTCCTGATACTATCCTATGTTTCTCCGTTTTACTATTTTCATTTGTGACTTCGTATTCTTTACTATATTCCCCCCCCCCGACTTCAGTGATGACACTATATTTTCTAAATCCCCATGCCTCTACCCTGGCAAGAGGTATTTTTGTCGAGGCTGGTCCCCAACAGGGCTGGAACTCATTTGGGTTTATTTTTTTTTTTAATGGTAAAGCTGGAGGAGGGGCTAAATTGAACAGATTGTGTGTGCTTGGGAGGGAGAGGGAGAGAGGGGGGGAAGGAGGGAGGGAGGGAGGGAGGGAGGGAGGGGGAGAGGGAGGGGGAGAGGGAGAGAGAGAGAGACAGAGAGACAGACAGACAGACAGACAGACAGACAGACAGACAGACAGACAGACAGACAGCGCACATGAGCATGCATCCCAGAAGTGGATATGGACACCAGAAGATGACATTCTGGAGGAAGCTCTCCCCCACCAGAAGAAGACCCCAGCATGAAACTCAGGTCATCAGACCTGCACCTGGTGAGCCATTTTCATGACCCTTGGACAGCTTTTGAAGGCCCCAATAAGGCACAAGGTTGAAAACAAGGAAGCGGACCTGACAACTCCACTCCACCAAGTTTCTATACAGGCCCAGCCCTAGTCTCCAGCACTGTGACGTCAAATGGCTGTTTTAAAACTCTGCGAGCCAAGAGCAAGCAGTTATAAACAGATTGAGCAGATAAACACTGGGTCAGGCTCATGATCTCATCTGGCAGCCCTGCTTATTTCCCATCCAAAAGTTCCAGCTGGGTTCTCATTAATCAGGGCCTTCCAACTACCTTGAGCAATAGGCTAAAGAGAAACCAAGGGAGAAAATTTCAAAAATGATAAGAAACATACTGACGTGGTGCCTAATGGGGGTAAGGAAGACTGAGATAGGCCATCTGGAGACTTGCATTTAGGAGAAGTTTTGTTTAGTGGAAATAATTGACCCAGCTCACAAGCTGTATAAATATTAAGATCAAAAGTCCTAACTTCCACAGCTGTCAGGGAAGCCTGTGTACAGGAAACAGCACAGCAAATGCCTGACCAAACCCAAAGGCCATCTTCACGCTGCCTGGGATTCCTCTGGTACCTGGGTATCTGGCAGTGCCCAAACACCTGATGGCTAAAAAGGTATTTCCTGGCGAAGGTAATGTTACAAGTATTAGTGATGTTTCTATTAGCAATTTCCCTTAACACTTCAGAACCAAGTGCAACCTCACGTCACAGACAAGGAACCTGCCACAAGACACAAGGAAATTATGTGAAAGGCTGGAATCACTGCAGATAAATAACTGGTCACTACAATGTTTGCTTGAATGCCAGAGTCATGAAGACTTCTTAATGCCATTTTTGGCAGAGAAGGTCAGCCTGGTCTACAGAGTGAGTTCGAGGATAGTCATGGCTACACAAAGAAACCATCTTAAGGGGGGAAAGGGGCAGAAACAATCCAGTGTCCCTCAACAGATGAATAGATAATTATACCCATAAAATGCAGTACTTACAGAGCTGGCAATACACGTGAGTTAGTCTGGGCAAGGACCAGTACTTCTAAGTAGTTAAAGAGAGAAAGGGGAAAAAAAAAGTGTGTGTGTGTGTGTGTGTGTGTGTGTGTGTGTGTGTGTGTGTGTGTTTTAAAACAGTTGACAAGAAAAATTCTGCATATATCATACCAAGGAAAGAGGAGCCAGAAACACAAAGAGAAAGAGAAACATGATTTGTAACTTCGGGCAGCTAGGAAAGTAGACTAGAGGTGAGCAGGAACTGGGCGCAGGACACAATGTCTTTCTGCTGGGGTTGACGGTTTTAGGAAATAGTGAAACTTGCACAACCCAGTGAGTTAGTGAATTATAGGTGTAAAGGCTGTTCAAATGGCAAGGTTTTGTGCTAACATAATTTCAAAATACTTAACGAAAACGTAATCAAAGCCACTGAAATGTATGGGACATGATTATTACAACAGTATTATTTTAAAGCAAAAAAAAAACTGTCAATCAGAGATCACACAGACCAATCACATTCTGAGAACACGCAAAGTACCACCCTAGCTGAACTGAGATAAAACATACTGTCAATCAGAGATGACGGAGGTCAACGAGTGCATTCTGGGAGCACACAGACTACCTCACTAGCTTAACTGAATGTAAACAGCAAAGGTGAGGTGGATTAATATACCATAAGCTTGATTCTGTCAGACTTCTCCGGTTCTAGAAACCATGTAGGATAAGGGGAGGAGAGACGCACGGTAAACGGCGTGTACTTACGGACCACTCATTTCCCACACCTCACGGAACCCAGACTGAGACCCTGCTCACCCTGGTGTTCTCCTTCACGGAACCCAGACTGAGACCCTGCTCACCCTGGTGTTCTCCTTCACGGAACCCAGACGGAGACCCTGCTCACCCTGGTGTTCTCTTTCACAGAACCCAGACTGAGACCCTGCTCACCCTGGTGCTCTGAAGCCCTCACTGCCATCATCATTTATTGAAACAAGAATCCGACTAGGCAGCAATGGCGAGGGCGAGGCGCGCAGTCACTCAAAACACCCTGAACAAGCGTCCCACGCTGCTCGCGGGCTTCACCCTTAGGCCTGTGTGCCTCTGCTAACAATTTCCAAACTGGGATTCTCACTTAACTGGGCTACCCTCGGATTAGCACTTTACCTTTCAAAAGCACAAACATATTCTACAAGTCATGATCAGCTTTCTCATCCTCTTCCGTGGGCAGGGCTAACTATCCAAACGTGATGGGCAAAGCAGGCTAGACAGCTTGCTGTTGTGTTCAGAGACGAAAGATGTTCCTACCTGTGTGAATAATGGAACCATAGGCAATCGAAAGGGAAATCTGGGCTTGAGTGGTTCAGAGCCGAATTTGGGAGCTTTTCCTACAAAAGCAAAAAATACTCCTTTCCTCTAGGGGATTATGAACAACCTCGGACCACAGTTCAGTGCCAAACAACCCGAGGACACCATCCCGAAACACTGTCCGACTGACTGGCGCTCAGGCTGGATGTGGCAGGAAAGCCAGTGGCTGTAACAATCCACTGTCTGTCTGGGAAGGCTGACGCTAATGACTGAATTAGGCAGTAACCAAGACGAACTAACAAGGAAAGCTGCAAACACGGAAGTGGCCTGTGACGGTCGACTAATCTATACAAGGCACTTTCTGGATCAAGGTTTACATTTCTCAACAGTGGAACCAAACCAAATATTACACCACTTAACTATTCTCCAGGGATCTGAGGGAAGGCTTTGAAAAGAGCCTCAGCAAATGACACAAGGAGCGTATTGCAAGAGCTGTGAGCCGTACATGTTTTTAACTCATCAATCACAAAAGAGGATCCTGAAAAGGCCCAAGGGGTCAGCACTCAGGAAGATGAACAGTAGATGTTAAGTACACTGCCATGATGGGCCCGTGACCAAGCTCCACGGCTGTTTGTCCTGGACAATGGGAAGCAATAGTCTATAACTGGACCCAGAAGTGTGGCGAGAAGCCAGGATGGAACAGACCGGACCAAGATGGAGGGTCCGACTTTGAGTCACCTCCTAGCTCCGTCCACATACCATTCTTACTGAACCACTCATCCCCCTGTAGGTCTGTTCCCCTAACTGTACTGCTGCAGATGTTTCTAAGGTGTATGGAAGCCCTAAAGCTACACATCAAGAAAGGGCAGTAGTAGCGCCTTTAATCCTAGCACTCGGGAGGCAGAGGCAAGGGGATCTCTGTGAGTTCGAGGCCAGCCTGGTCTACAGAGTGAGGTGTGTTCCAGGACAGCTAATGCTACAGAGAAACCCTGCCTCAAAAAGCAGAAAAACAAAACAACAACAAAAATCCCAGCACCATCAACAACAAAGAACATCAAGAAAGAAAGTGAGCAAGACATTTATTTACAAGTCACCCTGAGCACAGCAAGCCCAGGCTCACCGATCCCCCGGCTCCCTCCTGGCCCCAGAACACACACACAAACACGCAGAGACACAGAATAAGGTTGCTACTATTTGAGGGTTTTTTGTTGTTGTTGTTTTTCGAGACAGGGTTTCTCTGTGTAACAGCCCTAGCTGTCCTGGAACTGGCTCTGTTGCCCAGGCTGGCCTCGAACTCACAGAGATCTGCCTGCCTCTGCCTCCCGAGTGCTGGGATTAAAGGGGTGCGCCACCACCGCCCGGCTGGTAGTTTTCATCTTTCATCTAAAGTTTAGTGATATTGAGAGTATTTCGCTTATAACAGTATAAAATGCAAATTTATACAATACATTTTGTAGAGGTGGCAATTGAGTTAGGGCCTTATACATGCTGGACACACGCTCTTTCACTGAGCTCCATAAGTTATAACATTACAATATTCTATAATGTACTGTGCTTCACAGTCTAACGCTGGTGCTCAGTAAATAACTGGCTTACAGGTTGTCCTGTAGAAGGCAGTAATTCTGACCAGAGATCACTCACTCAACACAGGAAAAAATATACTGAAATCCTAAGATCCCGGCAGGTGCTTAACACAGGATAAATATATTTTGTTTCAAATTTTAAAAACCTCTCAAGATTGTGTCACCATTATACAGAGTCAACGTTCAGAAGGCTCCCTGGGGTCTAAATAAGTTGAGTCTCCAACGTACAACTTTTCTTTCTTTTTGAGAGTGTCCCTCTATGTAGTCCTGGCTGTCCCAGAACTCGGGAGATCCGCCTGCCTCTGTCTCCCAAGTTCTGGGATTAAAAACATGAGCCACCACTACCCAGCCCATACTGAGGTTTTATGCCACGCTGGAGATCAATGTCCGTGCTTCCTGCGCTCTAGGCAAGCAACAGGGACACAGCCCAGCAACAACTCTAAAGAGGCAGGCACTGCACCTCGCCCCTTGCCTGTCAGACTATTCAAACAAACGACCCAGGAAGTAGAATTTCTCTCAAAAGTCTCATAATGGGAAAGAAAAGGCTGTGTTCTCGGTGCCAGCAAAGGGAGACTGCAGAGTGCTGACAGTTTGCAACACCACCCGGAACCAAGACAGCGAGGGCACGGAAGCTGGTTGAGTGGACCTCAAGTTTAGCAGGACTTCTGGGTTGTGTACACCACCTCTAGACTGCTCCTGAAAACTAAACCACACATCAGAACCCCAAAGATGGTGTTTGGTGGGATCGTTGATCTTCCTTGTTTGTTCCATTTCCTGGTGTGGCTACACTGAACAAACCTTTCTCTGTGTGGTGGTTTGAATAAGAATGGTCTCCATAGGCTCACATATTTAAAAGCTTAGGGAGCAGCACTATTTGAAAGGATTAGGATGTGTGGGATTGTAGAAGGAAGTATATCACTGGGAGTAGGCTTTGAGACCCAGACTCTCTGGCAGCTGCCTCCAGTGTGCCAAGCTTACCACTTAATGGATTAATCCTCTGAAACTGTAAGCAAGCCCAAAATTAATTTTTTTTTAAGAAATAAGAGTTGCCATGGTCATGGCTTTTCATGACTAAGAAATAAATTGGTACCAGGAGTGGGGTATTACTATGGACTACAAAAAAATACCAACAACAAAAACAAAACAAACAACCCCAAACGGTTGAATGCTTGATCAGACATCCTACTAGGAGCATAAAAGATAGTTCTGAGAGTGGCTTGAACTGTGGGGGCCCAGCTCAAGAGGTTTCAAAGGCGAAGAATGGCCTAGAGACCATTCTTGTGTTATTTTGGCAAAGACTATGGCAACTTTTTTTAATAAAATTTATTTATTATGTAATACAACATTCCTTCCGTGTATGCTTGCCAGAAGAGGGCACCAGATCTCATTATAGATGGCTGTGAGCCACCATGTGGTTGCTAGGAATTGAACTCAGGACCTCTGGAAGAGCAGTCAGCGCTCTTAACCTCTGAGCCATCTCTCCAGCCCCAACTTTTTTTTCTTTAAAGAAAAAAAACTACCAGCAGTTAAATTGAAAACCATGGGATTAATGGCACTGGCAAGACTTTAAGAGGACCAAGTACTGACTGTGTTATGTGGTTATTAGTAACCAATCTTAATGCAGCCCTAGAATGAAAAGGAGCGAATTGGACCACAGAAATACAAACTGTGTAGTTTGAGGAGAAAAGGAGCACCAGGAAGTGTAATTAATGGGCCTAAGTTCAGTGCTTGGGGAGAGAAAGGGTTAAAGAAAAGCCTGATGCTAAATGGGATAAATTGAAAAGCAAGACCTCAGGGCAGGATCCCACCCAACTAAGCTTCAAATTCGTGGGAAGTAAAGAAAACCTTAAGCCATGAAGGAAATCATCAACAATGAGAGTGGCCCTCATTACTGACTCAGTAACTGAGTGCTCAGTCACCAGGGCATGGGACTCTTTTAAAGGATTAGAAGGATTAAGAGATGTGGCCTTTGGAGGAAGTGTGTGTCACTAAGGTCTGGGATTTGAGGTTTCAAAAGCCCAGGCCAGTCCCAGTCTCTCTACCTGCTGCCTGCAATTCAGGATATAGGTAGCTCTCATCCCACCACGTACCCCAAAAGGTGATAATGAAACCTCTGAAACCAATCCACTAAACACCTTCTAAGAGTCGCCGAGGTCTCTTCACAGCAACAGAACATTGACTAGGCCTCTGTTTCACTATTACTTGTCTCTTTAGTAGCATGTGGGGGACAAGAAGCCCATGAAACTTGTTAGGGCTGCTGCAGCCCAGGCTTTGACACTGAGACCTCCAGTAACACACGGGACTTCTAATCTACAGGGATTCTATTGTTTGCCATTACCTAAGAAAATGCATACAATCAGAGCAGTGCACACTTACAATCAGCACAATGCACACTTGCAATCAGAGCAGTGCACACTTACGTTCAAAGCGTTCTTTGCAGCCTCTGCTTCTGAGCGACTGTCGAAACTGACAAAACCTACAGGCTGAGGGAAAAAGAGAAAAACATCAAGAAAAAGAAAACAGAAATCACTGGCCATCTGTTTTCTAGGTCAAGGGTGGTGTCTAACTGAGGAGCTAAGATAAAGAAATGACCACAGGCAATGGGTAGAAATAAGAAAGCCAATCCCAAAGAATCAGGACCTAGTGGCTTAACCAAATTTCTCAAGTGAATCAAAGGGATGGTGAGGGCAGTTCTTCAAGGACACAGCCAAGAATTTAGAGAATCGCTTTTGTAAAAAAAGAAAAAAAAAATCAGAAGTGCTTGGAAGGTGTGAGCAGCAGTGACCAGGGGACAGAGGAGAATCTGGGTTGAAGAGACTCTAGTTTCCTAAATCAAATTCACTGTACCTCAGCTTCTTCGTCTTTTAAAATGCAAAGAGAAACCGAATCACCCTTTGGTTCACTGTAAGTGCAAGGAATATAATGACACAACAGTAAACATCCCTGTGTTCGCACTACGCAACCGAAACTACCAAATGAACCTTGCCGCCAAAGCCATGCCTTTCCAAAGAGCTCAATTTACTCAGGCATGGAAGGACACTGCTCAGAGAAATGGGTCCCTTCCTTTATATCTTTCAATGTGTTGGCTGCCTCCAATTTAGTTCATTTCTGATAAAGCAGAAGTTAGGGGACTTGGAAGTATTCAGCTTCAAAGGTAAGAAATGTTTAGCCAATCTCTGAGAAATAAGAATCCCAGGGCCATCAGTTATCGCCTCTTCATCCTACACCTGCTGTCGGTTCCTCTGTGTGTTTACGGGTTCCGTGGATATCAGATAATACGTCTATAAACTACAAATATTCCATGAAGAGGACAATAATTGTGTGCAGAGCTGGAGAGATCGGTCAGTGGCTAAGAGCTCTGACTGCTCTTCCTGAGGACCTGGGTTTGATTCCCAGCACCAACATTATGGCTCACAACTGTAGGTAACTCCAGTTACAGGGACTGATCCTTCTTCTGGCTTCTATGGGCATTGAATGGAGACATAGCATAAGCAGGCAAAACTGTCTGTCTATCTGTGAAACAATAAACCTCAAAACATTATGACTAAGAGAATTTAGATGATATGTTTATTGAAGAAACAAATTAGTTTTACTGTAACTCTGCTGGAGGCACTATAACTGTACCTTCTCAATCTCGAGGCTTCCAATCTACAGACTGTGGAATTATACACCATTTTCCTATACTAATTCCCAATCAACTTCACCTTTAATTTTGATAACACATAGGTCAAATCCTCACTGAAACAAAAGAATACTTATTAGGCTTCATTAGCAAAAGGTGATCATTTTTATAAGTTCTAAATTCTTACCTGTTTAGATGTGAGTTTTATAAGAGAACCCTCATAGCCCTGAAAAATAAAGAGCAGAGGTTTAGACGGAAGAAGGGAGCATTACAGTCCCATCTTCCTCAAGTAAAGTGATCAACTATGTTGCCCTTCTCAATGCCTCCAAAATTACAGACACGGACATAAGACACACACAGTGGCGTGAGTAGTTCAGTACAGAGTGATTGTCCGGCATACATAAAAGCCTTAGATTTAGCCCCCAATATTACAAAACAAAACAAACGAATAACCTTATGAACACTACCAGGAAGGGCTGAGCAGGAGACATTCGGCACTCTGAACTCTGCTTACTGAAACAGCCGCTTTTCATAATGGAATTGGATGAGGACATGAAATACCTCCCTGTTTCTATTCCCTTCATCCGCAGAAGCTGATGGCATTCCTGTCTTTCTCTAGTTCATTTCTCTTGTGCTTATTTCCGGAAATATCAACAGCACCGACAGGTGACAGAAAGGGGAACACACCAATTGACATGAAGAACCTCTGCAAACATCAGTGTCGGGACAGATCTGCAGACCAGGCTCAGCTGTGCTGGGCTGAAATTAAGAGGGTTGCTAGGGTTGTTCTGACTAGGAAGACCTGACTTCAAGGTTCGGGTTTCTGGGCAGGGTACTGGGACTGGTTCATCCTCACCTCTTCCCAGCAGAACACTAAGTTACCAACCTCTGCCTACTATACAAGGGGCACTTTCTCTTATTTATGGAGATTTAAAACCTTGAAGGCCCCAGATGCAAAATAACAAATGGTATTTCATTCACGTAAAATAGTACCAGCAGGGTCATACCATGCTCAAGTCACTACAGGAATCAAATGGTTTCTCTGCTGTCACCACTACTGATGCACTATGGGAACGGCTATCTTTCCCCCCATCACACATCAACTCCACTCGCATCTTTGGGGTTGTGTCTATCTGTTGCCTGAGCCTTTCTCTTTCCCAGCCCTTGTGTTTTCTGTTGCCACGTCCTTATCAAGCTGAATCCTATCTCTCAATTGTCTTTCCCCAAACAGGTTGGTCTTGAACCAGAAATCCCCATCTCTTAACCAGCCCCACCAGGCTTCGGTAGCCTTCCTACTGCTAACAAAACCTCCCTTAACTCACAGGTTCTGAATTCATGCCTTCCAGGCCACATTATAGCCTCCAAGGCCAACTTTCAAGGTTTCTTGACAGTATAGTCACTTAGGTTTGAGCCAACTTTCAGGTAAGGTTAAGCTCACTGTGAAAGTTTCGACCCAGCACTATTGGGTCTCTCTAAAGCAAGCTCACTTCCATAGGAGCAACAGGAAACTCCGCCACACAGTTCATTAACCACCAGTTTCCCTTCAGTTCACACAGAGTTAGTCTACAACATTTGGTTTTGTTGAACATTTATGGC
Source organism: Chionomys nivalis (assembly GCF_950005125.1). NCBI lineage: Eukaryota > Metazoa > Chordata > Mammalia > Rodentia > Cricetidae > Chionomys > Chionomys nivalis. Next base: position 40,737,982 of record NC_080105.1, on the reverse strand, counting down.
TTTTGGTGTGACTTATTCACGTCCATACGGAACTGTCTAAAGCACTATGCCAGCCAAAAAAGCAACACCTGCCAACAGGGCTCAAATCATAATGCTGCATTTCAACTAAAAATGCGTACTAAGTTATTTATACCTTTTTGGGGAGGGTGTGATGCTGGAAAAAAAAAAAAATCAAGCCCAGGGCCTTAGATTAGGCAAGTGCTCTACTAGAGAGCGGATCTATCCCCTGACCCACCACAGAACTCTTACACTCTGCACTTAGGGGCATGCCTCTAACTGAAGGCTACTAAAGCTATCGACATGGACTAGAGAATGCTGGGGCTGGTGCCTCTCCACAGCAGTGAGAAAAGAGTCTTCTGAACTCACTACCAGAGACCAAAGGACGATGTTAGACCATCGTCCCAAAGAGACTGTATATCAGAACTCTGATCTGAACTTTCTTTTGTTTATTAACATCTTTAAATAAAACTATTACACAGGGCACTTGGTCCAACATTCTCCCCGCTCTAAAGGCCACAACGAAACACTCATCAAGTACCTTGAATGGTCTGAAGAGCAGGTAGAGCTCCCGGGGTTTGATGTCCAAGGGCAGACCACTGACAAATAGGGTCCGGACCTAGAAAATAAGGCGACAGATGAGCAAGGGTGTGGAAAACCCACGGGCTACCTCTCACCCTGAACCATCGGATCCATGACTCCTCTCACAACATCCTTTCTATGATATGACATGATGAATTGACCCCCTATATAATTTTAGTATTAGTTTAAAGCCATGTCATAAAAACAGTAGATTGTCTACACCTCTACTCTAACCACAGCAAAAGACATACTTGAAAAAAAAACATAAATTTATGGTTTCTCTTGCTTTTGTCTCTTGTCCCTGTGCCCCTTGACGGTGTTAATTACCATTATTTTAATAAGCATGAGAGTGCTGAGATTCTATCAACACCTACACAGGAGCCAGCAGGCACTGCTCTGCTTCTCTCACTGGCTGCTGCTTCTTCTGTGTTCCATGACTCAACCAACACATATACCTTCAAGGTACCCACTAGGTGCCAATGACCAAAGTCATACAGGACATGTGTGTAAACACGCATGGTAGAAGACACTGAGTGTAAACCATGTGTCTGATGCCTACGAAGGCATACAACACCGACAACATGCTTCTGGGGGAAAATCCGAGAACGTGAGTTAGCAGGTGTTCCAAGGTGTGTGGATCAATATCCAGGTCTTCTATTTGGTTCCACTGGTCCTGTCTTGAGTCTTATGCCAATACCAGGCTGTTTTCAGTACTGCAGCTCTGTAGTAGAGTTTGAAGTCAGGGATTGTGATGCCTCCGGAAGTTTTTTTAATGTACAGGATTATTTTGGCTATTCTGGGTTTTTTGCTTTTCCATATGAAGTTGAGTACTGTTCTCTCAAGGTCTTTGGAGAATTTTGCTGGGAGTTTGATGGGCACTGCATTGAAACTGTGCTAGATCTATTTCTAAAACTTTCCATGGTTATGTACAGAATCAAAAATCAGTGTGGTCTTTTTATTGTTTCAACACAGCGCACAGGCTATCTGAATGTTCATACATGTTCTTATTACATGGCAATCTCAGAATTCGGACTGGCTTCTTTAAATCATTTTGGCCATCTATGCTGTGTATTAGAAATGTAAAAATTGTTTTCACCACACACACCTGACACACAGTGAAACCATCACAGTCCTCATGCCTCCCACACCACCTACCCTTTTAGAAACAGGGTCTCACCACACAGACCAGGTAGACCCTGAACTCATGGAGTGCTGAGCAGGATTACAGGTGTATGGACTGCCATTTCTGCCTTCACATCTCGCTTTCACCCTGCCTCTTCCTCCAGCACTGCCCCGCCACCCTAACCATCGCTCTTCTGCTATCAGTGCTGGTTAGGATGGATTAATATGTATCCCAAAGTCAAAACGGAACCACAGAAAAAAGTGCCGAGTTTGTCTCCATTCGTTCATGTTAACGTAAAGTTAATCTTGTCCATACCGTTAAAGTCGACCCAAAGTCCATCCCTTCTCACTGCACAGTATTCTGTTATGTGGATGTACTAATCCATAAACCTGTTGCTACAAATAGTAAGATGATTTGACTAAAAACAAAATCTCTCCTTCCATTCTTTGTTTTAAGGTCCAGAGCACTGCAAACGCTCGGAGTGCTTGGAACAACGCGTGCTTTGCTGTTGTTGGCTGGAGGAGTCTAAAACACTCAATTAGGTCACGTTTGTTTACCAAACTTCTTATGTGGTCCTCATTTCTTCTTTCATTTTTGCCACACAGAGAGCTCCCGAGGAAAAGGTAACATTACTGACAAGCACACGAGGGGACTCTACTGTCCACTACGCCACCTGCCTTCTCATGGGGTAGACTCTCTGACCTGGACAAGAGAGTTAACCCTAGCTTCAAGTTCTTCAAGTACCCACCACACCCCTAGCTCCGCGCTGTGTGCGGAGTGGACTGAAGATCTATCTGCGTGGGAACAGCAGGGTTTGCAGACTGTTTTACGGTTACATCACTGGTCCAGCGCTGCAGTGTGCTGCTGGTGTATAGTGGGCATGTTTAAGGAGTTCACTCAGGCCATTAACTAACACTTCCACTACTGTCTGAAAGAAAGAGGTTTTATAGACTTGCTAAGCAATTTACCAACAGAACTCACTAAATACCCGGGGATTGTGAACAAAAGACAACTTAATATACTTGAGTTCTATCTAAAACACAATAGTATATTATACCAGCAATAAAAAAAAATAATGTGCAAAAACAGGGTGTCGAGGTGGCTCAGAGGGTAAAGGCACTTGCCACCAAGCCTAACCACCTGTGTTCTGGAAAGAACTGCCTCTTCTCAGGTGCCCTCTGACTGCCAAATGCAAGTACTCACACACACATAAGTGGATAGAAAAGAGTGCACTGTGTGCAAGGAAAAGACAAACTTTGCTCTCGGTACTTAGAGAGGGGAACTGTCCTTTATAGATGCCAGTGCCTAGCTTAAACTACTGGCCAAACAGTATTGCAAATAATATAGTTTCTGTGTGACTATTTCGGGTCTGTGTGGCCAGGAAACAAACAAGCAGCCTCAACCTACGGGTTACTAAGTTCAAGAGTAGGATGGTTTAAAATCTTTTCTAGTCACTCCACATTTGGTTAAAAAAAAAAAATTCAGTCTCGTTAAAAGAGGAGGAGAGAGAAGAGCAAAGAAAGAAAATCCAGAGAATTAACAAGGGAAGAATAACACTGTAAATCTCAGCCATGCTTCTCTGTGGCAACCAGGGAAAGAGCCATCGGATTTAAGACACATCTCATCGCCGTAGGTCAGCGCATTACAACGTCCTGAATGTGCAGTGTCTTTCGTAACTAAGTCTGTGGAAATCAGAAAGACCTCCTCGCCTGCAGGGAGCTTACTGTCATAAACTCGACAGTCACCCATGGCAACAGAAAACTTAACTCAGTCACGTGGTGGCTCAGCTGGAACCAAAGAGTGAGATAAAGGTCTAATACTCCAACAAGTCATGTGTGTTCCCACACACACAACGCCATGCTCGAATAACAAACAGATAGCCACATGAACTTACAGAGGGCAACCCTTAATTTCCAAGCACTGTCTATGGACACGGATGTGCCGGGCACTGTGCCTTCAAAACACACATGTTCGTCAGACAGGAAGGGGCATTTTTCAGTCAAGGACAAAGAGAAGTTCAAGAGAATGAAGCTGCTGACAGCTATTTCCCAAAAGGATTCCAAAGGATTCCATGGCGGTGACTACTTCATTTTTGCCTCAACGAGACTGAAAGAATAAATGACAGCATAAACCACTGTGCGGGGACAGATGAACATCCGTGGCTTGGCCACCATCTAGCAGAGGCCACAGCTGGGCTTCAGATAAAAACAACCATGTATTCTTCAGTAAGACTGTTGCTTTCCCACTGGGAAAACAGCCTCATCTGAGCGACTAACTTATTTAATAAACTTCAAAAGTCGCCATGTAAACCCGGAGCTTGCCTGGACCATTAGACTGATAACATACTTTGGAACAAAAACCCATGGCAGTACATCTCTGTTTAGCTAGCCCTCCATAAACTTTTAACATTCTCTAAGTTTACCTTTTTTCTTTTATTTTTGACAAGGTCTTACTTATAGCACAGACAGACCTCAAATTCACAACCCTCCTACCTTAGCCTCCCAAACTGGGACCACAAGCATGACCAACACACTGGGATTCCATGGGTCAGATCTGTGTATGCACATGCTCACGTGAGGAGTGTGTGAACACATGTGGAGGGCAGAGAGTTTCTAGGCCAGCCTGATCTACAGAACAAGTTCCAGGACAGAGAGAGCTACACAGAGAAACCGGTCTCGAAAAGCATGCAGGGGGTGTGGGGTGGGGGTGGGGGATACTCAGAGTCATTAATTTGCACATTTAAAATGGTAACTAGATAGTCGTGTCTACTCACGTGAAACAAGCCTCATTTTTATGTCATGCTCCAAGATAGGAAAGACACTGGGGGGTTATATCAAGTCATCCACACATCAACAGCAGGGAGGGGGGACTTTCCTCTGTCGTACATGGTAAGTATGGGGGGGCATTGCCTCCAATTCCCTCAAAAATATAATGGTGGGATCCCCTTGGCCCCTGGTTTTCCTATTGATCCTTGATCCAGAGGATCAGGTTTTACCTAGCAGAAAGCAACAACAACTAAAACCTGACCACGTTTGTGTGACAGGGCTCATTTCCAACTCTGACCACAAGTCTGTCTGTGTTTCTTTTTGCTTTGCTTTGTTTTGCTAGGTTGGCTTGGACCTCTGTCGCCGAGGGCAACCTTGAACTCTTGATCCTCCTGTTTCCACCTCCCAAGGGCTGTCATTATAGGCGCGCATGTGCTGGTTAAGTCAATGTTTCCTAACATCACAGCTAAGACCAAAACATACCAACTAGAAAAGGTACAGGGCGATCCTGGTCTCTCTCAATAGGGTCTTGCCTTAAGACTGGTCCACTCCTTGGCTCATTCTATACAGACCAATGAGAGGCTCGGCTTTGGTGAGACAAAGAGACTCACTCAGGCCTTCCATCTGAGCACTGGGAAGGCAGAGGCAAATGGATCTCTGGGAATGAGGCCCTCAGATCTACACATGAGGGCTAGGCCAGTGGGGGGCTACAGAGGCCATTCTACATGGGAGGGCTTCCTCTTTCCATGATAGGCCTGAGGTGATCTGTGACAAAGGTTCAATACTCTACTGAAAATGCTACAGAATCAGGCAAATCAAGAGGCTCAAACCTGGTCGTTTTTTTTGTAAGAACCATGAAGCTGCACAGAGCATCATGGGTAGGCATACCCAAAAGGCACCAAGTAGGAAAGATGTTACTAGAAAGAAGCCATGGGTGCTGTTTGTTCTAGGGTACAATGGTGGCATTGGCGGGTGCGCCCCGGCCAAAGAGTGGGGCTGGACACAGGGTCGGTGGCCAGAAAGCAGAACTGAATTTTTGTTGTGTATACTTAAAACTGCAGAGAACATGCTGAACTTAAGGGTTTAGACACAGATTCTCTGGTCACTGAACATATCCAGGTGAACAAATCACTTAAGATGCATTGTTGAACCAGAGTTCATGGCTAGATTAACCCAAGGTGAACCCCACCCCCGTTCCACCTCCCCACCCCTGAGCTGATTGATCCTCACTGAAAAGAAGTAAAATGCCCCTACGCCAGAAGAAGCAGCCACAGAGAGAGAGACAGGAGAAGAGAGTGAGGACACAAAAATATGGATGGGGATAAACTGTGCAAAACAGATGCAAACACAAGTTTAAAAATAATACAAGTAACAGAGTTCACAGAAGCCAAGTTAGGATTTTCCATTTTGTGAATGCTGTCTTTACCCTATTTGTCCACCCTGCATATGGATGAAAAGATGGATAAACGTGTATGCAGAGAGAGACAAAGAGAGACAGGGACAGGTAGGCAGACAGAACAGACAGACAGACAGACCCCTGTAGGAACTGGCTCTCTCCTTCCACCTATGGCTTCCAGGGCTGAAGTCAGGTAGTCAGGCTTGGCGCAGGCACTCTTACCTACGGAGCCATCTTACTGGTGTGTTTCAAACCGAGGCAGTTTCTAAAGCTGTTTTTCCCAAGTGGGAAAGAATTTTCAAAACTCTCTGAACCTAGGGGCATGTGAAAGATTCCTTTAGAGTGGACATGACCTGGCCCGTCAGTGACCTCTGGAATCCAGCGTGCCAGCTTAGCTCTGGCTGGAACACGGATGGAGATATGTGCGGGCAGAACAGCCCTCCCTGTGCCAGAGAGAATGCATTCGAATATGACCAAATAAAGACACAACCGGCAACATCCCACATGGGCAGCTCTGTCGTGCCAGAGCTTCTCAATCACTCTTCCAAATGGCCACATCTAAGCTGTGACAATTTATTTGGATCCAGTGGAAGAATTTCTAAATCATCCAAACCTAACAAAGGACGTCATCAGAGAGCTGACACAGCATATACAGGCACAGAACAAAATTATGCCCATTAGAGAATCAGATCTTTTGAGTGTGGCCACTACCATAATATCACCCTAACTGATGTGGGGTCAAAGGTACATGGACCCGGAGAAATAAAAACAGGCCTGAATTCTGCGCCTCTCGCTCAACACTGTCCAAGGAAAGAGCGTCTTGACAAACAGGTTATATAACCCCTCTGCTGATCTTTTACTATAACAATCATCTTTTTTATTTTTGTCCAAATAACTTCAATCTGTGCGCGGTGGGATATATCCCTTATTACTACATTTCAATTTTATGAGTGATGCCATCTTACGTGAAAATAGCAGTAATGTTTAACGAAGACCAGCTCAAGGCGGTGGTTCTGGCTCGCGACTGTAATTCTGTTATCCCGGGGGCCGAGGAAGAAATGACGGTCAGCATGGTCGGCTCACAGAACAAACCTCAAAAAGGACTGGGGATGTAGGTTAGTGGGATCTAGGATAGATTAACAGACCAAATAATGGCAAAAGGCACGTGTTTAAAACACGCACTACCATATTGCTTTCCTAACCTCACTATAAGCACTGCGGACAAGCACAACAGGCATCAATTCCTTCCGGTTACACAGAATCCCAAGCAGCTTGTCCTCCGTGTGCCACACAACAAACCTTCCTTCCCCGGGCTCCGCGGCACCATGTCTCCTTCACTCTGAAAGCCCCGCTGCTTGCTCCAACCCTCTCTTCCGCGCCCAGAGCCTGGTTTGCGCCACTGCGGGTTCTCTAAGCTTCACCCCCTGGTCCAGTGAAACGAGAGAACGCACTGCATCTTCCTCAACCACCCTTTCCATTCTGAAGCAGGGGTCCTGCTTTACGGATCAAGGTTTGTGTGTGTGTCTGGTATTTATGGAGAATACAGTATTTGGAGAAAGGTTTAACTGACCGCTATTTAAATAATTTCATAAATATCGTCAGGATTGGGAAAAGGCACTCTGTTAAAAACAAGAAATTTAAACGTATAAAAATCAATCTAGCCGGGCAGTGGTGGCGCACGCCTTTAATCCCAGCACTTGGGAGGCAGAGGCAGGTGGATCTCTGTGAGTTCGAGACCAGCCTGGTCTACAAGAGCTAGTTCCAGGACAGGCTCCAAAACCACAGAGAAACCCTGTCTCGAAAAACCAAAAAAAAAAAAAAAAAAAAAAAATCAATCTACCTCCCATCCATTCGTCCATCCATCCATCCACCTATCTATCCAGGTGGGATCTTTCTATGCAGCCCTGGCTGTTCTGGAACTCTGTAGACCAGATTGGCTTGCCTCCTAAGCCCGAGGCTAAAAGGTACATGCCAACCACTACACCCAGCTGTGTATAAATTTTAACAACCTGAAAATCTCAAACCATACAGTACATACATAATTTAATCGTGGCTTTGTGTATGAGAACAACAGATTCAATGGCACGTCAGACAGCAGTATCCTCTATCTGGTATTCATCTTTCTGCGCAATGTCAAGATACAAGGGTCACTCTCATTCACAATTACAGCACAACACAACTTGAGTCTTTCCAAGAGGCAGCTTTCCTCTTGTTGAATTCATGAGAATGGCGTTAGAATTTGAATTTCCAGCATTCCAAACTAAGTAATGTGTTAAAGGCTGAGCCCCCAGTACAGTGATCAGAGTTGGGCTTTGGGGAGGGACTGAATGAGGTCTGTGACATTCATTTCCTAACAACTGGGAAGTGCAGAAACAAGGCAATGGGGCCACTTGGGGCATGTCCTTTAAGGGTATGTTGCCCTTGACTTCTTCCCGGTGCCAGGGAACACCTAACTTCTTTCATGGGCTTCCTATCTTAATGTTCCGCTTTACTTTGGGCCCAAAAGCAATACAATGGCTCGAACACAGCTCAAACCCTTTAAAACCATGAGTCGAGATAAATCCTTCATCCCCTAAACTGTTCTTGTGGATACTTTGCCAATGATAAAAAACTGACTGATACCAATAACACATTTCCTATTTAGTTAGGAAATGGAGGACTGGTTTCACTTCTTGAAATAACTACTTAATAATAATTTATCTCTGTGGTTAAGGCACATCTGAGAATTAATGTAAATAAAAGGGCTGGGACAAGAGACGGCAAATTACTGCTGGACAGAGAGGCACACTGTAACCCCAGCACTTGGCTGGTGCAAGCGGAGGAGCTACAAGAGATCTCCCAGGAGAGAGGTGGAAGGGGAGAGAGGCTAGTTGGTTATATATAACCCCTCCCTATATGATCCTATCCAAACACAATATCCACATATCCTCATGTATTCCATATTTCATCATTTCCTATCTTAGATCTTATTTTCGCTGCAAACAAAATGAACATTAACATATGGCATGCTTATAACACTTTTCAGAAAAATAAGTACGAGATGATGTACTGACACACATTTTTAGTCTTAGAAAAACGATACTGCAGGGACCCACAAAACCCGAGTCAGTGTGTGGGGACAGATGAGGTCCTGAAGTGTGTGGGCAAGGCCGTGTGGGAGACTGACGCCTCAGACCCGTGGGAAGCTGGCCCATCTGGGTAAGCACCAACATAGCACACTGCCAAATCTTGGACACCGGTGCTGAGTTTTCAAAAGCCACATAAAAACATCCACTTACATCCCTACCCCACTTAGAGGAGACTGTGCCCCTTCAGCTTCATACTGCTTAGTCACGGGGCTTGCTGGAGCGGTGGACGTTCGGCCAAGAGTGAATCCCACACAGGGAGAGAATTAGGTCTTTCTTAGGAGAACTGATTTTGCAATTAATTTTTATGAGGTACTTTTGACTTATTTGGGGAACCACTCTATCTGGTCCTAATCTAGTGAAATCATGAACTTTCATATCATTTTCATTTACTCTTTACAGAGTATGATGGATAAAAGAAAATATTCTTCTGGAAAAAGCTCCCCTAAATTTCTGAGAAGCTAAAGGTTTGTGCATGGGGGGAGCTGTTTTATTATTTTATTTTATTCATTACTAAATGTACTGTAATAAGAGAATAATTCTTCTGGAGACACTTCCTAAATTTCTAAGAAACTAGTTGTGCGGTTTGTTTTGTGGGGTCTTTTGTTCTTGTTTGTTTTGTTCCAGAAAGATTTTGAGAAGCAGATCCACTAACCAACAGGCTGCTGAGTAAGCAATTTATTCAAACTCGAGCAGGACTAGTGCCATACAGAATTTTGTCAACTAGAACTAGAATCTGATTGGGTAGACCTAATGGGGCGTAGGCAAGAATCTGCAGGATGCTGGGTCCTGGTGGCGCAGCCTTCAATCAATCCCAGCACTTGGGAGGCAGGGGCAGGCGATCTCTGTGACTTCAAGGCCAGCTTGATGTACAGAGTGGATCCCAGGACAGCTAGAACTGTTACACAGAGAAACCCTGTCTTGAAAAACCAAAAACCAACCCAGCCCCTCCCCCAAAAGAACATGCATGAGTAGTCTCAAATATTAATGTACATAAGCTATTGAGAATAAAGATCCTCAGGGCTGGTGAGATGGCTCGGTGGTTAAGAGCACTGGCTGCTGTTGCAGATGACCCGAGTTCAATTCCCAGCACGCACATGGCGTTCACAGTCTGCAACTATAGTTCCAGGGGACCCAGCACCGCTCCACGGGCAAAACAAACACCAATGCACAAACAAATAAGTAGAATTAAAACCAAAGAACTGTAATGCCAGGCCTCAGGAATGCTGCCAGGAATCACTGTTTAATCAAGGGTGTTAATGACACCCACACCAGCGATCTATAGAGCATACACTAAAAGAGAGTCAGAAGGACATGGTCGGGGACTGGAGAGATGCCTGCGTAGGGAAAAGAACTCCGCACGAGCACGAGGACCTGAGCAACACCCCCAGCATCCACCTGGGGGAAGGAGAGTCCTGCAATCTGGCTTCTGACCTCCACTCCCGGCGTGCAAGCCCACATGCAAAATAGATCAGTGTAAGACATTTAAGCCTAGGTGTGGCTGCATTCACCTGTGAGCCCAAATCTGTTAGGGGAGAGACAGGGATCCCTGGGACTTGCTAGCCACCAGGCCTAGCTTCCTATCCGGTGAGAGACTCTACCTCAAGAGAAACAGGAGTGATGGGACAGGACATCCCACATCCTCTCTTGGCCTCTGCATGGACATGCACCGGTAAGTACACATGCAAAGACAGGAATTCACGTTTTTTTAATTGACAAAAATGAATAAGGTTTAGTATTTCTTCCCTAGGAATTTCTAGGAACAGGGAAGCACTGGTACCTGTCGGAGCTCACAATCTGCTCTAAAGACTGGAGACAGGCGTTTCGGTAAAGAAAATTGAGGGGGCCGGGCGGTGGTGGCGCACGCCTTTAATCCCAGCACTCGGGAGGCAGAGGCAGGCGGATCTCTGTGAGTTCGAGACCAGCCTGGTCTACAAGAGCTAGTTCCAGGACAGGCTCCAAAACCAGAGAAACCCTGCCTCGAAAAAAAACCAAAAAAAAAAAAAAGAAAAGAAAATTGAGGGGAAGACACTGAAGTTTTGACTAGTACACAGTAATGGCTGAATATGAAAAGGCTATTTTTAGACAGGCATTACATACACAAATGTTTCATAAAGTACAAAATACCAACGGCCTACTTCCCACACAATCTCTGATGTATAAGATGGTTTTTATGGTAAAGATGGCTGCCCTGTATAAGCCCTTCTGTAACAACACAAGTAACTAGGGAGTTGGTTAGAATTAGAGGCATAAGGATCATTAACAGTCTTCCCACCTAGGCATCCTCATAGAAGTCAAAAATGACAGCGGGAGAAACGAGAGGGCTTCTGTCTCTACGTGTTGTTTGTAAAGTCAGGATCTCATTATGTAGCTCTGGTTGGCCTAGAACTCACTGTGTAGACCAAGCTGGCCTGAAAGCCAGAGATCAACCACTTGCCCCTGGCCACCGTGTGCTGGGGATCAAGGGTGTGGCCACCACAGCAGTTCTCACAGGGAGACCCAAACAGAGTTGCAATGATCAAGTCTATCTTGTCTAGATAAATGCCAGGGAAGACTACCCAACTACCCGAGGATCTCTCCTGATCCTCTCCCATTACAGCTAGCATATTTTGTTCATTACAAGTCGGATGTCTCCTCTGTAAGTGATAACACCTGGTATGACCATCTCTGTGCAAACATGAGGGGTTCATTCCTCCTAGTTGTCCAGTCTGGATTTTACGGACACTGGTTCCTGGCCTTCTGATGACTCTAAGGGACACCCATATTATCTTCATGCTAGCTAAGCACTAATGGTGTCAGACGCACGGATCACGGCCTAACTCGGTACAATCCCACGCATGCTGGGCTCTCCCAGGGAGGAAGGTAGCCCTGCCGAGGCCATCTCGCGGGAAGAAGATGGAGGTGTGGACGAAAAGCACTTCACGGGGAACTGCATGTGTGCTCCACTGCCAATGCATCTGACGATGGCGTCACTGAAAACGGTCATCTGCCAATATGACATCTTACTCGGCATACTGGCTAGAATATTGGAATGGGCATACAAACAGAAAAGAAACACAAAAACCCGTAAGTAGTTAGAACCAGACTAAGGTCAGTTCTTAGAAAAATGCTCTGACTCCTCTGGTTCTTAAAAGACGGCACAGACTTGAACAATTAATAATTTGATTTTAAAACACAGACGGGCTAGATGCCTCCCTATATAAAACTTGCCTCCCAGGCCTGAGCAAATGTCCCCAGTCTCTCACTTATCCCCATTCTTCACAGAGTATCCATCACCAGCTTCCTGCTGGGAAACATCAGAAGATGGCAGTTTTCCCTGAGAAAGGCTCTGGACCCACTCACACTTCCAGAGTCAGAAATAATGGGAGGTATTCCCAAGAGGAAACTGAGAGAGGGAAGGGGAAAGATATTAATCTATGTATCAAAATCTCAACTCAATTCCTGGGCACAACACTCTGGCTTTGCTTGACAGACAACCTTCACATGACCTATATCAAAAAAAACACCCATTCCACACTGAAAGACAGCTCAGGCCTACCTAATCAGCAACAGTCTTGGCATACAGAACCTGTCAGCAGCTGAAGAATTCCTGATACGCATCATTCTATACATGAGGCTCACTGTAAAAAGGAGCAAGCAACGGCAGAACATAACCCAGAGATTTGAGCTTAGGGGAGAATGAAAACACTATCTTTCCAGCTAAGGGCACAGAAACGGCAGGTGGGCTCCAAAGACACAGGTCTGAACTGTGAAAACCAGCTTATGGGAGGAAGACAAGGAAAGATGAAAACAACCAACCAAATGGAACAGGGTGCATCAACACCAGGTAGGCGGTGCTCATGCAACCCCAGCACTGGGGAAGCTGATGGGGGCGGGGGGGTGGTCATCAGGAATATGGGACCAACCTGGGCTAGGCAGCCAAGGCTAGAGTGAGACCCAGTCTTTAAAACCAAACATGTTAGAGAGAGGGCTCAGTCCTCAAGAGCACCCTGTTGCTCTTACAGAGGAGCAAGATTTGGTTCCCGGTACCCATGTAGTTTCCAGTTCCAGGGCATGTGATGCCCTACTTTGGCCACCATGGGCACCAGGTACACACATTTTGCATACACATGCATGCAGCAAAACATTCATACATATAAAACTTTTTGAAAAGAATGAACAACAGCAAGTAGGGACAGGGATGGGGGGCAGTGTTCTGCTCTGCTGTGGCATCTAGGGTCTGCTCGAAATCCTCATTTGTTTTGGCATGAGAATAATTACTCTGCCTCTGGGATTGCATGTGAATGTTTTGTCTGCACCACGTGCATGTGGAAGCCTGAAGGCGTCAGATGCCCTGGGATTGGAGTTACAGACAACTGGAAGGTGCCATGTGGGTGCTGGGACTCAAACCAGAGACTTCTGGGAGAGTCAGTGCTCTTAACCACTGAGCCAACTCTCCAGTCCCCTCCCATCCGTGTATTTTAAGTATTAAGACAGACTTTAAGCGAATGGGAAACAAAATGAAAATTATAAAGTATCTGCTATGCTCAACCGTGCAGCTCTGGAAAGGCACGAGTCTCCCTATCCCACACCTCCAGCCAGAGGCCACCACCGAAGCTGCACAACACAGAAGTGCAAATGTGTGCTCACACCCCCAGGGCCCCTCCACCGAGGTCACTTTCCCATCTTCTCCTCAAAGTCAAGTTGAGGGTAGGGGAGTAAAAGCAAACACATCAGGTTAAAACAAGCTAAAACTAAGTCTACCCGACAGAAAACAGCAAACCCAGAGCCCACCCAAGCCCACTTCATGCTGGTTTAACTAGCCAGCACGCAAAAGATTACATATTTTGCCTTTAGAAGATGATGTTTCCTTTTTTGAGACAAGAGATCCCGAGCTAGCCTTGAACTCCCCATGTAGCTGAAAAGAATGACCTTCTGACCCTCTACTTCAGCCTGGGACTCTAGGCACGAGCCAACAAGCCTGGTTTTAAGTAGCAGGGATCTAAAGGAAGGTTTAACGCATGCTAGGGAGTCACTCTACCAACTGCGATACATCCCTTAAATGGTAAACTTTCAAAGAGTAAAATGCCAGCCTTTAATCCTAGCAATCAAGAGGCAGAGACAGGCAGAACTCTCGAAGCCTGGTCTACAAAGTGACCAGGCCAGTCAAAGCTAAACAGTGAGACCCTGTCACCTTGCTCCTGGGTTTTAAAGTAGCTAAGTATAGCAATGTAAATTTACATAGTTTTGCGAAGTAAAAATTTAAAATCCATTTTCCCACCCCTGCTTTGGAGAGGAAAGGTTCTTGGGAGAAGGAAACCATGTGTTACTTTATTTTGATGTGGCAACCTGTCTCCCATCCGCGTCCTCGGTAATAGCTCTCCTTGTTTAAAAGGGAGATAAACTGTCCCTTTAGAAAGGGTTGGAGCCCAGTCTCTAAACAGGACATCCTAGTTGGCTGAAGGTGTCACTAAAAGTAAATTGTAATTTTTCATCTTTTTCTGCTGAAACCAAATCCTACTCATAAAACTGGAGAATCTGGTCCCGAGGGATTCTTTCTATAACAATGGAAAAGTACTCAGAGGACGGATGCCTTAAGAGACAGGGGAGGAGAAAGCTCCAGACCTGCCTCAAGTGTCCACTGAGCAATGAATCGCTGAGTGTCAGTGTCCCCTAGCAGGAGAGGGGGGGACAGCCTGTCTGGGTCTCCAGGTGAGGCAGGTTGTGGGAAGAAGACGGAGGGATGTCACAACGGTGAGGAGAAGGGACATCACTGAAGCTGCCTTCGGGATAGCAGGATATGGGGCTGAGGTAGAAAAGGAAGATCATGTATGATAATTTCAAAGAATAAAAAGTTTACATATAAGGAAGACATATTAGAGTTCATTTAAAGACTATAAAGTTGCCGGGAGGTGGTGGCACACGCCTTTGATCCCATCGCTAGGGAGGCTGATCTCTTGAGCTCCAGGCCAGCCTGGTCTACAGAGTGAGTTACACAGAGAAACCCTGTCTCAAAAAATAAACAAAAAAGAAGATCTATAGAGTTTATTTTCTGCTTTCCACTCTCTGCTCTTCTTTCATCTCGT
Source organism: Chionomys nivalis (assembly GCF_950005125.1). Lineage (NCBI taxonomy): Eukaryota > Metazoa > Chordata > Mammalia > Rodentia > Cricetidae > Chionomys > Chionomys nivalis. Next base: position 40,722,929 of record NC_080105.1, on the reverse strand, counting down.
TAGGCGCCACAAAGGGGAATGGTGTCAGCAAATGAAAATCCCAGTCAAACTAAAAATCATGCTCCTGACTGCTGCACACACCGGCCGGCACCACCTGTCATTTCTCAGTATTCTGGCTACAATGAACCAGTCCTTACATTTCTAAGCCTGAGTTCTAGGCAGGCAAGCGAGCCAGAACGACCATCTGAGAAATTGAAGCATTCCTATGGTTAGAACTAAAGCTGGTTCTGATGAACGTAATAGAGATCAAATAAACATTAGACCAAGCACTTTGCTACACACACTCTTTATTTCATCCTAGCCCCAAGTAGGTAAGCAAATGTGTGTTTCTGCTCTTGTTTTACAGGTAAGAAACCACCAGAAAGAAAAAGCCAAGCGAGGCACCTTGGACAAGATCTGGTTGGCTGCAGAAGCTGACTTCCTCACTCCTTCACTGGAACCTCCCACCCCCGCACTCTAGACCCTTCTCTAAGTCCTTCTGAAGCGTCACATACCACCTTTTTCTCTGTGTCTATTTCCATCTACGGAGTCTATTACTACATAGGACAGTCACCTCCTGGACTTTAGAGGCAGCAACCTAACCAAGAGGGGAGAGACCGGACTGGGAACTGGTTTTAACAGTGGTCCTGCTAGGAATGTTGGCACACACTGTTAATCCCAGCATTTGTAAGGCAAGTGGGTCTCTGTGGGTGAGCCAGCCTGATCTACACAACATGCTCCAGGACAGTCACGGCTTCAGAGAGACCCCATTCAAAACAAGAAGCATTGAAATGGGAAATGCTGGCTCTCCAGCCAACGGTAAGAAGGCCACAGGGGTCAATCACAGAGACTACATCACCTTGAGGTCAAGCTGTGGAGTTCATTTTTGGCACATCCAAAAATGAACACATAGAAACTTCATGCAAGCTACATGTTACAGGAAAAAGTTACCAGGCACAGGGGTTACTTTTCTAATATTTGCCCAACATCCACTAAGTTAAACTCTAGCACTTTAACTAACGGGAAGTAACTATACGAATGTTGTCTAGAAGTAAACACGGCTTAATTTCTGCGGGGGCCTTGCAGTTGTCAGGCACCTTCCTAACTTCTGCTAACCGCTTTGAGAAGCATGCATCCTCACAGGAAAGGTGGGGGGATCAATAACAGTGAATGGCCCACCTATACACTGCTGAGACAAGAAAGCAAATGCACCAAGTCTTTAGAACGCTCCTGTTTATATGAGAAGTGTTTATAATCCATCACCCAAAAAAAAAGGAAAAAAAAGGAAAAAGAAAGAAAATGAAGTATGCGACAGTTACATTAGCAGTACTGTTTGGAAATCCCTCGTAAGTACCATGCAGCATTTTCTAAAAAAGAAAAGAGAAGAAAAAAAAGTAACTTGAGGGCTGAAGATGAAACTTGGTTAGTGCACTGCTAGTCAAGTATGCAGAAAGCCTGGGTTCCATTCCCACCACTGTATAAACTGGGCAAGGTGGCCTAGGCCTGCACCAGTCTGAGGCAAACCTGGAAACCCTATCTGAGTCCAGCAGTCACTGTTGGGCCTGGAGGACAGCACATGCTGTTCCCTATATCAACACGATTACGTAGGTGGCGCATGGAGGTGGGTTTTTTGCTTGTGTTTTCCTCTTGTTATAGTTCCTTGGGGCAGAGCTGGAGCTCAAACCCAGGTTGTTCTTGTGCGTGCATGAATTCTCGACCACCGAGCTGCATCCCCAGACCATCTGATCTTAAAAGCAACTATATATCCTTACAAAGTCTTTCCTGAGTTAAGATTCGGAGATGTTCCCTCCACAGGGAGGCTTATAGTCTCAATGGCTACATAATAGTCCTCCTCCTCCCGCTCTGATGAGTAACCACAACTCAAACATCTCACAACACTTCGGTCTCAACTGCCCGTTTCCTACAATGTTTATTCTTCTAATCTCACAAACAAAGGAATTTCAGCTGGGCACATAATTCTAAGCTTCCACGCTAATGAAGACTGAGACGGTACTGCTGTTCTGGCCTATGTGGGGGCACAAGAGATTATCTGTAACATTTAGGTTAGGCTTTGAAAGTGTGTGTTGCTCCTCTCCTCTTTCCTGCTGTGTACATCAGGACCAAGGCAACCGAGGCGCATAAGACGGCAACAGCCTGCTGAAGATAGCAGAGCATCGAAACAGGAGATCATCACATGCCTGGGCGCTCACACCTGCAATCCCAGCACTTGGGAGGTGGAGGCGGAGGACCAGGATTCGAGAACACAAACATCAACTGCTTATACAGCAAGTGTGAGGTGAGCCTGAGCTACACGACAAAGTACTAAAAACAAAAACCAAGAGCCCTGTGCAGGGGTTCAGTGGGTAATATATCCCACTGGCAAGCATGAGGACCTGAGTCTAGATCCCCCAAGCACCCAGACACAAGCCTAGCGGGGTGGCAGCACCTGCAACCCCAACACTGGGGAGTGGTTTAGAACCCACATTATTTTATTTTCTGCTGCTGTGCCCAAGTTCATACACACGTGTGTATGCCCGCCAGGTTTGAACACTGTAATTGTCACCTCAACACTTAATTCACTGTGTGTGATACGTGAAAATTTATCAACTTGTATTCAACCTTAAAAGAGAGGGCTGGCAAGATGGCTCAGTGAATTAAGGTGCTCCACCACCTGAGTGTAACCCCCGTGACCCACACGATAGAGAACTGACCTCTGACCTCCACATACAAGTCCTTCCAGTTCTTGATCCTGCTTCCATGTCTATGGAGGAGCTATGTAGCTCTTGCTGGATTACAGGGTCATCATGTCTGGTTTCTCTGTGGAACCGTCATAATTTTCTTCCCAGCCTGCCCCATTTTGCATTTCTATTAGCAGTACAGTACGCAAGAGTTGCTGGGGTTTTATTCCTATCCCAACACTTCTTTAAAAAAAAAAAACTGGGGTTAGTCGCACAAATGTGAGGTGTGAGCAGCCGACAGAGAGTCTGTGTTCTCCCAGTCACTCCCTACAGAGAGCTGTAGGCGCCATTCTCTGGCTCTATTTACGGTGGTGCCAAGCGCCGAGGCCACTCTTCGTTCTCAGCAGGTCGCCCTGAGGATTTTCAGCCTAGGTTTAAAAAACAAAACAAAACAAAACCAATCCTGTGCTATAGCCACGAAAAGGGTAGAAGAATCCCAAACTTGGCTGAACTGTTAGAAGAAAAAAAAAAAAAGCTACGTTCAGGACAACAGACTAGAGAAGGCATTCCTCATGTCACCGGAGTTTACACAGAACAGGTGGAGAAGCGGCGAGCCATTCCTTGCCCATTAATGGAAATGCTCCAGAGACTACAGTCAAGATGACAGATAAGGTGTTGTCTACACAGATTCACCGGGCCCCCTTGCTCCCTTTGTTACATTTTCTTCCTCTTGACTCTTGAGAGATAAAACCTCCAGAAAATTAAGATGGAAAAAAAGTTGTTTTGAACGATTTGTTGTCTTCAGCACTTCTTGTTCATGACGTCAGTCTCTTGACAACTAGAAGTAATTTTATAATCTGGTTCCTCTTGACAACATACTTTTGGAGAATCGGGGAGAACTGGACAGAAAAGGGAAACTTAACCACCTCACCACATACAATGGCTAACAATGTTAAACGATATGTTCTGGGGCTTCGTGCAGGAAGCTGCAAGAAGCATCTAGACTCCTTGCTACTGAGATGCGAAGAGAGCAAGAATAATACTTTCCGCTGAGCCTCGCTTTGTAGCACATTCATTTCCTCCCGTAACTCTCCTTCTCCCGTGTCTCCACAGTGTGGGTCTGCAGCACCTCATCCTGCTTCTGTAAACCTTCAAGTCCGGCAGCCTTTCCCATTATCTCCCCACCCCCAGCCGGGCTGGAAGGCTTTCCTGTTTGGTCTCTGCGATCTGCTCCAAAGCTGTACCTTCTCTGTCTGGCCCTTGGCTGCAGGGTGGGAGTGCGTGTGTGTGTGTGTGTGTGTGGGGGGGGGGGGTTCCTGCACGACTGGAAGCAGAAGCCTGGGGCAGCCGTTACACTTCCGGCCACAGCCTCAAGGGCTGCCATTGCTGCGAGTCCAGCTAGCACCTCTGGCCGACCACGTGAAGCTAAAGCCCTGCACCAGGTCTAGCTTCCTTCCGCAGTTAGGTAGAAGGGCCACAGGCGCCTGTGGCTGTGGCTACAGGAGGCCAAGCAGAGCCTTCATGGTCAGGTCTCCATCACTCCACTGACCAGTGCTCCTATTTCTGGATGAAGGGTCCTTAAAATTGCTTGGGCAAGTTTCTCCGACCAAGTTACTTACACACCTGACTGAGGTGATGGCATTTGGGCCTGCTACTGCTTTTCTTACCCCTTGGAAAAGTAAACACCATCAACTTCCTGGTTCCACTTAGTGTATTTCCCTTGACTACACAAGAAGGATATAAGAGAAAAATGTAAGTATACTTTGTATCTGATAAGGGTTACAGGAGGGACCATCCTAAAATTTGGAAAGAAAACAAGATAAGCAGTTGGCTCGTACCTTTCCTGGCTGTATTATTTTTAGAAACATGTTCGTTTTCTGTTCTTTTTACCAAAAGCCAAGAGAGAATGTCAGGAAGAAAAGGGAAAGACAGGAATGAATAACAATAAATAGCTAAAATTATACTCTAAGACAAAACTGCATAACACATAAATCAATTCCTATGTTTAAAAAACAGTTCTTAAAAAAAAAATGACTGAAACAGTCATCTGAAGTAAGCTTGTTTTTCCAAATGTCAGCCTGATAAAATCTATTTTAATGTTTTGACCTATAATCTGGACAACTCCAGGTCAAACTGCCACACATATCATGACAAGGGAGTACAGACATTTAAAGGCTCATTACTTATTCAGTTACATTTACAAAGCGCCCATGGACAAGAACCTCTGTTGGTTCAAATGCCCATTCTATGAGTTCAACATGGTGACTTACAAAAAGAAAGCATAAGCAAGCTGGAGCTGTGTGGAAGGCCGTCATGGCATCAACGACTGTGGCCCACTGCAAACCCCCAGCCTCAGACAAGCACTGAGACAGAAGGGCGTGACAGAGAGTACTAATGCAGATCTGAACGACCATGGTAGTGCCAACTCGCCCTAGGCAAGAAAGAGACTGGGCTCAGAGCAAACACATTCCATCTAAGGCTGTCAGAGAAAAGATGGAGACCCAATGAAGAAAGAGTAATGAGGACAATAAAGGAACTGAAAAGTATGACACACAAATTGTTGGAGAACCAGTGAGGTGACAAGGAGTCACCAGGTCTGACCGACAGCCTGCCTTGAAGTCCTGAACCCATGTGATGGAAGAAAAAACACAATCCTACAAGACACTCACATGCACACAACACACAAGGTGTAGCCTAGAGGGAAATGATGATAGCTTCGCAGCTCCCAAGACCAGATGGATGGATGTCTCCTCTGGAAGCTCAGCCCTCAGCAAGTGTTTCAAGACCCTTTTTATTTTCTGCCATTTAGCCTAGCAGAGATCATAAATTCCTTGAAGCCAGTGATATCTTCCCCCTCCTAAACCGAGAGAGTATTTAGTTTAACTTGGTATTTCCATGAGTTTCTGCAAACTAGTCAACAAAAGAAAAAGGAAAAACAAGAACAAAAGGCCTAAGAGAACTAAACAGCATATAGGCACATCATGATGAGCTAATTAGAATTTTCAGAAATACAGCACAATTGCCCGTCGGTGGTGGCGCACGCCTTTAATCCCAGCACTTGGGAGGCAAAGGTAGTAGGATCTCTGATCTCTGAGTTTGAGGCCAACCTGGTCTACAGAGCAAGTTCCAGGACAGTCAAGGCTACACTGAGAAACCCTCAAAACAAAGAAACAAAAGAAATACAGTAGAATTACTTTTGCTACTGGTAGGAACAAGGGATGACAAACTCCCTCCTGCCTTCCCATCGGTGTGTGTGCTGTATGTCCTAGGCGTTGTGGAAAAAAACAAAGATCCCACACCTACTATTGGGCTTAACACCACAGAATTTCTGTGTTGCTTTCTCAGAGACCTTTATACAACCTAGGAAGGTAAACTGACTCAGGGCTCTAAAGAGTGTTGTCATTTTCCCCCCTACAGACGTCGTCATTTTAAACAGTCAAAATGTGAGTTTAACTGCTTAAAAGCCATTTAAAGGCTCATTACTTATTCAGTTATGGCCTGCAATTAATGACTTATTCAATCATTCAATCATTTGTTTGGCCCTGCAATTAATGACTTATTCAATCATTTTATTCTAGAGATAACTTAGTTATCACTTAGAACACATATATGCAATAAAGACAGAACCTGGAATTCAAGCCATGTGCATAGTATGTCAGAAGTTCATCAATTCCCTAATTAGATCCTGTGCATAATGCAATATATATATATACATACATACAAAGATATAAATATACAATCATCTCGATGATCCTGACATTATAACGGTACCCATTTAACACCTAAAGATAAATAAGGTTTCGTGTGCCCAAAGCCAATCCTTCAAAGTATGGGCTTAAACCTAGGCTGTGCGACTCCAAACCCTTTGTTCCCTTTACTAGGCTGGGCCACTTTAAGCAGCATCTCACAGTTCTGCAAAACTGCTCCGGGTCTCAAGGACCACATTTCCCACGTGTTTGAAAAGGCACAGGAGGGAAAACACGCTTCACTGCTAAGAGCCAAGGGCTTCAGGCCCTTGACCTACTGGTTCAAACAATCCTAGAACAAAGAGCTATTCTTAGACATGTATCAGCAAATCTCAGTAAGTCTTTTGGAATTAGTTTTTCATAAATTATTACCCTTAAAAGTCACAGGACAATGTTCAGGTGGATAACTTATAAATTACTCCAAATGTTGTATAAAAACTCTAGAATGAGAAAATGCATCCACAAAAAAGGGAATATTTTTAAAATCAAAATAGAAAAATCTCTATTTTGCTTCCTTTGGGGTTATTTATTTGTTCCAGAATTAAGTGGCCGGCCATTGGAAGATAAATTTTTTCAACATTCTGTTAAGTCATCTTAAATTAGGCCCCGGAAAGAAATGGAATCTCTTTTAGTAATGACTTGTTTTCTTTGAAAGTTCATGCTTGGGTCAGCCAAGTTTTAACGGTAAAATTATATTGCTTGTGTTGTTCGTCAAGTGGGGAGGGGGAGCCGTTGGCTATTTGACTCAACTGCAGGATGGCTTATCTGGCTGTTATACTTGAAGGGGGTCTATTCTTAGGCAAAAGACATCATCATTTGAGAAAAGGCTTGCCCGGCATTTTTTATTGGACAGTCCGTGTAGAAGACTCAAGAGCACGTCAGTTCTTTAAGAAAGGGAAGTTTCCAGAGCCAATCAAATATCCAAATTAAAAGATTTTCCTTTGGTATCTTACGCTGCAAATGAGGCGGCCAACTGTGTAGTGGCAGGTGTGTGTGTGTGTTTGCCTCTGAGACGGTCTTGCTGTCCTGTAACTCAAGGATTTCAGGTGTATTCCACTACCCCCTCTAATGCTGCCATCTCCTGGGACCACCACTGTAAGGAAAAGGCAATCACTCCACTCCAGGAAGCACAGGCATTAAGTAGTATCCATGGCTCCATCCCTAAGACACTCTGTGACTCTATTTTATTTAGTCACCAGAGCACAGGGTCAGGGTTCTGCTAAAGAGAAAAACATAACCAAAAGACAGGACCAACTTTTCTGCAGTGGGCTATCTAACAGAGAAGTTACAAGCATCTCATCACAAAATGAGGTGAAAAGTTACATTTTTGGCTGGACTCAGTTTATTGAAACTACAGAATTACTTCAACTAAAGTCCAACCACTGGAAGCAGAGCCTTGACATCTGAGTTGCCCCCTCTTCCCAGGTGAAAACCCTCTGCCAAGCAGTAAAACCAAGGACCACCTGCTTTTTTCTCCACCTGAACGCACTGTGCAGCCATACCCCACTCTGGAGCCACAAGTAAAATAAAGCTGAGTTCCCAGCAAGTTCCCAGCCAGCCCTTTGCTCTACGGCTCTCATTCATAGTCAGGGACTGAGTGAAGCTGAGAAGTAAACCCCAAAAGCACTGTCATCTATGCTTAAACACACACACACACACACACACACACACACACACACACACACACCGACTGATGACTTCTCCTACAACAGAATGCATATTGTCTAACCAAGGAAGAAAACAGCCTTGTCTTTAAATTTCGGCTCTAGCTCATGAGATACAGTGTTTTGGAAATGAGTGAATTATAAGATATTTAAAAATGAAGTGCATAGCTCTTCCATCAAGTCAGCAACCATTTTGGCCTGCAGGGCAACCTACTAAATAAACAAGGTGCTGATACACCTGCCTCTCGCAGAGAGGGTTAAACAAAAGACCACTCCGTCTTTCCACGTAATAACTGAGATCGGCCACTAGGGGCGCTGTTGCGTACACCGCACTCAGGAGTCCCGTTACTGCAATTTTGTTCTTTGACACACTTCATGCAGTGCCTTAGGAAAGGGGTCAAAGTTACTGAGTAACTCAGCAAAGGCTGGCTGCTTTAGATATGAAAACTGCTCCCAAATACACTTCCTTGGCATGCACGATTAAGGTCCTGCATTCAGTGCAACTATGCCTTTCCCACATTACAGAAAAGCATTGAAACATGCGACTACACGTGTGTCCACAGGCAGGACAGTCTACAGGACGATTCTCTCCTGTGCTGCTTACATCATTTCAGATTTTTTGATTTGCCAACCCATGTGTACAACTATAATTCAAAGTATGTTTAATTTTTTTTTTTTTTCTCCAGCACAGAGGGTCACATCCGGCCGTGGTATGTGCTGAGGTGCCCTGATAAGCTACAACCCTCCCCTTTTCCTTGAGATGGGCATCTCACTATGTTACCCCAGGCTAATGTTAAACTCTGGGGCTTAGTCACCCCGACTTCAGTTTGTACAGCTACCGATGACAGGCGTGGTCTCAGATTCTCTTCCTAAGTTAAAGTTACAGCAGCTTGGGTATTAGTTATTAAATTTCTCTTCTTTAATTTCTTCTCTCCCACCTCCACATTAGACCTAGCACTAACCTTACAAATAGGCAGAGGTTTTGAAAACAAAGGACAATGGCCGACGTGCATGTCATTGTGAACATGGAATCTAGTGCATGTCATTGTGAACACGGGATCTAGCGATAACAGTGCCGTGTACGCTGAGCCACAAACCTTAACATACGCAGTCACCAGTACTCCGAAGCACAGAAGGAAGCAGCCAACTGCCAGGGATATTTCAGACTGGCCCTAATGGGGTGAACTTTGATATAAAACGACTGTTTTTATATTCTATTGCAAAAACTTTGGGCTGTGTGTTTAATCAAGCCCTGGATTCTGACACTGTCGTTATCTGAATTGTCCCATTTATTTGGGGGGGAGGGGTGGACTACCTTTCAGGAGGTCGGGGTTCCACTGCTTTGCATGAGGCTACAACAGACAGCTTCCTAGACACATCTGAGTATCTGAGTATAGGGTCTCCTAAGCAGAATGAGAACAGAGGTTACATCCCCCACCCCACCCACCCCCTTTCAAGCCCTCTGCCATCCATGTGCCCATCATTTCATTACTGACACAGACCCTATCACTCTAGCTTCAGGGGCCTCTGCTTCTTTCTGTAGAGGGAAATAAGGCTATTGAATTTTTTTTTCCAGTTCTAAGATACGATTATGACTTTCACAGGGTGTTTGTGGCTTCCAGACAAAGACATTATGGAAAGCTACACACTCGGTGGTTTTGTAAAATCACTGCTTTAAAAGAGGGAACAAATGTCCCTAAATGTTACAAATTAAGGCTACAGAAGGTGACCTCCCTGCCCTGTCTCCTTCAAAGCTTTCTGGGGCTACTGAGGAGAAAGAAACGTTGGGTTCGACAACAAGAGGTAAATCATCGTGTACAGAATGTCCTGCCCTACCTCTCTAGGTCCAATACAGTAGAGTCAAGATGTAGAACCCTCAGCTCCTTCTCCAGCACCACGTCGGCCTGCACACCACCATGTCCCACCATGACAAAGGACTAAATCTCAGAACCCTCAATTAAATGCTTTCCTTTATAAGAGTTGCTGTGGTCACAGCCACAGAAACTCCAAGTAAGACAAAGCCCTATAAAAATAGGCACTTCTTAGCCTGGCATTGAGGGCAAACGCCTGTAATCTCAGATACACAGGAGGCGGACACAAGGGGATGGAGGTCTGGGGCCAGCCTGGCAACTTAGCTAGTCACTACCTCAAAATACAAAATGTAGACATACACTTTCCCAGCAACCTTCAGCCCTACAAGAGGCCCATACTGTGATCTGAACTTGGGAAACGCAGAATCAATTCGGTTTCTAAAAGCCTTCGAGCATTTTCTCCAATCCTGCTATTCTTCCCAAGTCTCTCACGTACTCAACAGCAATACTAAGGATCGGGATGGTTTAGCGCATGCTCAGTCCTATGGCAGACCCAGGGGTCTGCATGCACTGACCCCCAATTCCCCCAGCCCCTACAAGACAAGGAAGCAGAGGCACAAAACAAAAGACTCATTGCTCCGAAGTCATCAAGTCAGAATCTGAATCCTGGCCTTTTACCCCCACAGCCCACTTGTTTCAACTCTGGCTGGCAAACCCTCCTTGCACCTGACTCTGGGCTGTGTGATCAAAGACGCTGAAGACAAATATGTGGTTTACAGGCAGCGGCGTCTGCCAAACATATAAAAATAATTACAGCGTGATATGTGGGCTCCAACAAAGGCCTTCAAAACTCACTATGGAAACGGGGAGGCTGCCCAAGTTCAGGAAGGCCCCTCTCTGACCTGGGTACTGAAAGATGAGCAGGCATTTCTGGGGTGAAGGAAAGGAAGGAAGGACATTGCAGGATGTGCCAGGTACACAGGGGTGAATGAGCTCAGGGAATCTGGTGGGGGAAGCGTGGCACACCTGAACACACCAACTGGACTCCTCTCCTATAGGCTCCTATTTGGCTACCAGTGCCCAGAAATGCAGGGTCTGCCCCCTGAGGTGATTAACGTCCGGGTCTGTGTATTTCATCTCTTTGGATGTTCACTTCAGGCAGACTTTAAAATGCAAAATAGTCCTGTGTGAGCAAAAATTGTTGAGTATAGATGGTCCCAGCTTTAGGCTGATGCAACTTAAAATGTTTTTGTAATATGATGTGAAAGCCACACATTTGTGTGCGTCTAATGCCTATTTTCAGACTCAGAACTATACATGTTTTTCATTTCTTTTTTTAAAAGGGGGCTTATTTTCAACTATGTGTAAGTCTGTATATCGAAGTGTGGGTTTGTGTGTGTGTGGTGGGGAACAGGGTGCAGGGGGACCAGAAGAGAGTGTCAGCTCCAGAGTTACAGAAAGCTGTGACAGGAACTGACACTCTCTGCTGAGCCATCTCTCCAGCCTCATTTTCTTTCTTTTTATATTTTTGTTTGGTTGTTTTGGTTTGTGAAACAGGGTCTTCTCTACATCACTGTGGCTGTCCTGGAACTTGCTCTGTAGACCAGGCTGACCTCAAACTCTCGAAACTCTCCTGCCTCTGCTTCCCAAGGGCTGGGATTAAAGGTGTGGCCACCACCGAGCTAATTTTCCTTACTCAGCTACGCTGTGAAGTCTCTCCTGAGCTTTTGGGCAGTGGGCAGTAAACCACAGCTCCCAGTCAGTCAGGGGGCTGGGATTCCATAGTGTGCCATGTGGAGAAGCCAAGATATTGGGCACGTGAGATGCACTCAACACATTTTTAATTTTCCATATTCTCACGTGGGCTTTATCAGTACACAGTCCCCATGCTAATTCAAGGAATATTTATGTAATAAACAACCCTGGAGTTTCAGACCCAAGGCAGTGCACACAAAGGGACAGCGGTGAACTGTTTTCCTCATAAGCTGCACATACTCTGAAGGCCAAGTAGGACCTTAAAGGGTTAACAGCAGGTGTCACCAGATTCTCCAAGATGTCAATGACCTCTTTCCCCGCCCCCAAACAGCATCATCATCAACAACAACAACAAGTCTAACTTTAATCCCAGCACTCGGGAGGCAGAGGCAGGTAGATTGCTGTGAGTTCGAGGTCACCCTGACCTACAGAGAGAGTTCCAGGACAGCCAAGGCTGTTACGTGGAAAAACAAAAAGTTGTGACCTTTTTGCAGGAAGGGTGTCACTGAGGGAAGGGGGTGGACTTTGAAGTTTCAAATGCTCAAGCCAGGTCCACTTCACTCTCTCTTCCTGCTGCCTGAGGATCCAGATGGAGAACTCTCAGCTACTTCTCCAGCACCATGTCTGCAAGCTGCCATGCTCCCCGCCATGATGATATTGAACCCTCTGAAACTATAAGCAAGCCCCAATTAAATGCAAAATTTTAAGAGTAGCCTTAGGCCATGGCGTCTCTTCACAGCAATAGAAGCAAATCCCTGCTGGGTACACCTTTAATCCCAGCACTTGGGAGACAGAGGCAGGTGGATCTCTGTGAGTTTGAGGCCAAGCCAGCCTTGTCTACAAGAGCTAGTTCCAGGACAGGCTTCAAAGCTACAGAGAAACCCAGTCTCGAAAAAACAAACAAACAAAAAACCAAATGAAGGAGGGGAGGTCCTATTAAGAAGTTGACCATACAGGACTCCAAATGTTCATGATTTTACTGACAACATAGTGTTCAACCCTCCCCATTTGTAGCCAAATACTCCTAAGAAAGCTTTCTCTCCAGTGGGGGTCAAGGTGGAGAAATACAGGCAAGTTGGAGCCACAGGCTAGGTACCCGATTTTTTTCCACTAATCTTTAAAAGGAACCTCAAAATTAAGCCACACTTCAGGAAAGCTCATTTTAATTTTCTGCCACAGATTAAAAGGTTGACAGCCCTCACCCACAGTGGAAAAGGAACCACTAAGTTTGAACCCAAGAAGCCTTACTTACAATGCTCTAGTTAGACCCCCGGGGTAGCATGAACACAGGCCCAACACCTGCCAGCATCCTCGAAATTTACATCACCAGCACCCCCACACCCCAGCCTCTGCTGTTCAGGTCCTGTATTGACGCCAGCTTGAAAGCAATGGACAGGTCAAGGAGAAGGGGGATGGGGGATGGGGTGGGTGGACTGCCTTAAGTAAGGCCCAGCACTGCTGCGGGACATGTGGCTCAGGGGTAGGTCGTGGGCTTTAAAGAAAAAAAAGATTAGGAAAATGGGACGGAAGAGAGGAGAGGGAGGGGGCAAAGGAACCGCTATGGCCGTTAGCCAATCCCTGGGTCCAGCTGTCAGTCTTGATCCAAGTGATGTGAACCTAGACAAGATACCGTCTTAGCTGCTGGGACCAAAGGAGGTCCTCCTTAGTCTGTTAAAAACTGTTTAGAGCACTGCCTGGACCTGAGCAGGCATCACACAGATATGCCAACTTCCACAATTCCCTGTCGCTATCCCAAGACTGGTGAGGAAAGGCATGCCCAGGGTTGGGCTTTACCCGTCTAGCACTTGGCTGCGAAGTGAACACCAAATGGTCACTCCAGAGCAAACAGTTGAGCTGACTCTGGATGGAAACGTAGTTTATTTTCTTCTGTTTTATTCCACAAGACAGCCCCGGCTGTCCTGGAACTTGCTTTGTAGACCAGGCTGACCTTGAACTCAGGAATCTGCCACCAAACCCAGCTTAGGAAAGGTATTTTAAAGAAAATCAGGAAACCAACATAAGCTGAAAAGCTCTTAGGACGTTAAAACCCTTTGAAGACACTGATTTCTATGAAGTAATAAGAAACTGATATTATTTTATTATCATTGTGTGCGTGCCTCGCCACAAGGGTGGAGGTCAGAGGACAACTTTTGGGAGTTGGTTCTTCCTTTCTCTTTGGGTCCCAGGGACTGAACTAAGGCTGTCCGGACCACAGAGCAAGCACTTCCACCTGCTGACCCATTTCGCTGGCCCTAGGAGTTAATATTTAATATCAGGCTAATGTGGACGTTTGTTTTCAGCTGAAAAGTAAAAGGAGTGTCAAGTTTGGAAAGAGAAAGCTCATGATTCAAGGACACAGCAAACAAGAAGACTATGTTCCTGCGCTTTCAATGCTTTCCCGGGGCTTTAAATGACCACATAGGAGCTGGGTTCTCTTAGTGTTGGAGCATTTGAAAGGGTTAACCCCCACCATTTCTGTACCAGACAAGGATGCAAAGTGGTTTACACACTGATATTCCCCTTAATCACCCAACTCCACAAGGTAGGCACTGGCACTACTGTTCCTTTCTCACAAATGAAAAAGCTGAAGTTTAGAGAGGCTAAAAGTTACCAGTCAGGAGGCTGAGGAGGTGGCTCTGTGGTTCTGAACCCTTATTCAGTTCCCAGCACCCACAAGGCAGCTCACAATGGTCTCTAACTCCTGGTCCAGACGAGCCCGTGAGCCCTCTTCTGGCCTCTGTGGGCACTGCATGCATGTGTTACAGAGATGCAGGCAAAAACATTCAGTATGCGTTTCTAAAAAGCCAACACTACAGACTGTTGGGGAATATTGTTGTTAGGTGTGTGACTTTTGTTTACGCTGCATTTGTTTAACTCTATGAAGCTGTGGTTCTTTGTCTAAACACCTGACAGGCCTAAAAAAGAGCTGAATGCCCAATAGTGAGGCAGGAGCAAGGATAGGTGGGATCAGCAGGCAGGGAATATAAATAAAAAGCGAAATCTGGGCAGGGAAGAGAAAAAAGGAGCAAGAGAACAAGGACAGGTGGACATCAGGAGCCACCCACGGAGTGAGAAGGGAGGCAAGATATACAGAAGAAAGATAAAAGCCCAGAGGGAGGGCTGGAGAGATGGCTCAGTGGTTAAGAGCACTGGCTGCTCTTCCAGGTCCTGAGTTCAATTCCCAGCAACCACATGGTGACTCACAACCATCTGTAATGAGATCTGACGCCCTCCTCTGGCGTGCGGGCATACATGGAGGCAGAATGTTGTATTAAATCTTAAAAAAAAAAAAAAAAAACCCAGAGGGAAAAGGTAGACAGGTTAATATAAGCTGGCTAGAAAAAAGCCAAGCTAAGGCAGGGCATTCATAAGTAATAACAAGCCTCCGTGTATAATTCATTTGGGTGCTGGGTGGTGAGCCCCTTAAAGAATAAACGATGAGCCAGGCGGTGGTGGTGCACACCTTTAATCCCAGCACTTGGGAGCCAGAGGGAGGCGGATCTCTGTGAGTTCGAGGCCAGCCTGGTCTACAGAGCGAGTTCCAGGACAGCTAGGGCTGTTACACAGGGAAAACCTGTCTCGAAAAACTAAAGTGTCGAAGATGACACAACAGTCACACCCAGCTGTTGTAGGAGGCCGCTTGTTCATTTCCTGGCCGCCCAGACTCCAGAAATAACCGCACAAAGTCTCTATTAATTAAATCACTGCTTGGCCTATTAGCTCTAACTTCTTATTGGCTATCTTTTACATTAATTTAACCCATTTCTACTAATGTGTGTATTGCCACCAAGCTGTGGCTTACTGGATAAAATTCTGGCATCTGTCTCCAACGGGGCTCCATGGCTTCTCTCTCACTCTGCCTCCTTTCTCCCAGCATTCAGTTTAGTTTTCCCCCACCTAGCTCTGTTCTACCCTATCAGGTCAAGACAGTTTCTTTATTAACCAATGGTATTCACAGCATACAAAGGGGAATCCCACATCACCTAGCTATCAACCTAACCTGCTCCAGACACTCTAGGTATCTGGTTTACGATAATGTTTCTGATTTCACAGAAGCTGGGTTTAGAGACTCATCTCTCCACAACCATCTTCATTTCCTGTCTCAGTCTTCTTCCGAAGGGAACAGCAAAGGCTTCCCACTTCTGACTCCATTATTCAAATTCTGTCAGGGTAGGATCTTTGTAATTAGTGATATAAATGGAATTCAGCCATAGTTACATTGTTACTCCTAATTTGTACAACAGGTCTCAAGGAAGCTAAGCAGTTCCCCTCTCTGACCCAGTAGTGGTGAGAACAGTTTGACTCTCAATCATTCGATAGCTACAGTAACCTATGGAAAATTCCAGAAACAAGCAAGCCGTAAGTTTTAAGTTGCATATTATTCTGAGTGTCATGATGAAATCTCACCCAGGATGTGAATCATCCCTTTGTCCAACCCGCAGATTGCTGTTTGCAAAACCCATCTTTCATGACAGCCATCAAGTACCACGCCGACAGCCAGGGTACTATGACGCCTGCTCCCTCATTCCCCAGGGAAGGACAAAAGGAGAAGCCAGAGAAGCCCTGGAGCCTTTTTCGGGGAAAGGGTTAAATATTTTTCGGGATTTTACCTAATTGTTATTGTACCATAACTGTGAAATAAAGATTATTATATACCTGAAGTATAAATTCAACAGTAAGTACTGGAGCAAGACAGATGCTCACTGGTTAAGACTGCTCTTTCAGAGGATGGGAGCTGAGTTCCTGCACCAGTCAGCAGCCGGCTCTGAACTCCCTATCACGCCATCTCCAGGGGGCTCTAATATTTGCACACTCACGCACGCACGTTCACTCTAAATACTGGGTGGGGGAGCAGGGCTTGAGTGCACCGTCCTATACAAGCAAGCCCAGCTGGCACTTCCCTGGTTCTCCGGCTTCCTTCACCAGATCCAAATGGAGGTCAGTACCATTGCACCTACAAAACTAAGCTAAATAAACCTATTTTCCTTGTACTATGAATCTTCTAATCTCACATTAAACCAAGAAAATGCAAATAAACAGGCACGACCCGCAGTCTCAGACTGTGGATAAGGCAGGTAACAGCTGGCAGACAGCAGCCCACACAGGAAAGCAGGTGTCAAACCAAAGCTAATGGACTGGAAAGGTACTGCAGACTACAGAGGGCTTGTCTGCACTGTCTGGATACAGACCCTAAACCCCATAGCGCTGTGCTCTCCTTCCCCAAAGCATCTTATCTCTTCCCAACCGATTCGTCCACAGCTTGTCTCAGAAGAACCTAAAGTAAGCTTAACTTGTTCAGGAAGTCCTTCACCCACAGACTCTTTGGTCCGGGTGGTCACAGTGGGCTTAAGATACAAGAGAAATGAAAATCAGTAAGAAAGGACAAAGACAGGCTCAAGGAGGCAGAAACGGGAAGAACAAGTGGCCACAGCAGATGGCCCTAAGAGCTGGGATGGACAGACCTAACTCCAGTTTCGCCTGTTTCTCCTTTCCATACACCAGTCCTGACCGGGTCCCCTCCGAGGTAGCTAGGCAACCAGGCCCTGCACACACAAAGAAGAAAGAGGTGCCAAGCCCTGCCAGACAGGTCTTCAAACAAATGCAGAACGCTGAACTGGTAACCTATAAATACCCACAAGGTGATGGAAACAGATAAGGGCTAAGCGTTAGAGATGTCTGATTCTAGATCTCCAACAGAGGAAAATAAAAAGAGCCCGTGGAGCCGGAGACTGCTGCAAAGGGAGCTGGTGGAGGAGGCCATCAAGATACAGCAGGCTTGATTCAGTACCCAAATGTCCAGCTGACACGGTGGGGGAGGTCTGAGCCTGGATCCTGTAGGAAACACTTTACTGTTCAGAGAGACCTGGAGCCAGATGCTGGTCCTCACCTCTCCTTGGACGGCTGAGATGAACAGAAAACCCTCATAAAGAATGTAAATTAGAAAGCATTCACTCAACTTGCTTACTGAGTTACCTGGGCACAAATGACAGACCTAAACAGATATTTATCGAAAAAAAATGTTATTTTGGCTAAAGCACATTCACTTACCACTATTCAAAATGAAATTGGGGGGTTATCCACCCCAGAAAGACTGAGCCTAAGGGCTTTGCTAAGGCAGAGCTGTGCCAAAGAACTATATCTATCTACCTAACCCTCCATTTTTATTCAAGAAGGCATATTTGTTATATATTTTGCCCTGTGGCTTTTGTGTTAAATAAGAGGAAAGTTTTTGAAAAGGAGCAAAGAAACTGAGTTCAAATAGATTATATACACACACACACACACACACACATATATATATACATATAAAAATTTCCTCAGAGTATCTGGTTAAATTTGATTTTCTCGGGGGGTGGGGGGAAGCCAGACACTGGTGGCGCACGCCTTTAACCCCAGCACTCAGGAGGCAGAGGCAGGCAGATCGCTATGAGTTCGAGGCCAGCCTGGTCTACAGAGCAAGTTTCAAAACAGGCTCCAAAGCTACAGAGAAACCCTGTCTTAAAAAAACAAAAACAAACAAACAAAAAAAAACTAGCCGGGCGGTGGTGGCGCACGTCTTTAATCCCAGCACTCGGGAGGCAGAGGCAGGCAGATCTCTGTGAGTTCGAGACCAGCCTGGTCTACAAAGGGAGTTCCAGGACAGGCTCCAAAGCCACAGAGAAACCCTGTCTCGAAAAACCAAAAAAAAAAACTAATGTAGCTCCAGGTGTTGGTGGCAGAGGAGGATCTGAGTTCAATACCAGCCTGGTCTACACAGTAAAACCCTGCCTCAAAAAACCTAAATAAATAAATAAATGATTTTGCTTTCTCTGCAATTCTGTGTGGCCCCTACAGAGAAGTGCCGAGGGCAGCTCACACCTAAACAAAGCCCAGGTCAGTGTGTATGAAGCAACAGCAGGTGACCCCTACCCATCTCACTCAACCTTGACTGAACGTCCACCAGGAATGACCTGGTTCTGCTATTTGCTGCAGCACTTCGCCTTTCTCAGACTTGGGTGACACAGTCCACCTTGCTGGTCCACCCCATGCCTGAGGACATACAGTATATACCTAAAAAAGACGGACTTTCAAATGTACGGTATCTAATATACACGTGAACGCCTGGATACAGACATTTAAAGCTGAGGGTTAATGAGAAGTTGATTTGAACAACACACCCTGTAGAAGATTCCCGAAAGTACCAACAAAGTTGAGAAATTTACAGAGAACTTGGACCACTGCAGACTTGCCTGTCCTGTGCTTTGGTTGCGATGTGCGATGACAGGTTTCTCGGTGTCGAGAAGCTGGTCTGTATGTGATCAAACATGCTTTTCCCCTTAGCTCCAGCTCAGATGCCCAACAAAAGGTTCTGCGACTGGCCAGTCAGCTCATACAGGGAACGTGCCCATGCCCTAAGGCGAGCCAACTAACTTTGCCAAACCTCCCAGCAAGTCGGCACACAGGGACTCCCAATCTCCTTATCTCTACCCTTTGTCTTTGTTTTCTTCACAATTCAGCAGAAACCAATTTAAAGTAAGAAGGAAGGAAGGCCAGCTAGAAAGAGGGCTCTGCAGGTGGAGAAAGGTGCTGGCCACCAGGGCTAACTGAGGCCTCGGGTTGGCCCAGGTCTCTCGGTGAAGAGAACAGACTCCCCAACAACGTCCTCTGACCTACAAGCATGCACGCACATACACACATAATGTAAGAAAAGAAGAGATAAAGCATAGAAGGAAATTTTAATTTTTTTTAAAAAATGGGTATTTTCATGAGTTTAACTGACATTTTAAACGTTTGATTCAATTCGCAATGCCCCTGAATGCTCTCATCTGGGCTCTGGGGATCTTCTTCCCTTCCCCGCCAACTCTGAACTCTCTTCCCCCTAAGTAAGGAAGTATTCATGGGGACAGAGGACATGGCTGGATTTACATAAGCCTTTTTTCTTATTCTAACCGCAGCTCAAGCCTAGTGAGTGTGCGGATTCCCCACACAAACCATTTTCCCTGCGACCTCTCTAATTGGTAATGAGAAATCGCCAGATGCGATTCTGCCTTGCTACAAGTTAGAGCTGCATATAAACAATCCAGAAACCGTAAGTTAAAGATGTCTCGGTGTGGCCTTAACCATATCATTCCTCCTTTCTGGACTTAAATTTCCTCATCTGGCGATTTTGTCTTTTTTTTTTAAATCAAGAGCACGAAATGAGTTTGAATACAGGATAAGAAAAGACCCTTTTCCACAGTTCTTTTCAAAATAAATTGTTCCATTAGAGTCAAATTCTAAGTATAGAGTAAATTGTTAAGAACAAATAGTAAAGCTGAGCAGTGGTGGCGCACACCTTTAATCCCAGCACTCGGGAGGCAGAGGCAGGCGGATCTCTGTGTTCGAAGCCAGCCTGGTCTACAAAGCAAGTTTCAGGACAAAGGGCTACACAGAGAAACCCTGTCTCCAAAAATAAAACAAAGAAAGCATAACTCTAGCCCTAGGGGGATCTGACGCCCTTTTCTGGCTTCCATGGGAACCAGGCACACATGGTGAGCAGACATACACGGCAGGAAAAACACTTACACATAAGATAAAATTAGTTTAATAGCCAACAAATGAACTACAGCTGTAGTATCACAACACAAGCTTGGTTGGTGGCACACACCTGTAATCCCAATACTTGGACTGAGGTAGAAAAAGAGTGAGCTACAGGTCAGCCTGGGCTGCACAGGTTAGACAGCCAGAACTAGGGAGAGCTGGCATCAAAATGAATGAATAAATCATCATCCATTTGCTGCTACTGTCAGTATTCGGATTTTTAAAAACCAGGGACTGGTCTAGTCCAGGTTGACCTTCAACTAACTCCCTTTAGCCAGGTTGGCCTTCAGCTAGGAGATCCTCCTGCCTCAGGATCCCAAGCACTGGAATTACAAGACGCCACTCCTGTCTCATCTTTTTATTTATTTATTTATTTATTTATTTATTTATTTATTTATATTTATTTATTTATGTATTTATTTATTTATTTGGATTTTCGAGACAGGGTTTCTCTGTAGCTTTTTGGTTCCTGTCCTGGAACTAGCTCTTGTAGTCCAGGCTGGCCTCGAACTCACAGAGATCCACCTGCCTCTGCCTCCCAAGTGCTGGGATTAAAGGCGTGCGCCACCACCGCCCGGCTTCTTTTTATCTTTTTAGTAAAAGGCAAGCTGTTGTATCTGTAAGTTTGGTTTGTTGGCGTCGTTTTTTAGCTTTTTAGAAGCGGGTCTCTGTGGAAGCAACCACGGACCCTAGCAGTTACCAGGCACTAAACAGGGAAGGCAGTAAGAAAAAAAGCAGGTGATATCCCATAACTTAAATCCGGTAAACAATCATGTTGACAGATTATTTTGCTTTTATGAAAGAAGTACCAGACCATGCCAGCAAGCTCTTCAGTGATCATAAATAACTAAAAGATCTGACATACTGTATCTCTCTGCCCCTCAGAAGCAAACCTCACCAAACCGGGAGAGCAGAAAGCATCTGAGTCCGCCAAGCACCAGGAGTTAACACTAATTCCACTAATGGAAGCCTCCTAACTTTATCATTGTTTAGTTTATGTAGCCTGGAGGATACCAAAGGAACTCGAGAAGCAGCAGGGGGCATGGCTAGGCTATCTGCCACTCTTCCAACTCCCGAGTCACTGGTACATCTGGAATAAACACTCTATATCCTGGCTCACAGGGATTTCCCAATTCTGAAAATCCCGAATTGCAATGTAACATCGTTTGGCTGCTAAAGGACACCCATTGTATTTCACTAAAATTTAATCCTGTACAAGGATATTTTAAGTATAAGACTAACATGAGGGAGGGAGAGGGAACTGGGATTAGCATGCAAAATAGTAATAATAAAAAAGATTGTTAAAAAAAAACTGTTTGGAAACTAAAAGAAAAAGAAAAGGCTAACACGAAGAAGTCAAACTGTAAAACCTCAGAATGTAGTTCCGATCAGGGAGTCAGGACGTCCTGGGGCGTCAGCAATAGACTCCTCCTAACGGACAAGAGGCCTCAGGTTTGACCCCCAGCTCTGCTAAAACAACCAACCAGGATGTCCTTCCTCTGGGCATGAGTTTTGCGCTGAGTAAAGCGAGGACGTCTGCAGGAAAGGAGCCACAAGAAGAGCTCTCTGGCCAGGAAACAGTCTAAGAATGACAATGTTTGCATTTCTGTTGCCCTTGTGAGGAAGCTTGAAGGAAGGTCTGGGGGCAGGAAAATCGTGAAGCTTTTCTGGTGGCTGGACTGGACCAGTCTGGAAAGATGGAGTTAACCAACAGATCTGTCAGATGTTGGGAGGCGGTGAAGTCCAAGGATGGGTTAATAAAGGAGAGAGACGAGGCAGAAAATTGGATGAAGGAAGACTTCTGTAGATGAGGACACAGGAGAGAGGGTCTGGAAAGAGATCAGTTCCACAGCATTTGAGGTGACATTCCTCTGGGTGGAGGTGGTGAGGAACAGAGGTGTGAGCACTTCAATCTGGAGCTCTTGAAACAGACTCTGAGACAAAGATATCACAGGTGGGGGTCCAGGGTAAGAGACATGAAGATGTACAGGACAGACGGCTAAGGAACCCAGGGGGAAGGAAGCAATCCAGGGGGAAGGACTGTAGAGGTGGCTGGGAGGAAGAGAATCAGCTGAGTGTGTACACAGAAGCCAAGAGACGGTAAGGATGGAAAATCCAAAATGTAACCTCTGTCAGCACCAGAATAAACAGCAAGTTTCCTTCCTCATGTTTCCCCAGGCTTCTCAATGTTGTCATTTATTATGCAAAGCCTTTGTTATGGTTCCTCCGTAAATTAAGGAGCCACAAACAGCACACCAAGCACAAAGCATATGTTTTAAGTTTTTTTCCAGGGTCTGTGGATGGGTTCGCACTCACACATCCACTGCCCCAGCCTCGTGACCGATGACACACATTGCCCAGCCTCTAGGCCAAGGTCTGGAACCCAGCAGGGTTAGCTGACCCACACACAGTTGGCCCAGTGACCTTGAATTCATTAGCATACTGTTCTAATCAAATGAGCTAACCAGAAACAGGCCCTGCCCAGTTTGTCCCACTGCCCACCACTACCCAGGCCAAAGTTCGTCACCTCTGAACCATTTCCTATAAACAAGTGATGGCCTGAAAACACTCACTGAGAGACAGAAGGTCCAAGGCTCATCAAAACTTATTTATTCTTCACCTCAAAGTAGGGTTGATGACGAGCTACTTGTCCCAGTAAACAGATGTGTATCATTAATGGAAATGCCAGTAGCCACTGAGACAGCCTAGAGGGTAACCAACAATCCAACAACGAGCCTGTTGTTCTGGCAACAATAAAAAAATAAATAAAGGGTGGGCAGAGGGGTGATCAAATATCCTGAAGTCAACAAGGATTTAAGAAACAATATTCTATTCCCTGCAATCCCTTGGCCCTCTTCCAGCTATGAAGTATTTGTTTATCAGCATTCACCTGCAAGAGCGTCCATCACAGCCTATCTGCTACCCTTGCCACCGGTAAGTTCACATACTCAAATGCTGATGTCAGCACTGTTTCCGGAGAGAAACAGGGATCAACTAGAACAATGCCAATTGAAGTACTGTAGCTTTAAAAAAGAAATGCAAGGAGGCTGGAGAGATGGCTCAAGGGTTAAGAGCACTGGCTGCTCTTCCAGAGGACCCATGCTCAATTCCCAGCAACCACATGGCCGATCACAACTGTCTGTAACTCCAGTTCCAGGGGGATCTGAAACCTTCACATTAATGCACATAAAAATAGAGTTAAAAAAAAAAAAAGAGGGAGGAGAAGAAGAAATGACAGCACGAGGACCTATGGCAAAAAAGTCAAGTCAACCAAAAAAATACCCAGGGTCAGTGGTGGTGTTTGTCTTTAATCCCAGCACTGGCACTGGGGAGGCAGAGGCAGGCAGAACTCTTGAGTTCAAAGCCAGCCTGGTCCAAAGAGTAAGTTCTAGGACAGCCTGGGCTACACAGAAAAATTCTGTGAAAGAGAGAGAGAGAGAGAGAGAGAGAGAGAGAGAGAGAGAGAGAAGCTCACTGGACGGTCAGGGCTAGTAAGAGACCCTGTGCCAAGATGGGCTGCACCTAAAGAGAACCATCCTTTCCTCATGCAAACACATGCACACGCGCACGCGCACACACACACACACAAGAAACAGATGCCTCCACACCTAAATCCCAGCCTCAACTCAAGAGAAGGGGCTGGACAAAGGCACTTTGTACTTAGGCTTTTCCTACTCAAAAGCCAGTACAAATCTCTATCATTACGCCAACAACCAAGAGAAAAAGCTGTGAGTCTCTACGTTTACATACTATTTTCTGAAGAGATGTCTGTCCCGTACAAGGGCGGAGGATACAGGTCAGCTGGCAGAGTGTGTGCCTCGAGGCACACTTGAGTGTGTGCACAAAACCCTGGGTCCAGTCAGTCACCAACAACATCTACAGGCAGTGTGGTGGCCTAGGGGTCCACACCTGTGACTGAGCGCTCAGTAGGCGGAGGCACAGCATCAGCAGTTCAAAGACACCCTCAGCTCCAACCAGTAACAGGGGTGGAGATGGGAGAAACCGTAGATGACACACAGAAAGACAGCGACAGAGGCACAGGAACTCCGAATGTACCTGGAATCACAGCAGTGCACCCGTGATTGATGCTGCTCTTCTCCTGGGGTGAGCATTCCACACAAGCACGCTACCAACTAAATTAAGCGGCGCCATTAAAAACATATTTGTACATACTAATTTATTGATTTGGACAAGTACATAAAACACGATTGAGGAATGTCTGGTTTTTTCCTTGAAAGGGTATTCTTAAGACTAAGTTTACTAAGTAATTCTTGGGATGAGTGGCCTATCTTTCCAGGAGAAGAAAATTGAAGAACTTTGACTAACGCTTCTATTTGAACGGATTTTACTAAACTTGGTCTTGGGAGGACAAGAACCATGAAGATGGGGTGCTAAATATAGATGCTGTAAAACTCGGGGGAACATACTTGTGAGCCCAACACTAACAATTAGCAAGATGTGGTATCACTAGTATTAAAATAGGAAATCTGAGCCCATTCCGGGAACACTGTCATGAACTGCCATAGCCATCCGGGCTCTGGGGTGGCTCCACACTCCAGGTCCTCAGCTCAGGGGACAGCCTTATAAGGAAATCAGGCTAAGAGCAGATAAGAGCACCAGAGAGTACTTAACATTTCCAGAGGCCTCCGCAAATATTAACTCATTCATTCTCCTGGTGTCCGGGGCCAGCTATGCTATCATTCTGAAAGAGACTGGGGGGGGGGGGGGAATCCCTGATTAACTACAGTTACTTAGAGTAAGGTGGGAGGGGAGCTGGCCACCTTCCTTGGGCACCTGGCTCTGGGCCAGACAAGCATAATGAACAGGAGGGCGGAGAGTTATTTCTCAATTTTGACAGTAAGTGAGGAACAGGCTCCCCCTCCGTCTCCTATCTCCCACAGAGTCCCCACAAGATTCCAGGCCTTAAAATAACTGAGCCTCCCACTTGAGCAGTCTATGAGAAGAGTGAGGCCCTGTCTGGCGGAGATACTAGGAAGGGTGTGAAATGTGCTTTCTCCTTTAGGGAAATAAACTTGGCAACTATGATTACTACGCGCCGCCGGCAAAAAAATAAACAAGCTGGGTGTGGCGCCCACCTGTAATCCCAACACTGAAGAAGTAGAGGTTGATCTCTGTGAGTTCAAGGCCAACCTGAATTCCAAGACTTCACAACAGACTCAGGCCGGGGGAGGAAGAGGAGAGAGAGACAGAGAGACAGAGAGAGACAGAGAGAGACAGAGAGAGAGAGAGAGAGAGAGAGAGAGAGAGAGAGAGAGAGAGAGAGAGAGAGAGAGGAGGAGACAACAAGTAATCCATTACAGTTAAGGGAGGATGAAGTGGCTTCATTAAACTTTTAACATGAGAAGCCTCAGAATGAGTTATGATTGTTAAAGAATTTTGAGAATCTATAGGATATCTTGAAGTCAAATGTTATAAATAAAAGAGCAGCAATTATACATTTCAAAAAATAAACCAAGTGCAACAGGCAGCAATCCCAGAAAACAGGAAGTTAGAAGAGGGAGGGTCGGATCAGGAGTTCAAGGCCAGCCTGAGCTCCCTGCGAAGCTTCTCAGAGCAAAGCTAGGCAAGACAGAACCCAAATGACAGACAAATTTATGAGACTGAGCAACTTGTAGGAGGCTTGGTGAGTCCTAGTTTGAGCCCCAGCTGCTTCACAACATGGAGCCGTAGAAAGGGAGATGGAACCGGAGACTGCTATCTTCCAGCCACCATCACACCAGCCACGGAGAGCTACCATGGATTAACTCTGTCCAGGGGGGAACTCAAGATCTACACCCCATCTCTAAAAGATCCACCACACTGAAGCTGAGGGAGGCCTCCAGCACATGAACTTTGGGGGACAGACCAAGTTCATCCAACCATAGCACAGATACGCAAAGGATTAAGTAAAAGCAGCAGGCAGCGCAGAGAGCATGCTAACTCAGGACCCGGCTGTGGTCCTGCAGGGGTAGTGAACCCCACAAACTAAGAACATCCCACCGATAAACGGGAACAGATAAAAGCATAAATGTACACCAAGTACTGCCGGCACACCAGGCCTTAGAAATCCAGGGAGTTGGAGGTCAAATGTCAAACTTTGCAATAACTACCCCCACTCCACAAAGGGTAACAGCACACTTCCTCAACAGATAAGAAAAAAAAATCCCCTTGACAAAATCTAGAATCACCTGAAAGATGGGGCTCTGGAGATGCCCAAGGAGGATTATCTTAATTGCATTAATTGGGGTGGCAAGACGGGCCCACTGTGGGTGGCTCCATTCCCTGGCTTGTCCTGGACTGTAAAAGGGGGGGAGGGAGCTGAACAGCTCATGCAATCAGCTTCTCTGCTTCCCTACTGTGGATGGGATCCACACAGCTGCTTCAAGCCTTGGCTTCCCGGCAAAGAGGATCAGAATCTTGTACTATGAGCTAAATAAACCCTTTCTCCCTTAAACTGCTTTAGTTAGAATATTTATCAAAGGGAAATAAACTAAGACAATCAAACATCAGTGAAGGCTATTTCCACCCTCTATTCATAAGCTAAGCATTAACCAACAGCCAGCTGGGAATGAAGCCCAGTGGGTAGAGTGCTTACCTAACATGCATAAAATCTCAGGCTCAAGAGCTCCTGGGCCATACTGAGTATGGTAGCACACATCACACCTGCAGCTCAAGTCATCATTGGCGACTTACGAGGTTTAAGCTCAGACTGGGCTACCTGAGATCTTGTCTCTAAATACATAATCAACTAATCTCTGAGAATGGTTATCCAAACCTTTATAGACCCAGCACTAGAGAGGAAGGGGCAGGAGCATCTGTGGGTTCCAGGACAGCCAGAGCTACATAGTGAGACCCTGTCTCAAGAAAAAAAAGAAAGAAAGAAAGAAAGAAAGAAAGAAAGAAAGAAAGAAAGAAAGAAAGAAAGAAAGAAAGAAAGAAAGAAAGAATTATCCAATCGCACTTTCAGGTGTGAATGAAGCAAATAAATTACAGCTCAATTAAGTGCAGTGTTCCACACTAACTCACATGGATAAAAAAGGTCAGTCAGTATGTGACTTTAATCCCAGCACCCAAAAGTGGATCTCTAAATTTGAGGCCAGCCTGGTCTACCGAGAGTGAGTTCCAGGACAGCTTTGCGTGGCTTTCCATGCAAGCTTGTTTCTAAGGAAAGATAAGAAAAAAGTTTAGTATGTTTGCTAAAGTGTCTGGTCGTGTATCAGTCACCCATGGAACAGAACTGAGCTGCCAATGGCATAGACAGATAATGAAAATTCTTTAAAATATCCCCCAATGTATATCCTTCACTCTTTGTTCAACTAGACAGACGCAACTCCTCTCTGCCCTTTCTAGTCTCGATTCTTTTTGTTTCCAATTTTATTTTATGCATGAGTGTTTTGCCCTACATGTAAGTATGTTTATCGCGTGTGCCTGGCGCCTGTGGAGGCCAGAGGAGGGCTCTGCATCTCCTGGAACTAGAGTCGGGACAATTGGGAGGTGGGGGTGGGACCAGACCCTGACCAGAGTCATTGATTTTCCCTGCTCATATCTCCGACTCCAGGGCTCATGTCTCTGCCTGTTTAAATCTTCATCTCCCAAAAGCCCACACACGTCTTCCACAAAGTTGGCTTCACTCTGGCCCCACTCTTCTCCCTCTATTTCTACATTCACTTCATGTGCATTTCTCAATAATCGTCCACGTCATTATCCTACCCTTTCCTGAGTTCACGGAGGGTCCTTCCAACTAGACAGGAATACAGGGTCTCACTCACCAACCACTACATCCCCAGAAAGGCCAAGACAGCAATGTCAGGCTGTCCGTCTGTCTTCAGCAAAATACCATTCCTGCACCCCAGGGGAGTCATTCGGCCTCCCCACTAATCAATGTTCTCTTCGCCATCTGTCAACCTGAATCAAGGAATTCAAGACAATAAAGCACGTACTTATTTGCCAAAGAGCTTCTAGTTACTCTGAGGAAAGTGCCAGGGTGCATAAGAATCCAGTTGCTCCACGAACTCAATAGGAATTCACACTCAAATACGCGTTAAGAGCAGAAAATGCCAAAAGCGGGGCGAATTCCACTCTTAAACAGGCAGGATGAGTCAAGACAGGGGTTTCCATTACATCTGCCTATTTCCTGGACTCACACTCCAACAACATGTGTGCCGGCTTTGCAGAGGGTGTGCTCCACAGAATGGCTCTGGGAACAATTAAGGAGGCCTGTGGGCTAGGGTTAATCACGGCTGCCCTGCCCACATGAAGAGACCTGAGCTACACTCCTCAGGCAATGTTTGGCTCTTGCAGGCATCTACGTGACAGCCCCTCCTGGGAGCACAAGAGCACCCCGAGTGGCTTAGGGATCCCTATGGCTGCTTCCACACTGGGGATCCCATGTCTCCCCCTCTCCTCACGTGGAGAGGCAGAAAGGGTATTTTCTTAAGCACATGCACGCCATGATCAATCCCAGTGCAAGGCATTGCTTCTTAAATATAAGTTCCTTTGGGGCTAAAGAGATGGCTCAGTGGTTAAGAGCATTGGCTGTTCTTCTTGGGGACCCAGGTTTAATTCCCAGCACCCACACGGCAGCTCACAACTGTCTTTAACTCCAGTTCCAAGGGATCCGACACCCTCACACAGACACACATGCAGGCAAAACACCAGTACACATAAAACTTTTAAACTGGCCAGTGGTGGTGCATGCCCTTAATCCCAGCACTGGGGAGACAGAGCCAGGTGAATCTCTGTGAGTTAGAGGCCAGCCTAGTCTACAGAGCTAGTTCTAGGACAGCTAGGGCCATTATACTGAGAAACCCTGTTTCAAAAAAGAAAAAAAAAAAAGCTCCTTCCAGGTGTCAAACTGACTAGCTGATCACCAGCTGACAGAAATATCTATTACTGTCTCCGTCCTCTACCCAAGAGCAAACCAACCATGTGCCTGGAAAATAAAAGGATCCAGGACAAACCCACAGGTCCTGAGACACATGTCCATGCTGAGATATAACCAGTATGGTTGCAATGTGCCTCGGTGGAGGTGTCATGAGCTTACCCGACAAACGCTGGGGGTGATTCAAGCAATGCTGCATGACGGCCAGTGGACTAGCACTAAGGAGGCACAGGCAGGAAGATGTCTGTGAAATTAAGGTCAACCTGTCTACATAGAGTTCTAGGACCGTCAGGGCTATGTAGAAAGAACCTGACCCCAGTCCCTGCCCCCCCCCCCAAAAAGGTAGGGGAAGAAAGAAAGGCTCAGACCCAGTTTTAATTTCCAGCATCCACATGGCATCTCATACCTGCCTGTAATTCCAAGTCCAGAAGATGCTATGCTTTCTTCTGACCTCCAGGGGTACCGGGCACACATGTGGTACACAGACATAGTGGTAGTTTGAATGTAATTGGCCCCCATAACCTTACAGGGAGTGGTGCTATTAGGAAATGTGGCTTTGAAGTGGGCGTGGCCTTGTTGGAAAAAGTGTGTCACTGAATGGGCGGGCTTTGAGGTTTCCTATGCTCAGGAGACCGCCCAGGGTCTCAGTTGCCTATTTCTCCAGCCTGCACGCTGCCATGCTCCCCGTCATAATGGACTGAACCACTGAAACTAGAAACGAGCCACCTCTAATTAAATGTTTTCATTTGTGACTGGAGAGATGGCTCAGTGATTAAGAGCACTGAACTGACTGCTCCTCCAGAGGACCTGGGTTCAATTCCCAGCACCCACACGGCAACTCACAACTGCCTGTAACTCCAAGACCTAACACCCTCATACAGACATGCATGTAGGCAAAACACCGACAAACATAAGGTAAAAATAAAAAGTAAATAAATAAAAAAATCAATATTAAGTTATAAGAGTTGCTGCAGTCATGGTGTCCCTTCACAGCAATAAAACCCTAAGAAACATACGTTCAGGCGAAACACCCATGTTCATCTATACATATATATGTATATAAAGTTTAAAAAGGAATGCCACACATACACTGCACAGCAGAACCGCCCATCAGCACACATGAGCAGCCAGTAAAACACATCAAGTCCCTCGTACACATCACAGAACCAACACTTCTCCTTGTGTCCCCAGAAATTATCAGCTACGTGCTAATTGAGGCGGTACCTGCTACAGTGTTAGAAGCATACAGGCAATCTTTGACAGGGGGGTGGGGGGGAAAGCACACGTCACGAGGTGCTGCACATCAATCATGAGCAGGGGAAGGCGGACCAGGAATCACAGAACAAACACGATGTGACAGGCGACATGACAGGCGACGGTTTAAGATGGCCCTTTAAATTTCAGGGGCAGGGGATGCAGGAAACCGGGCCTGTGATGCTCTTGGTGGGAGTACTTGGTGCCGCATTTCAAAAGAAGACTTGGCAATAAACATCAAATGTCTTTACAAAAATGCATGCTCTTTGACCCAGAAATTCCATCACTGAGACTTCAAGCTAAGGAAATCACTTAAGAGCACAGGCACAGTTTTAAGTAGGAGCATACACAGAACTAGTTACACCAAAAGACTAGAAGCCAATGCCCAATAATAAGGAGTGAGCTAAACACACTAGGGCATATTCAGGCTATGGCACAGTTTGAAGATTTTTTGGTTTTTCGAGACAGGGTTTCTCTGTGTAGCCCTGGCTGTCCTGGAACTCACTCTGTAGACCAGGCTGGCCAACCTCTGGGATTAAAGGCATTCACCACCACAAACCGGTGCTTCAGAGTTGGCAGTTTAAAGGTGGCCACAGAGCTGTCCCTGCTGGGTCTGAAATCGGGGGCCATGTTGTTTAAGAAGCCTCTAGAATACCCGAGAAGCAGGCCAAGGGGATGGATGAGGAAAGGTCTTCCACACAGAAAGAGCAGAAGAAAGCTGACAAGCTAAAATCCAAAGACACGGGCAAGGACCTCTGGCCAGAGGTGAATTAAGAAATTTGGCAAAAGCTGAGCAGTGGTGGCCCATGCCTTTAATCCCAGGAGTCTGACGGCAAGGCAGATGGATCTCTGAGTTTGAGGCTGTTAAGTTTCAACCCTGGGACAAACAACTAAAGTACCTATGGCCTATGGAAGAGGACCCGGCTGCTAGGTTCTCCCAGCATCTCTCTGTTCCTGTTACAGGTATGGATCGCAACACATCCTGCCCTCTACCCTGAACTCTCCAGCGGGGGGAGGGGGGGCTACCCATCCCCCAGAGGCTCTTCCCTTATATAATCCAGACATCCTGGTTACCCCGCCCCTCTTGTACCTTTGGCCTTCTGGCCGCTGCACCTGGTTCCCTTTCTCTCTTCCCCTCCCCCTCGCCCCACATGGCCCAGCTCAACCTGGTCATGCCCACTCTGGACTCTCCCAGATGTCCCTGCCTCTGGGTATGCTCTCCTACACATCTACAACAAACTTTCTCCTCCACCACACCTAGGGGCACTCGTGTCCTTTCCTTTTCCAGCCTGGTCTACCAGAGCAAGTTCCAGGACAGCCAGGGCTAATAAAAAAAGAAATCTGACAAAAAGCAACCAGTTTCTTCTGCCTGAGATGGCAGCAGCCCCTCTTCCATTCCTTTGAATATCTAGATTCCCTGCTGTGACATTGTTCCCCTACCGCTAGAATGAAGTGTTATCACAGCCTGTTGGACACTGTAATGAACACACCTCTACGTTAAATGAAAAGCAGTCCAAACACTCAGATTTCATTTGTTAAAAATGTACATATGAGCTGGGTAGTAGTGGCGCACACTTTAACCCCAGCACTGGGGAGGCAGGACAGGAGGATCTCTGTGAATTTGAGGCCAGCCTGGTCTACGAAGACTAGCAAGAGCTGTTACACAGGGAAACCTTGTCTCAAAAAACAAACAAAAAGATGTGTGTGTACACAAACCTAAAGTGGTGTTCTGTCTAAAGCAGTGTTCTGTCTTTCTCTCTTCTCAGACAGGGTCTCAAGTAAATAGACCAGGCTGGCCTCAAATTCCCGATCTTCCTGTCTCAGTTCCCAGAGAGCTGGGATTATAGGTATAATTCCCGATCTCCCTGTCTCAGCTCTCAGAGGGCTGGGATTGTATTGAGAAAAACGTTTCCTGATGAAATCAAAGCCCCATTACATGAGGAATGAGTGGCCTTTGGGTCTTGACAATGTCAAGACTGAGTATCAGATACATTATAGAGCAAAAATAACCACAGACGCTGGGCAGCGGTGGCGCACGCCTTTAATCCCAGAACTTGGGAAGCAGAGGCAGGAGGACCTCTTTCAGTTCGAGGCCAGCCTGGTTTATAGACCCAGTTCTGGAACAGCTGGGGCTGTTACACATAGAAACCCTGCCCCCAAAAAACAAAACAAAATATCCACAGAATGTTGCTTCATAGTGGCTCGCGTGTGGAAGTAATTCCTATAAATTCTTATTATACAAAGATGAAAAGGGGGGCACCTGGAGAGCTTCCCAAGAGTTTAGGAAGAGACTCTACTACCTCCAGGCTTTCTCTTTCTATTCCAGTGCAAGAGAAAGTCCCTACATTGTGGGGCTGAAATTGACTCAGTGGTATGGAGGTGGAGAGGGCATTTACAGCAGGCTCTACGGGGAAAAGAGTGCAATTTCAATTTGGCAAGTGCCATGAATGCTTGTGAAGTTTGTAGAGACTCCCAGTCAGCACTAGACTGAATGCAGAGGCTGGGTCAAGCTGCAGCTCTGTCTACTTTTCCCTGTCCCCGGGAAGAGCCTGCATTTATTTCTATCAAGGTCACACCAACAGGATGACTCACCCACGGCCAACGATGACCCACGGTATTACAAAAGACATGAGCAACCTTTGTCTTGCCTCGGTTCCCACTGCGGCAACTGGGAGGAAGAGACTAGCACACAGCTGGAGACAGAGGAAGCCAGGCTGGAACTGAGGTAGAATTCTGGAAAAATTCTGCTTACTGCGATTTGCCCTTACACCACCTAGGACAACCTGATCAGGGGAGGCACTGCCCCCAGCGGTCCAGCCCCTCTCACATCAACCATTACTAAAGAAAATGACCCACAGGCCCATCTGATAGAGGAACACAGGTTCCTCTTCCCAGATAATCTAGCTGGTGACAGGTGGGCTAAAACCAACCAGGGACGACAGCCCCACGAGGTTTTCGGGAACAAACAGGTGTGGCATTTAACATTTTGGATGGGGCTTCAGGTGTAGATCAGTAGTCAAGCAAACAAGAACAAATCTTTGTCAAAATCAAAGGCTCACAGCATATCCCAAAGCTATATGCACTTCAACTCTTCTTCCCTTTTAAGGCAGTCTCTGTCTCCATCTCCCCCTCTCTCCTTCCCCAGAGTCAGCAGGCAGAGCACATTATGACCAAATGGCAACAGACACTGGCCCCACAATGGGCAAGACACTTGCTTAGAGTAGCTAAAAACGTGGAAATGACCAGCATCCCTGCGGAGGGCTTTTCATGTTGATTCTGGGTTTAGCAATAGTGCCACGGATGTGCAGAGCTACAGACTGCACCGACAGAACCAAATGCTACACTCAACGTGTACACCTACAAAGGAACCTGTGATCCATGCTGCTTGTGACTGTTCTGTTCCATCCCGCAAGGACAACGTGCCATGTTCAATGCACGGACTTACTGGCGCGTCACCTCATTCTTCTGCTCTGGATTTCGCACAGGGCAAAGGAGCTTGGAGAGTGGGCCCCCCCCCTGCTACTGTGACACACCTTTTTACAAGTTAAAGTCATGTTAATCATGCATTTAAAAATAAAGACAAGCAGCCAGGCGGTGGTCACACGCGCCTTTACTCCCAGCTCTTGGGAGGCAGAGAACTCTGAGTTCGAGGCCAGATGGCTCTACAGAGTGAGTTCCAGGACAGCCAAGAGAAATCCTGTCTTGAAAAAACAAAAAAGCATATACACCTAATGTACATGGTGTACAGCCGCTTCCAAGTAGATCCAGGTCAAAATGCACCTGTTAGGTCCAAAGGGGCACCCCAAAAAGGCAGAGCTGGTCTTGTCATAAACGGGACTTTGGCTCAGTAAACTGAAGGACTGTCATCAGGTAAACAAGCCTAATAAAGGTGGGTTTCTGTTTACCAAAAACTTCCCCCCTTCCTCCAGCCACAAAGGTCAACTACCCTCGCGAGGGTATCTACTTCTGGGTCAGTTGCCACTGTTCATGAGCTCAGACTCACGTAAAATCTGCCTCCTTCTCCACCCTTCTGCTCTTCCTCCTGGCCAGCTTGGTGTGTTTGATCCCCAGTAAACCCTTCTGTCTCCCTATGGTGTGGTCAGGTTTGGCAGTTTTGCTGGGCCCTCACTTACAGTTCACTTTTCTTAAATGTTTTTCAAACGTATAAAGGCCTGGGGTTACAGGTTGGTGGAAGAGACATCTGTGACATCTGTTTTGGGTTCAATCCCAAAGCTAGGAACCTAAAGATCCGCCTTTAGGGCAGGGACAGGACAGCTCAAGTTCAAGGCCAGCATACTAAGCAAATTCCTAGACCAGGACAAAGGGGTAGTCACCTAGAGTAAGAGGGGGGGTGGGGCACAGGGCACACAGGACGGGACGAGGAACAACAAGAAAACTTGGGAAATGTTTCAATACTTCAGACACTTATCAGTGAAAATAACTTTCCCCTATGAAGTGAATTTCCAGTGCTCCCTTTCTCCTAACAGCCCCGGGGCCCCACATCTAAAATACAGAGCTTCAGCACACAAATAAAACCCTGTAGAACTGAGATCGGAATGGCTGCTCTGGTGTTATCTCTGCCCTTAAAGTGCTGCGTTAACTGTTAGCTGCTCAGGAATAAATACTCCGCCCACACAAAACATTATCAGCTGGCCTTCTGAACTTAGCAACTAAAAAAACAAAAGTCTAAAAACATCCTCTACAAAGATGCGTTTTTCTCTTCCGCCGAAAACTAAGAAAAACACAAGCCCACTTTGAGCAAAATGTGTGTTTCTACTTACTAGTGGGATGGGTTCTCCAAAAAAAAACACAGTGCTGGGAAACTTCATTGCTGCAAGTCAGCAAGAATTTGTACTGGCTAAACAAATAAATAAATAAATCCTGATACTGCACAAACTACTTAGCCTGGCACCCTTAAATCCAGGACCTCACTGTATGGACTCTGCCAGGAGGTCCAGGGTCTGAAACCCACTGGTTACAAATTGTTTCGTTGTTAGCTTAAAGACTGTCTAGTACAGACACCACTGTGCAACAGTCTCTTCATATTAAGAAACGGATCCGGCTTTATTTATACAGGGACAGGGTTGCACAGTCGTGGCCAACCTCCTGCCTCAGCCTCCTCACTGCGGGAAGGATGTCTTTACCAACACACATGGTGAGAGCCCTTTTGTCTGCCTTTCCCACTGTGATTACATCTCGGCATTCCGATGGCCAATGGGCTTTTAGGCAAAAGCTAGAAGCCAGAGTAAACAACCCACAGGTCACACTGGGTATGTATACCTCTGGACAACCGGCATCCCATGCCTTTTTTTTCTCCTTGGGGTAGGAAATCCTGCCCTTCTAAAGGGTTGCTAGGCCCCACTCTTCCTTGGGCTGGTGTTCTGGCACTAGAGCAGCGGTTCCCAGCCGCAACACCTTTGGGGGGTTGCATATCGTTGGGGGTCAATATTTATATTACAACTCACAACAGCAGCAAAATTACACATATGAAGAACCAAGAAAATAACTGTATGGTTGGGGGGGAGTCACCACAACACGAGGGACTGTATTTAATGGTGGTGGCATTAGGAAGGCTGAGAACTGGTACTCTAGGTAGAGCCTGCTCACCAGGCAGATATTCCCCTCACTGCCCTCTCCAGGAAGAGAGCTAAAGCCGGGATTCCAAGTTCTGGTTTTCCCCACAACCCTCTCAAAGCACAAAGACTCAGGATGGGCCTTAAATAATCCTTTTGTTTACAGAGGGTCATTTCCTGCAGCCGGCTCACACCCACAGAGTCACGCCCAATTCCCTAGGAGATCTCAGCACTGGTTTGCTTACAAAAAAAAAAAAAAAAAAAAAAAAAAAAAAAACAAATGAAACCCCTGCAGGTAGGCAATCCAGGTGTAAGATACTTCCCTAAAACAAAAGGAAATTCCCAAGTCTAGGGTGCTCTGGTTTTTCCTCGCTGTATTAAAATAATTTAATAAAAACAAAACCTAAGGGGTTTGTATTGAAAAGGCTCCATAACAGTCTAACGCGCCTTTTCCTGCATCCGGTGTCGCCGCTGAGAAACAGAAAGTGAAAAGATGGGACTCACGACACACAGCAGGCAACATCTGTGTGTGCCATCACTCCCTTTTAGTTACGGGAAGGGAGGCCTGCTTCCCTAAACGGCTTAAGTAACTTGTCCTCTGTCCCCCAGGCAACACTGAAAACGAGATAATAAAACTGAAGGGTAGCGACAGGCTGGCCAAGCGCTGACTTCTAAGAACATATAACTTTGGTTGTGGGATTATCAGACAATGGACGACCCAGAGCAGGACAGCAAACCCCCGATCCAGGTCAGATTGGGACTTGGTGTGCTGTGCAAATGAGGCCAATCCGAAGGCCAGCGTTTTCTGCTCAATTAACAGATGATAAGCCAATGACAAGGCACATTTCTTTAGGCTTGAGATATTATCTGTTCTGCTCTACAATGAGAAGCAAAAACAAAGCGGAGGAATAGCCAAGTTTATGAAGACAGTGGGTGCGGCCTGGGGTAGCTCCCTAAGGATTCCTTCACATTGGAACCCAGGTGCTAAAAGTCTGTGCCAGCCACCCGAAGCCAGAATGACCCTGAACTCGTATCTTGGAAGCTAAAACAGCTTGAGGTAGACTTAGCCAAAGGCTCAGCATTAACTCCAGGTGGTTACAACCCTCTCAAGGCCAAAGTCACACCTGGCAAAATTTACCTCTCCAGCTACAGCAGTCATTTCATTGTTTAAGTGCGGTTGTGTTTAACCGGACGTAAGGGAAGAATTCCTTTATGTGTGCAAAAAGACTGTCTGCCCTACCTCCTAAGGGATCAGTCATATACTACCTGAGCAAAATCTCAAGAGGTTGTGAAATGATAACTCTGGTTTCTGATGCAATCAAGTGGGGGACTGGGAATCAGAAATATCCACCTGGAAGACAGAAAAACTTAAATCTCAGCCAGGCGTGGTTGCTCAGGCCTTGATTCCCAGCACTGGGGAGACAGAGATAAGTGGATCTCTCGAGTTCCCTGACAGCCAGGATTCCATAATAGAGAGACCATGCCTTTGGGGGGGGGGGGAAATCAAGAAAGAAATAGGGAAAGAAAATAAAACAATCTGGAAAATGCTGAGAGGATCTATGATGATGTGGCGTATCACACAGATGTCTGCCTCTGAAATACGAGGCATTGGTCTAGGCTCTGGGTTTTTTTGGTTTTTGATTTTTTGTTTTAAAAAGACATTAAATAAGACGAAAAGTTTCTTCTGCCAGGGGCCTATCGGGGTACAAGGTAAGCAAGTCCAATAGCACACAGAAAATGTCAAGAGATGCCATCTGGAAAATAAAGGTAGAAATGTGGGCTACTTTAAACCTGTCGTCACAGGTCTCTTTCTGGGTGACATAGAACTAGGACTAGGGTAAAGGTCAGGACTAACCTGTAGGCACGCAGACTGGCTGGCACCAGGCAGGAAGGAGTCTGGCAAATGGGCATATCTAATGAGGATCCGAGGTACTAAAGCTTTATCAGATGAGACTGGGATTCCCAGGAGATGGGGCCAGAGGTCCAGAAAGAACCAATCACATGAAGCTTGTGTGACAGGGGAAACTTTTTTAATTATTTTTATTTTCTGTGCACAGATGTTTTGCCTGCATGTGTATCAGTGTGAAGGTCTCTGAGCTCCTGGGCTTAAATCATAGGCAGTGGTAAGCGACCATGGGGTGCTGAGAATTGAACCCAGGTCCTCCAGGGCTCTTAAGTGCTGAGTCATCTCTCCAGCCCCCAGTCACGGGACATTTTTAAGCCCCTACCCACCGGCTGTAAAACCTCAGACAGATTAATTTAGCATCTCAGGGTGCCTCAGTTTTCCTATCCCTGAACATGGCATGACATCATTTCCTTTGTTAAAAGACAGGGCATTTGCGCCACACACTTACACAGACCAAAAAAGCTGTAATCTCAGCATGTGGGGAAAGGGCCCATTGGTAAGGGCAGACTTGACTATAGTTTAGGCCAGTAGAAGCGCCAGCATCTTAAATGAGGGGGTGGGGCACAGTGGACTAGTGTCCACTTTGGACTAGCTATATAAATGCTCAGTCACTTAGCATGAACAATCATAAATGCTTTTTCCCCCTCTTCAGAGACAGGGTTTCTCTGTGTAGCTCTGGCTGTCCTGGAACTCACTCTGTAGACCAGATTGGCTTCAAACTCAGATCCACCTGCCTCTGCCTCCTGACTTCTAGGATTAAGGGTGTGCACCCCCACACTTGACCACCTAAGGTTGAAAAGGAAATTCAAACCACTATGAGCATGACTCGCTCTAGCAATTCTGCTACTCACTGCTGGAAAAGTACTCAGTCATCCTGGGTAAAGCAGAAATTCAACTCAAGAGAATGGAGAGGAGCAGGCTAAGTGGGAACCATAGGTTACCCTGACAACCAAGGCTACCCCAACATCAAGGGCCTGGAAGGGAGGGTCCTTCCTGTCTTGCCCTCCCCCATCACATGATGCCGGCTAGAGAACACTATAGTCAATACAGAAGCCTCTGGAAGCTCACACATCCTCAGTCTTGTAACTCCCACCTGGGTAAGACAATGACACCTCCACAGCGCCCCCCCCCCACCCCCCGCAGCACAAAAGAAATTCTGCTACTTCAGTAATAAGATCGCAGTTTTCACTTGTCCCCAGCAGCCTCAAGTATGCCAGCCTTGAGGTGGCAAAAAACGAGATCCTGCGGAGTCAAGGAGAAAATCGTCTGTAGCCACCGGCCAGCATCATCTACCGGGTGACATAAAGGAATTTGGGGTATCAGAGGACCTTCATCAGTAAGATTCATTCACTCCTGGAAAGTAAGGACGAACTGAAGGTGGGAGTTCCAGCCTTGACGAGAGAGACCGC
The DNA here is from genome assembly GCF_950005125.1 of Chionomys nivalis. Lineage (NCBI taxonomy): Eukaryota > Metazoa > Chordata > Mammalia > Rodentia > Cricetidae > Chionomys > Chionomys nivalis. The sequence goes on along the minus strand of NC_080105.1, from coordinate 40,683,714 downwards.
TATCCTGAGCCGCTCAGATTTCTCGCACCTCTGCAAAATCCCAGATGCCGGCAGGATTAAAGCAGCCTGCCTAAGCACTTCTACTGCCTTTGAAATTGGCGCAACAACACTGCATTTACAAGCTGAAATCCCGGCCTCCTTTCCTGGTGTGCGCTGCATCTCTTCCTGCCATTTCTGTCTCCTCTTTGCTACCCATTAATATGCATCAGAATGGCTGCTGCGGGCTGAGACGGTGCTAGAAATGCAACCACGTGTTGTTGAGTTTTCTTTAAGATCCTTTCCAGGGCTGCTTTTCAGTGGGCACTTAGCAGAGTACCAAACAACACCTGCAGGTATGTAAAGGAAAACTTGATCCGCGGAACACATGACCTTGGGCGGCCAATGCTCCACTCAAGCCTCTCTAGATGTTATGATAGCCTGGTCTTCAAGGAAAGAAAACTGCAAGTCTGGGGAAAATCAAACTCCTCGGACTTTGATGAAAGCAGAAAAGCATGAGAAATACTATACAGAGCTAGATATTTCTAACTCCTCCTCCCCCTCCCCCCAGCTGATAAAGATAGCAAATACTACTATAATCAGGCAGTTTCTAAGTAATGCGTGCTCATGTATTAAAATTAGTTCCTTCCCCCTGAGAACTTCCAATTCTCCCTCTTCCCCCAGAAGCCTTTTCTCTTTCCTGGCTTTTCATCACAAGGTTTCCCAGGGATTGGAATTTCATTTTATAGACACTCATACACATGACGCGCATTTTCAATTACCAAGCTATCTGTGAACTGTTCTGAAAAATCCTATTTTAACATCTGGCTTATCCTGTTCACCCCAGACTCAGCATCATCACTCCGACCTGCCCTGTACCCAATTTGTGCTTCCACAAACCAACCATCCAACGGAGAACCCAAAGAGGTGTTGAGGTCAACCCTTAATCTCCTCTCCAGCCCACTTCAGATGGATTCAGGGGCCTCGTGGATACTTCAATGCTGGCTTTATGTCCTGAAATACTGAACAAGAAGATCTGTGTGCTGCACGTCCACCCCTTGCCCTCCAGCAGAGGACAGAGGCCCCTCTCCTAGCTCAGAAAGCAAGGGCTCCCATGAGCCATTCCTCCCCAAAAGGAGTCTTGAATGTTCACACCGCATGGATTCCTTGCCTGTCATCTCCCCCCGCCCCCCCCCCCCCCGCGCCCATGATCTTTCTCATAGGTCAAAGTCTTTGGATTCTGCTGAATACCAGCCCTTTTCTTCACCATCCTCTCAGGAGAAGGCGTTTCCAGTTCAAACCACCTCAACCTCGCTGTCACGCTTTATTAAACTTGTTAATTTGTGCCCAGCCATCCCTCTATTAAACACCCGGAGAGGAGGAAGCGTCTCCCCTAGCTCCTAGCACCTCTCCTGGGTCTAGACCTGATGGCCCTGGTCAATCAGGCCACACTTCACACTGCCTCAGTTGCCTGTCCATAAAAGGGACACGCAAACACCTGCACCAGCTGACTGTAGCGGGAACCTGACGCAGGAGAGGATGCGGTGTGCCGGTGAGCGACTGGTCTACACAGTAAGACTGACTCTCTCTCTCTCTCTCTCTCTCTCTCTCTCTCTGACATACACACACACACACAGACACACAAAGAGAGAGAAACAAAAACCCTACATTAGTTTGTAAGGATAAAAAAATGGTTACAGGTGGTCCAGTGCCTAACTTGTAATACAGCACAGCAGGCAGGAGTTAGTGATTGGCCAGGCAGAGTGGCTTATGCTTTAATCTCAGCAGAGGCAGGAGGATCTCTGTGAATTCAAGGCCAGCCTGGTCTACATAATGAGAGACCCAGTTCTTCTACATACATACATACATACATACATACATACATACATACATACATAAATAAATGCTAGTGATGACTATTTCTTTAGTAAGTGTATAAAAATATTCCTGAAATTCTCATAGGGGAAATGATTCTGGCAGTTCACTCTGTTCCACAAACTGGGCAATTTTATTCTTAGAAATTCAAGCACAGCCGGGCGGTTGTGGCGCACGCCTTTAATCCCAGCACTTGGGAGGCAGAGGCAGGCGGATCTCTGTGACTTCGAGACCAGCCTGGTCTACAAGAGCTAGTTCCAGGACAGGCTCCAAAACCACAGAGAAACCCTGTCTCGAAAAACCAAAAAGAAAAAAAAAACATCCAAGCACATACCCCTCCCTCAGTCAGCTTCAAGTTGCAGGTCACATCAAGCATCCCTCACCTCCGACACACACACATATTCTCCTGGTGCATATTAAAGATGGAGTTGTGGGTTCATAAAGTCATGCCCGTTATTCTCCTATGAGCCCAGCGCCATCAGGGTCCGGCAAGGATAGGATCTTACCAACATGGCATCAGTTTGAAGACTTGGTTCACCAGGTTTCCAGTCCACTGGACTGCGCCAGCCACTTGTGCGCTAGCTGTCAAGGCTCATTCTTCTCATTCCTTCCTAAGTTTTTTCTTTGACCCAAGCAAGTACTGTTCAAGAGGGACCTTTGCATTCCCGTCCCCTGCCCCCAGGCAGACACTAAGGTGCCAAATGAAACTGAACACAAACATTCCAAAGTGGCTGTCACACAGAGCAGACTGTTTGGGAACAGGGGGAACTCCCTGCTCTTCCACCTAGCAAAGACTAGGACCAGGTCAAAAAGGAGTTCCACGGGAGAACCCAGGTTCAAATGGTGAGAACCCAATAGTTCCATGGGATGAGTGAGCGCATCTATCTGATGGACTCACCTGTGCCATTGATGCTACAGGTGAGAAAGATCATTTCCCAATAGGTGGGGTCACGACCTTTTGAAATCTCTAGTAGGACTCTCAATATTAAGCAGGTAGCCGCCATGTATATTCCAAATTCTAAACTTATAAAGGAGTGTGTGTGGCCGTGGGCCTGGCATGGGGAAGTCGAACCACTGGGAATTCCATTAGACAGCATGCACATCTTTGCACGGTGGTCCAGAAGCTAAGCGGAGATAACAAGGAACTTCCTGGGAAAACAAGGCCTCCATGGATGGGGGGCGGGAGGCTCAGCTTGGACCAGAACAGAGGAAGGAATGGGCAGAAAGGTTCTCAGAGGCATATTAGAACAACCCCGAGTATCAAGTATGGACTTTTCTGCGGCGGTCAGAGCTGGGCGGGACAGATCTGGGGCGTCATGAGACCCAGCTGCACGGCATCATGCTGGCTTGAGAGAGGGTATCAGAGCATGGGGGGCAGCTGAAGATCACTAACAGGAGACAGGAGAAACGAAGATGAAGACAAAGGACATGAGGGCTCTGAGGAGCAGCAAAGGCCTGAGCCCTGCCCAAGTCAGGCTCCTGAGCCAAACCAAACTCGAACCTGAAGGTTTGTTGCACCTACATGAATCACACAAGAGTTTAACAAAATCTTCAAAGCCAGAAGGCTCACAAAGCCATTTTGGAAATACCAAAAAAAGCAATTCACTATGATCTGTATGTAATCCACCAATTACATTCATTGTAGTTATATTTAGTTTTACATACACCGTTTTCAAAGAACTTGAGAAGCAAAGTGGAAGAGTTACTCGGGAGAGTTCGGAGGGAGGAAAGGGAAAAGGGAAATGAGGTAATTATAATCTCAAAATTTTAAAAAAGTATTAAAACTTGAAAACTGCTGTTTGCTCAACAAAAACTTAGTCCTCAGGATGTCTGGAGCCCGGTTCTTAAGATTTTCCAGGAAGCAGTGGCCTGCGGGGACCCTGCCTTCAGACTTTTAGTTTCCAGACCCGCCTACTGTTATCATATATATTACAGACACAAAAATAATCTGCAATAAATATACATTTCAAAAAAACGTATCCTTTAATGGCTGTATAACATTCCTATGGAATTCTAATGATTTGCTTAGCAAATTCCCATTCGTTGAACAGTTTGAGAATTTTCGCCAGCATAACTCCTAGAAAGAAATCTTTATTACCGCCCAATTTCCTTAGCGTAAATTCTAACAATACAGGTACTAAATCAAAGGATGAGAACATGTTTTGATGGCCCCTGCCAAAACTCCACAGAACCACAGCCCTTAATTTTCATTGTTGATGCCATGTTCCTAGTTAATGGCTCTAACACTAAATCTGGCAGAAACAGTATGAGCCGTCGCCTCCACAAAAGACGCCTCAACCAAAGCATCAAGGCAGAGAAACTGGAAAACCACTTTTGGCAGAGTAGCCCAAAATGCATGCCACATTAGTGGCACTCTTCAGACATCTCCATCCAAACCACTGTTACCTACTCCTGCTCCACGACTGAAACAAGTTCACTATATTAGATTTGGTTTGCAACACAGAAGTATGCAAAACTCTGCCAATCGAAGCTTCCAGAAGCCGTGTCCAGAGATCTTGATGTGCCACGAGAACCAGAGGTTAGCCCACACCACTGGCATTCCCTTTCCTCCATGCCAACTGTTAACCCCAATGCTTTGGCAAAATACTAAGCACTCTGGGAGACATGAAGTAAAAACTGCATGATCCTCTCAGGATCTGACTTGATGTGATTTCTCCAAACATCTCAATCAATGGTGCAACACGGCCAACGCTTGTCTCTCTGATTTAATTACTGCTTTCCCAGAACGGAGATGAATTTTTAAACTGCTTCAACATAAGGTGATCCACATAAAAAGTGCCCGAAGCCTTTAATCCCAGCACTCGGGAGGCAGAGGCAGGCGGATCTCTGTGAGTTTGAGGCCAGCCTGGTCTACAAAAGCTAGTTCCAGGACAGGAACCAAAAGCTACGGAGAAAACCTGTCTCGAAAATCAAAAAAAATAAATAAAAAATAAAAAGTTTTGCCGGGTGGTGGTGGCACACGCCTTTAATCCCAGCACTCGGGAGGCAGAGGCAGGCGGATCTCTGGGAGTTCGAGGCCAGCTATGTCTACAAGAGCTAGTTCTGGGATAGGCAGCACCAAAGCTACAGAGAGACTCTGTCTCGAAAAAAACCAAAAAGTGTCCGAAGGCATGAATGAAACTAAAAATACAACCAAATGACACGTTTATCTCATTTCCAAAAAGGAAATCACTCGATGATAAAGTTCTGTAGGACAGGATCCCAGTATGTCTGAACACAAACTTACTAATGACAGTAATTACGAGACAGATTATGAATTTATCACTCACATACGTATTAACTTTTAATAAAATCTGATTATACAATTTGAGACACATTCTAAGAACTTTTTTTTTTAACTTTTGTTTAGAGAAAGTGTCTCACTTGGCTGGGCTAGAACTTGCTACATAGACCAGGGTTGGCCTCAGACTGGTCTCAGAGACTTACAAAATGAAGGAATCATCACCACACCCAACTAAGAACTTTTGTTTCAAAGTAGAGCCTAGCTGTGGAGTTAAGGCTGGGTTCTCAACGGGTCAACCCTCCTGCCAGCATGACTTCCTTAATTGAAAAGTGATGTAAGAAACAGCCCAACACTCTGCACAGACACACAAAACCCTTGCCACTCTCAGGTCCCAGGAAGAATGACAACCGGCTGTCCTTGCAGAGAGCATACATGGTCCACTAGAAAGCCAGATGTATTCTCTTATACAGACTGCAAAAATCTTAAAATTTCTCTTCTCGGTTTTATGTGCTATATTATACAAAGCTGCAGATTCTCAAAAAAAAAAAAAAACCAACTAACTTTTCAACCACAGAAAACATGTACAACCTTTCTTCCCCAAATCCTGGACTTTTCAGTCTACACAACTGTATCCATGTGAGCCTACTAGTCTCTAATACAGAGACTCGGGGTTAAAACATACTGGAGGATTGGAGGACTTGCTTTCAAACGTAGAAAGGAAGAAGAAAGCCTTGAATTAATTCTCCAATGTAGGAGGAGAAAGTCTACACCCCACGGTGAGCTATGAGAAACTGTTTTCTCTCAGTGACGGGTGAACTCACTTTCCCAGTTCGTTTTAGTAGCCGCCGGAAATTACAGCAAGCACATTTTTCTTCTCTTGTCTTCATGTATGTATACAAGAAGTGTGTGTGTGTGTGTGTGTGTGTGTGTGTGTGTGTGTTCTGTTTCCTAGAGTCCACTCGGAGGCTTTTCAATGCATCCGAGCAGTGCGGATCCCCTGGGTGGGCAGGGAATGGGCCCAGTGTTGTGGTTTTGTATAATGACAAGCACATTAATGGGACTCACCAAAATACTGTACTTGTTTTACTTGTGGCTTTCAGGGTTATTTATTAATTAAAAAAAAAAAAAAACCTAGAGTTTTTCAAAAACCAAATATACATGAGGAACAGAGAATTATGATAAAATTACCAGGATCACTCATGATTTTCTTTCCCTGCATGTCTATTATGCTAGCCAGGTGTGAAGGCAAATGTCCCAGGACTCTTAGGCATGAATTTAAGCTCAAAGCCTGACTGTGTGACTTGGGAAGCCCTATTTCTAAACAAAAACGTATATAAAGTGGCTAGTGACAGAGTAGCTGCCTGGCACCTCTGTGATCCTGGGTTCATATCCTAGTACTTAAAAAAAAAAAGGCAAACAATAAAGCTCATTCCTCAAGGTGTATGTGTTTTACACACTCCCACTCGTGAACAACCTGAGCTCTGCAATCTTTCTCCTCCACTTGTTTCTTAAATAACAAATATTTCACTAAAAAAGATAAACACCTCCCAGAATTACATGCCATTCCTACCTGACAAAGAACACTCTCAGTGCAACAGGGTAAATAAGGCAGCTGATTGCTCCAACACTGTCCATTACTAGACATGATCACCCAGAGGGGGGACCTTAGTACTGGAAATGTTTGCAGATAAGATGGATTAAGAGAAAAATCTGACTTGCCATCATTTTTAGGCGAATGGGTATGGGATTTGGAGACAAGCCTATTGTTATCTACCAAAACCTTAAAAAAAAAAAAAAAAAAAAACCCTCTGGGGTTTTGTTGTGTTCCAAAATCATTTTAAAAGGACCAAACTTTGGTGTTTTTATTGTTGCTATGAGCTTTTTCCCAGTTGCAATTTTTCTGAACCGGATGAAGGAAGAAAGATGGTTTCATAGAATCCATCTTTTTAGCAGGGATAAAGGTAGGGCTGATCTGAAGAGTTACCTTGTTAAGAGTTACCTTGTCGTGTTCACTAAAGCATGCTCGAAACCCAGCAATTTCTCAAAAGGCAAGAGGGCATCACTTTTTTATGTTTAACTCGTCAAGAGATCGGGTGAAGAGCAGCAGGAACTCGCAGCTGGCTCCCCAGCGCTGTCATAAAACGGCATAAACAGAACCTTCCAAAAGCAATGCTTGCTTATAAAAGAGGCAATTTCTTCAGGTGGGGAGGCAATTGTCAGCTTTCTTCAATTCTCTTAGGTGCACCACCCTACAACTGTGGTAAAATCAAACTCTGCACTGTTTTGCATAAATTTAGGTCTCTTCTGTCTTCCCTATTTAAACAGTTCCCATTTTACCAGAGGGATAGTTCACATAGGTCAGAGAGATGGGCGGACGGATGGAATCCTTAAGTTTGGTTTCAGTCTCGGTATCTTAGTTTGCACCCAGTGTCTCAATTGCCTCACCATCCTAACCGCTTTCGAGTCAGTTTGAGTTGCGTTCACCCTCCTTATTAGGATGTGATTTACCTGTAAGAACACTTTCTACGTTATAGTGGGTTGGGCAGTTTCTGCTTCTGCTCACTCAATTCTAGGAGACCTTAAAAACGGTAAATACAATTTCTTGGGACCTCCAAATAAACCCACCCGCAGGAGTGAAGTCAGGACAGGACGCCACAAAAGCGACCAAACTCATTAGTTCCATGCACACCCCATCCACACATATTACTCGAGTGTTTTCAGTGATAGACGCACCACAGGCGCAAATTGTTTTTAATCATCACTCCAAGTGTGCCACATAAAGTTGTGATTTCCCCATGAAAACCCTCCGTGCGCCTTGGCTTTGGGGAATCCAAAGCTTTTAGCCCTTGTTATTCTACCCCACCCCACCCCCCAATCCACTTCGCCCAGGTTCGGCGGGGGTCTTCGACTCATCGGAGAAGAATGCGGCTAATGAGTTATCTATTAATCCAAAATGTCTCAGCTAGGAAGATATTTCACCCAGCACTTTTAACACCGAAAGGGAGGGAGGGGAGTTGGGGTCGGAAGTAGCTTTTAACGAGAACTTTCCCAGAGTTTTTTTTCCTTCGACCATGCCTCCCTCAGATTTCCAGCAGCAGACGCAGAACCCAAATCTTGACCCTCCCCGATCCCAATCATCCGAGGTCACCCGGGAGTCAGCTCTCGATTCCGCTTTCAACAGCCCGGGTAGACAAAGCTGAGCATTCTACTTACAAAAGTCTCGGGAAAGTCCTTAAAAAGTTATGCAATGGGAGGCACGCGGACGCGCGTGGACACAGCCCCGCGCCCGCGGGACGCCGCGTCCCTTGGCGCGCCCCCACCCCGTGCGCCCCGAGACTCCCAGCCGGCCCCCCCTCCGTACCTCCTCCTCCTGAAGGTTGGCCTCGCTCGGGGTGTTCTCCTTCTCGGCTTTGCCTCCGCCGTTCATCTTCCCGGTCCTTCGTCGCCGCGCGGGGCTGGGGCGCGGGGCTGAGGCGAGGGCGCGCTCGCCCGCTTGCTACCTTCCCCCGGGCGGTCGAGCGAGCGAGCTGCGGGGCTGGAGCCGGGCGGCGCAGTGGGGAGCCGGGGCGGGTGGGGACCTCTGAGAGGCCGGGCGAGCCCCGGAGTCGGGACGGGGCCGAGGCGGAGGAAGCGAGGCGGCGGGCGCGGTTGGGACCGGAGCCGCCGAGGGCGCGCTGCTGGCAGGCTCTGGGCAGCGGGGCCGCACGCAGCGCGCTTTCTCTCGCCTTCCACCCTCCTCCCCTTCCCCTCCCTCCCCTCCCCCTCCTCCCTCCGCCCTCCCTGGACGTGCGCGGCCGGCCGCAGCCCAGAGGGACGCTGTTCGGGACCGCGAAGCCCCCCGCGGGAGGAGGGGCGCGGGGCGGAGCGGTCGACCCCAGGGCCCAGCTCGACGGGGGCGGGGGGGGAAGGGAGGGAAAATGTCACCGGGGTCACGAGGCTGCGGGGTTGGCGGGAGGAAGGTCGGGTCCGCCCTCTCTCTCCAGCCCCCGGGGCCTCGGCGTCCGTGCAGGCGGTGCGCGTGGGCTGAGAGAGGGGGCTCGGGGCGGGGAACCGAGCCTGCTGGGGGGGGCCGGGGGTGGGGGGACGGAGACTGGGGCGTGCAACTTTTGTTTTCTTGTTTTCCACGACGGGTGTGCACCTCAACCACCCCCCTTGGCAGTACCCGACGAGACTCGGTTCTTCCTGAGCCGAAAGGTGAAAGGCACGGGGGACAGCCCACCACCGAGCCCCGCTTTTGCAGGACACGGCTTGGCAAGCCCACCGCCGGTGCCGGAGAACGGCGAGCCTTCCCCAGCCTTTTCCCCTCGCCCGCTATGACTCTCGAGGGCTTCCGGCGGTCCCTGTTCAGACTCGCACAGCCGGCACCAGACTGTTCTGGAATCGTTTTGTTTATTTCACTCTTTGGGGAGCCCCTTCCTGGAATACAAGACCGTGCCCTGTTTATCTTTGTCTCCCCCGCCACTACTTAAGTAGGCTGCTACCTGGAGCCTAGTAGGCACTCGGTATCTGTGGGCTGAGGATCCCTCACTGCCCCTCCAAAGGTCAGGACAGTATCAAAGCAGTTGCCCAACACCGGGATGACCGCACAGCTTCCGTTTCCTAGTCAGAGAAATGGGAATATATCTATATCCCAGGGCTTTAGAGATTATAAATGGGGCAAGCGCAACCCTCCTCTCCTAGCATTCATTCTTGTACAATTTTGGTTTACAATAGGCGGAAGCTAGCATTATTTTTAAGGAAGTTTCCATTTTCCTGGTCCTACTGGACTTTTCCAACAATAAACCCTGTAAACTTCTTTGGCTAGTAAGGACGGACATTTAAGACAACCCCCTCCCCCCCCCCCCCGTATCAATGGGTTGTGCTCCCTCTCCGAGGAAGTTTGTCTGACACGCCGCGCCAATCACGGTTTCTCATTTATGCCTTGGTTTAACTGTTTATCTCTTTCTCCCCACTCGACATTCTTTACCCCTCTCTGCTTTGGGAGCTGGTGGGGGGTGGGGGTGGGGTGGAGGCGGGGGTGGGGTAGGAGCTGAAGATAAGGGCCCTGCCTTTAGGCTATTGAAAGTGGTGTTGTGGAGACAAGATACCCCAAACAACTCCAAGGCAACATAATCGCTGAATCCTGGTTCAAATTATAAAAAAAAAATAAAAAGCAAGATACACGCAACATTTTTCTTTGGCTTTTAAAGGCGTTGTGACGTGAAAATCCATAGTGAGACAAGTTTTAGATGAGTTGTTTTTTTTTTTTTTCTTTGAAGGGCTCTGGAGATGTGGGAAAGTTCCTAAAAGAAAATAATGTTCCAAGTTGCCGTCATAATGCCATTGCTCTCTATAGTAACCAAGGTGCCTCCTGGGAGGAAACAAACCAAGAGTCTTTGGAACCGCGGGAGAAAAAGTCAGAAGAGCAAAGCTACAGTTAATCAGAAACTTTGTCCGTGTTTTGATTATTGATTGTGTTGATTGGCAGCTCTCTGCACGGCCTGCTCGTCATTCAGTTATAAGAGGAACCACGAGGGGGCAATGTCTTCCTGAGCAATGGCCAAGTGGGTGGGCTTCGGTAGCCCAGCCTTTTACCCTCCTTGGCTATTCTTACCTATATACTCCTCAGAGAGACATTGTTTTGCTGGAGCCTGGTAAGGACCCAAGAAAAAAAATGACAAATGGGTGTCACTCGGAGCCCATTTAGAAGAAGGTGGTTAGGTGGTGTGGTTGCAGTAGCTGGGAAATCTCTTATCCCTCTCCTGGAAAAAGTGGCTTAATTTCAGATGTAGACTAAAACCTGATTTTTTTTTTCGTCCTGAAGCCAAACCAGAACTTTGTCTTTTGTTTAAAAGTTAGAGCCCTCTGTATAAGAAAACTTAGTCCTGTGAGAGGAACCTTGTCTGTCATCTTTATTGTGTGTTCCCAGCATTTAGACAGGGCCTGACATATAATAGACGTTAGTTATTTTTAATAATGAATAAACAGCCGGGCGGTGGTGGCGCACGCCTTTAATCCCAGCACTCGGGAGGCAGAGGCAGGCGGATCTCTATGAGTTCGAGGCCAGCCTGGTCTAGAAGAGCTAGTTCCAGGACAGGAACCAAAAGCCACGGAGAAACCCTGTCTCGAAAAATCCAAAATAATAATAATAATAATAATAATAATAATAATGAATAAACAGACAGTGGTGGCAGTCACCTTTAATCCCAGCATTTAGGAGGCAGAGACAGACCGATCTCTGAATTGCCAGCCTGTTGGTCTACAGAGTAAGTTCCAGGACAGTCAGGGCTACATAGAGAACCCTGTCCCTCCCTCTCCCCCCCCCACAAAAAAAAATACTGAAGGTGTAAGCATGGTCACTAGACAGAGTCAGAGTCATTATTAATATTTGATTTTGGAGGGTGTGGCCTAGATGGAGACATCGCCCACAACAGGGCTGAAGAAAGAGATTAAAGAAATTGATGGTAAAATCACACCATGGTATTGACACAGCAGGTAATAAAACAGAGAGACAGCACTCATGGAGTCTCAGCACAAGGTACGAGGATGAGATAATGTGCCTGAAAGAAAGGGGTTTCATTTTCTATCCTTTTCAGCAAGCAATGGTATGTACTTATTTGGAAGAAAAACCGAGTAACGTATTAACAACAAAACCCAAGGAAAATCTGTAAACAGACTTCCACTATTTATAAATGTCACGGCTGTAGAGAAAGAGAGAAGGGGGAGGGAAGATGGGAGTTATATATTCAGTCAGGCTTTAAGTGGTCTTTAGGACTTTACTGTTTCAAAGACGGAATTTCAAGAGTTGAGAGCTCCTTGGTAGCCAATCGTTGCCAGGCATGCTAAGAATTATAAGACACAAAGGGAGTTTAGATCCCGGAAGAACTGGGCTATTGACCTGGAGACATTTGCCCTCTCACCTGCCCACTGCTCTCCTGTATTTCTGCCTGGCCTGAAAAGTTGCATACCAGGGTGAAAGGGAAATACTGTGTGCACCTGTAGTTTTCATTACCCATCGCTGTTAGGCTGGCAGCGTTCCTTTGGAGGCTTGCTGCTGTAAGAAATCCAAACCCATAATTATGTCTTAAACGTTTGTCTCTGGGAATTGCTGGCATTACAGGTCGATGGGGGGTGGGGGCGCGAGGAACCTATAGACAATGCACCAAGCTATGTATCCGCGCTACGGAAGGCTGCAGAATCCATCCCATGTGTTGCGATTGCTGACTTGGTTGATCCAAAGCTCTATTGGCCTTTTTTTCATCCTTGACAACTCACTCTTCCTCGGTTCACTCCACCCTCCTCCTGTGATGTTTTTGTTGTTCTTTTGTTTTTGTTTTTTGTTTTGTTTTTTCTTTTTTTTCTTTTTTTTTTTTTTTTTTTTTTTTGGTTATTCGAGACAGGGTTTCTCTGTGGTTTGGAGCCTGTCCTGGAACTAGCTCTTGTAGACCAGGCTGGTCTCGAACTCACAGAGATCCGCCTGCCTCTGCCTCCCAAGTGCTGGGATTAAAGACGGTGCGCCACCACCGCCCAGCTGTTCTTTTGTTTTTGGAGATAGGGTTTCTCTGTGTAGCCTTGGCCATCCTGGACCTCACTCTGTAGACCGGGCTGGCCTCAAACTCTGAGATCCTGCCTGCCTCTGCCTCCCAAGTGATAGGATTAAAGGCGAGTGCCACCCCCACCCCTGCTGTTTTTATTTTTATTTTATTTTTTGATAGTGGCAGATAACATATAAAGTTCATCATCTAAACCATTTAAATGGTTTGGTAGTGTTAGATCTATTCATACTTTTACAGCATCCCCTGATTTTTTTTTTTTTACCACCTCCATAGTTCTAAAATCTTCTCACTGTTTTCACAAAACATAAACAGCCACAAGCAGGACCAGACAGAGAATAAAACCAGGTTCCCAGCTTGCAGCTCCAGCCAGTTTCTCAGCAGAGAGGGCCAGTACCAGTGGGTCAACCTTGCTGAACATACTGTCTTGGAAGTGAATCCTCCAGCGTCAGGTGAGCTGTCCCAATTGATGCCACACAGAAAGAAAAAAAAAATCTCCCACAAATGCTGCCCATATTACAAAATTGGTAGTAATTACATTTGTAAGTGAATTCTATTGTATTATACCACTAAGATTTAGGTGGCTTTAAAACAGCATTAAACAAAGAAATACAATTGCATACCCACAAGTGACTGTCCTGCTATAAAACAAAGCCAAAGCAATTTAAGGCTTCATGGTGGCACTAGGGATGGAAATCGGAAGAGGTTCCCCTTCTTGAGTCTGTTAACAAAAAACACTATTCAAGGGCAGCGTAGCACTCTGCAGGCTGCATCTGATTTAGATACTGGAAAAACAATTAGTTCAATTAGCTGGTTGTCACCAGGAAAGAGAAACAACACCTAAGGAGCCTGTGGATCTGGCTGTGGCGATTTCTAGATAGAAGCTGAAAGGTTGGTTAGATATCAGTTCTGGAAGAGGCAGCTGACACAAGCAAGCTGAGCAGCCCTACAGCAACGTGAAAGGTTTTATTTGTTTTCTATGTTTCTGTTTTGTTTTGAGGCACGGTTTCACTCTGTAGACCTGGCAGGCCTGCAGCTCACTGTATAAAACAGGCTGGCCTCAAAATCACAAAGATCTGCCTGCCTCTGCCTTCCGAGTGTTTTCTTCACTTTATTATATTCCTTTTGCAAAAAAATGGGGTTTGCTATGCCCTGTCTCCCAAAGCAAAGAAGGACAATAAAAACAAACCAAGGGGCTGGGCATGGTCACCCACACTTTTAATGCTAGCAGGTTCAGGCACGTGAAAGACCGGCATCGTTTTCTTGATGAACTCAGGCCGCTAGGGCTGCATAGTGAGCCCTATTATGTTCCTTTGTGTCTCAAACAACGGAACATAAATGATAAGTGAAACATAAAAATGAAATAAATGATAAAGTAAAAATAGGAAGAAAGACCCAGAAGGCAATTCACAGGTTCAGGCCAACCAGGGTTATATAGTGAGACCCTGTAATAGTAAATCAACATTAAAAATAAAAGGAAGACAGAGACCCGTCCCAAAGGCAATTCACAGGTCATTGGAGCTGCATGGGCGGAGGGATGAAACAGTCTATGGTGGAGACTGTCTGATGGGCCCTTACAGAAACTCACAATAGTGGGCTCCCCAGAGCTGAACAGATAGAACCTATGACAAAACTGGGCTCCAGAAGGCTGGACCACTACCCCCTTGGTCAGTAAGGCAGATCATAGAACAGATAGGATTATTGTTTTCTTTTTTTTTTAGACAATGTTTTTCTGTGTAGCCTACTAGAACACTGTAGAGCAGGCTGGCCTCAAACTCACAGAGATTCGCCTGCCTCTGTCTCCCAAAAGGTGTGTAACACCACTGTCTAGCTTGTTTTGGTTTTCGAAGGCAGGGTCTCACAGATCCCTTGTCAACTAGACAGTAAGGCCCCTGAGACTTAAGGGGTGTTACCCCTTATCGGACTAATGTGCCCAAAGAAAGAAATGGTTTGTTTTGGAAAGAAACAAGACTATTGGTTTTGTTTACAGGAGGGATTTAAATAATAAGATATTATGGTGTGGCGTTTTAACGGTCTCTTTGCTTGTTTGTTGGGTTTTTTTCAAGACAGGGTCTCTTTGTGTTGCTCTGGCTGTCCTGCACTCACTCTCAAATGCAGAGATCCACCTGTCTCTACCCCCCCCTCCCCCGCCACCCCCCCCGCCACCCCCCCCCCCCCCCCCCCCGAGTTCTGGGGTCAAAGGTGTGCACTACCACCTCCAGGCCTTTTAAGGTTCTCTCTGAGTGCACATTGGAGTAGAGACTGTTCATAATGAGAAGCAACTTCAGAGTTCCACCTTTACAGCCAAGAAGGATCTGCAATTATTGGCTGTTTCCAAAGGGAAAGCTGACTCAGGGGACAGAGCAAAGAACCACCAAGAATCATTCTGAAGAGCAGGAGTGGCCTAACTGATATTATTGAACCAGCTCGATTGCAAAATTCCTGGGGGCTAGCTTCTTCCACATCTCCCCCTTTCTCCCCTGACTCCCCAGTCCCCTTCTTGAGGCAGAATCTCACTCTATGTAGCTGAGACTGTCCTCAAACTCACACTCCTGCTACTTCAGATTCTCAAGTGCAGAGATTAAAAACAGGATGGGAGATTCTCCTCTGAATGCTGTGAATGCCATTGGTTAATAAAGAATCTGCTTTGGGCCTATTGCAGTGCACAATAGGGCAAGACAGGAATTCCAAGCAGATAGAGGAGGAGAGAGTAGGCTGAGTCAAAGAGACGCCATGTAGGCATCGAAGGAGAATGGTGCCCTTGGGAGTCCGGATGGGTCAATCTAAGATACAAGAGCTAGCTAGCAATATACTCAAGTGATTAGTCAAGCAGTGTTTTAATTAATACAGTTTCTGTGTGATTATTTCGGGTCTCTGTGACCTGGAACAAACAAGCAGTCTCCCACCTACACAAACATGCATCACTACATGCATTGGTACATATGCTACTACATGCTTCACTGCATGTTTCACTGCATGCATCATTCACATGCCCAACTCATCTTTTTTTTTTTTTTTTTTGCATTAAAGTTTCTATTAAGTGTTTTCCATTCTTTTTTTTTTTTGTTTGTTTTTCGAGACAGGGTTTCTCTGTGGCTTTGGAGCCTGTCCTGGAACTAGCTCTGTAGACCAGGCTGGTCTCGAACTCACAGAGATCCGCCTGCCCCTGCCTCCCAAGTGCTGGGATTAAAGGCGTGCGCCACCACCGCCTGGCCTGTTTTCCATTCTTTTTATTGTTTGGTGCTGAATGTATAGAGACCAGGCATTTTGTCTTTTTAGTTCCCAGTCCCCCTTCCAGTCAAGCAATCTGATAACATGTGGGCTCCTTCTCTGGGCTCCTGCATCTGCAGACACAGAACTTGGGCATAGTTCACAGGGCTGAGTCAGGAGCCATGCTTGTGCTTGGACCTGATTTAGATGATGCTATTTTTAGACCAGGGATTGGTGAATTCTTCTGGGTAATAAGAGAGTGAATAATTTTCGGCTTCACAGGACATAAGTGCAATGCCTGTTGCAAAACAGCGCAAAGGAAACCTTGGCAGGTCCCATGGCGGGTGAGAACCGTGGCGGGTGACAAATACGCCATGCCAACAGAGTTCAAGTGTGGAGTTTATAAAGATAATGAGAAGGGAAGAGAAAATGAGAGACAGAAAGAGGGAGACAGAAAGCTGCCGCCTCAGAGAGAATGGCAGGAGTAAAGATAGAAGGGAGACAGAAAAAAGAAGCAGGAAAAGGCCTGCCTGCCCATTCAGAGGAACAGCGGGAGAGACTGGGAGTGGGCCGTCTCTTAAAGGGACCTTTGCACCTGCCTACAAAGTAGGACCCTGGGCTGGCCAGCGTACTGCCTGGGTAC
This sequence comes from Chionomys nivalis, assembly GCF_950005125.1. Taxonomy (NCBI): domain Eukaryota; kingdom Metazoa; phylum Chordata; class Mammalia; order Rodentia; family Cricetidae; genus Chionomys; species Chionomys nivalis. Next base: position 40,667,234 of record NC_080105.1, on the reverse strand, counting down.
ATCTTGTCAGATGACAGGGCAGGCCAGCATAATGCCTGAATCCTAACAATATCTGTCATACAGTCTTGGTTTTTATAATCCTTTAACAAATATAAAAATCATTCTTATCCCAAGGGCAATATAAAATTAAGCCACAGGGTGTACTTGGCTCTTCAGCTGTGGTTTCATCATTCCTGGCATAGATTAAAAACTGATTTATGGTGGGGGAGTGCTGAAGAGATGGCTCAGTGTATAAAAGCATTGCTGGTTTTCCCAAGGACCTGGGTTCAATTCCCAGCACCCACATGGCAGCTGATAACTGTAACTCCAGTTTCAGGTGATCTGGCACCTTCACACAGATATGCATGCAGGCAAACACATGAAATTAAATTTTTAAAAAACTGATTTATGCCGGGCGGTGGTGGCGCACGTCTTTAATCCCAGCACTTGGGAGGCAGAGGCAGGCGGATCTCTGTGAGTTCGAGACCAGCCTGGTCTACAAGAGCTAGTTCCAGGACAGGACAGGCTCCAAAACCACAGAGAAACCCTGTCTCGAAAAACAAACAAACAAAAAAAAAAAAACTGATTTATGATAGAATGAGCTACAATGATGTATTACGGGGGTGGGGGAGAGCGATTTCCACATGGGAAGGGCATTCATGGTGATCACAGAATGAATAGTGGTAGCTAGTCTTCCAATATATTCCCAAATAATTCACCATTGCATATTTGGGCATGTATATGTTATAATGCGCATGCACACACACGCACACACACACACACACACCACTCTTGCCATCAAGAGGGAATTTGAAGGCTTGCGAGACAGCTCAGCAATTTAATGCACTAGCAAAGAACACTGGTCTCACAACGGCTTGTAACTCCAGTCCCAAGGAAGCCAACACTCACTCGCAAACTTCTACAAACACCTGCACACGTGGTGCACGCATACACATAAAGAAGGTAAATCTGGTTTGGTTTTGTTTTTAAAGAAAGAGAAAGGGACCTTAAGTGTTTTCTCCTTGAAGCTGAGCTGGGCCCAGTAGAATGTAGAGAAAGGGGCATTCTGGAATTGTGAGCACAGGCATTCTAAAATCTTGGCAGCTTCTGTTTCCTTCCTCTTGGAACTAGCTGCTCCATAATGGAGAGTCCACAGTGACCTGGAGAGGCCTGCATGCAGGAAATTAAAACCTCATCCCTGTCCCCAGCTCTTCCTCTCAGCTTCCTAACCCACCTTGTCCATCTGCCATCTTGGAGGCACCATCCAGCTGAGACACCAAGACCCAGAGACAAGGTGACTGCTCACATTCCTGCCTAAACTGCATGTGCCTTTATGAACAAGCAACTTACTGTTCTAAGCCAAGGCTTTGAGGCGGTTATTTGTGTCGTGACAGGAGATAGGAATAATGGAAGCAAGGCCCTGGGAATCAGAAATCACTGGGCATTTTCAGGTACCTAAATCTGACATAAGAATGAGATCTGTAAAACAACAAATGCTGTTTATAGCATTAAGTTTCCTTTGAAGGACAGCTAAGTGTGTGGGTGTATGTGTGCGGAATATATGTAAGTCTTTCAGAGCCTTAATAGAAATTCCCAGATGTATGATAATAAGTAAAAAAACAAAAGCAGGCCAAGGTGTAGCTGCTGGGTAGCTAGCAAGCAAGCAAAGTCATAATGCAGTGGCTTTTTCTTTAAAATACCACCTGTGACCGGGTGGTGGTGGTGCACGCCTTTAATCCTAGCACTCGGGAAACAGATCTCTGGGTTCGAGGCCAGCCTATCTAGAGTGAATTGTAGGAGAGCCAAAGATACACAGAGAAACCTTGTCTCAAAATAAAACAAAACAAAAACAAAAAACCACCAAAACAGCAACAACAACAAAAGATACCGCCTGTGATTTGATTTCAGCCCAGGGACTATATAGTAAATGTTTCCAAGTACTCACAGGCAAGGGGCAGATTTACATAACTGAAGCGTTTACAGAGAATCCACACGTGTTAGGAGACGAGACTGAAGATTGAACTCTTTTAAGAATTAAGTGCTGCCCTTCAGAGAGAGTATTTCAGTATCCATCTCAAGAAGGATTGAAGCCGGGCGGTGGTGGCGCACGCCTTTAATCCCAGCACTCGGGAGGCAGAGGCAGGCGGATCTCTGTGAGTTCGAGACCAGTCTGGTCTACAAGAGCTAGCTCCAGGACAGGCTCCAAAACCACAGAGAAACCCTGTCTCGAAAAACCAAAAAAAAAAAAAAAAAATTTGTGTTGGTGAAGTCATTTCCTGGCAGCTGAAGGAGGAAAGGCCCACCCTGAGAGTAGGCAGCACACCATCAGAGAGGCTGGAATCAAAGTAGAGAGCAAGCCAAGCAGCAACCTTTAAACCCAAATGGAGGCAAGGGAATCATGGGAAACAGAAGTAAAATGTTGTGGGTGTGATCTCTGCACATATCAAATGTTGTGGGTGTGATATCTACATGTATCAAATGTTGTGGGTGTGATATCTGCACGTATCAAATGTGGGTGTGATATCTGCACGTATCAAATGTTGTGGGTGTGATATCTGCGTGTATCAAATGTTGTGGGTATGATATCTGCATGTATCAAATGTTGTGGGAGGGGGAGGGGGTGAGGAGGTGAGGAGGTGAAGAGGGGAGAGAGGGAGAGGGAGGAGAGAAATGGAAAGTTGATGAGAGATGAGCTTAGAGAAGAAAGAGGCTGCTTAGCTGCTTAGCAAGCCAGTAAAGGAGCTTGCCTCTACTTACTAAGGCAGGAATCACAGAAGTTTCAGTTGTAGCAACCCAAAATGTATGCATTAGCTACTTTGTCCTTCTTGTAACAAATACCTAATGGAAACAACCAGAGGGAGGAAGGCTTTTTAGTTTTTTTTTTGTTTTTGTTTTTGTTTTTTTTTTTTTTAGATTTATTTATTTATTATGTACACAGTGTTCAGCCTCCATGTATGCCAGAAGAAGATACCAGATCTCATTACAGATGGTTGTGAGCCACCATGTGGTTGCTGGGAATTGAACTCAGGACCTCCAGAAGAGCAGTCAGTGCTCTTAACCTCTGAGCCATCTCTCCAGCCCGGCTTTTTAGTTTTGTTTTCCTTTTTTGTTTTTGTTTAGAGGCTTGGGTCCATCTTCTTGGGGAAGGTATGGCCGGGTGACTCAGCTCACAGTGGTGGTGTCACAGGGTAGAGACTCTCCACATCACAGCAGGTCAGAAAGAGACAGGAAGTAGGCAGTGATTATATATCCCCGAGGACACCCCCCTACACACACCCCTGACCTGCTTCTGCCGGCTGGGTCCCACCTCCTCAACTGTCCACGGGCTCCAAAATAGTCCTGCCAGCTGGGAACGTGCTCAAAACATGAGCCTGTGGGCGATATTTGAGATCCAAACTCTACCAGAGAATTTGACGTGATACAATAGGACCCCACAAGAGGAAACGTTAAAATGTCTCACGTCCCGAGCAGTGCGGTGCCTGCCTTGCTTCATTGTTTTTCATGCTGCGCCTCGGAGCCAGTGACCCCACGATCTCTCCCTCCTGGTCCCGAGACTGCTGCAGTTCCGAGTCCGCTATCTACAATTACGTTCAGTGGCTTGGGAAATGAAAGTAGCTTCTCTGTTGATGGACAGGAAAGTCTTTTCTAGAAGCCTCTGCAGAATTCCTTATTTCTCCTTGATCAGAACCAGCTCACAAGAAAATCCCACATTGCACCGTATGCTGAAAAAAGGGGACCCCCCGGCTCCTAACTTCAGGGAAGAGTAACAGTAGGTAACCAATAGATGTGCTCTCGGCATTTGAAGGGTCCTTTATCCTCCTGGATCTAATTGTTCCTGTCACATAGTTATCCATCACCTTCCTCCTCTATGCTCAACAGCGACTTTAAGCCAGGCACTGGGGTCCCCACCTGTAATCCCAGCGCTTCAAAGATGTGGATCATGATCTGCCTGTGCTGTGTCGCGGGACCATTTCACCACAGCAGAGTGGCCGTTAGTTTCAGCCTGCTAGTTCTCTCATTCTGTTTTCAAGAATATTAATATTATCCTCCAAATGCCCAAACCCTGAGGACTCAGATTTGATTCTGATGTAATTGCCTAAGATGAATATTTTAGAATTCTTCAGATGATGCTTTTGTTGATCCCACACCCCCACCCGCCCCCCCACCGAAAGAAAATATCTAAAGTGGGCTTAGTGGGTAAAGGTACCAGCCACCAAGCCTGAGGACCCAAGTTCAATCCCCAGGCTCAACATTCATAGCAGAAGTGAACTAACTCCAACAAGTAAGTTGCTCTTTGACCACACACACACGAGAGAGAGAGAGAGAGAGAGAGAGAGAGAGAGAGAGAGAGAGAGAGAGAGAATATAGAACAATTGATATTTTAGGTAATAACTATGTTTAGATATGCCTTGAATTGCCACTAGTCTGGTTAGCTCAATTTAGCTAGGCATAGCTGCACACACCTGCAGATCCAAGTTACACTGGAGGCTGAAGCAGGAGAATTGCTAGAGCCCAGGAGTTTGGGGCCAGCTGGAAAAGAGAGTGAGACCTTGTCTCAAAACCCAAAATGTAATTCCTTAATTTCTGTGATGAGAAAAATGACACACACATGCATCTGGCGGCATGTCCTCAATAAATATTTGTAGAATGAGTAAGTTTTAAATAAATAAGGCTCCAGCCCATGACTTTATTTCGACATCTTTTCTTAGGAAAAAAGAAAAAGCAAGCATGCAAATTTTTACTGAAATTGTCTCTGCCATTTAAAGGCCAATGATGACACAGCCTCATCCTGATAACTCTGGTTACATGTAGCCACACCATATTCCAAACACACGAAGGCCGGGCGGTGGTGGCGCACGCCTTTAATCCCAGCACTCGGGAGGCAGAGGCAGGTGAATCTCTGTGAGTTCGAGACCAGCCTGGTCTACAAGAGCTAGTTCCAGGACAGGCTCCAAAACCACAGAGAAACCCTGTCTCGAAAAACCAAAAAAAAAAAACCAAACACACGAAGACCATCACAGGCAGAGTAGATGACTCTTTTTATATGTATGACGCAAAACTGCTGACTCGTCTTTCAAATTTGATGGCACATGAATTCAGCATTTTAGAAAATTCTTTCTGAAAAACATTCTTTCTACAGCTGTCTAGAACGTATTTTCTTTGCTGAGCTCAATTTCTGGGTGCTCCAGACGAAAACTGGACTTGTTGTCCCAGGTCCTAGACCACAAGCTGGTGTGGCTCCCTGCCTCTCAAGAGCTCGTGGGTTTCTTTGTGTTGCCTTGGCTGTCCTGGAACTCACTATGTAGACCAGAATGACCTTGAACTAAGTCTCTCTCTCTCTCTCTCTCTCTCTCTCTCTCTCTCTCTCTCTCACACACACACACACACACAAGGAGAGAGAGACAGAGACACACACACACAGAGTTTGAACTATAGATACAAATTGAAAAATGGGTTGAGATCAGTTATTTGTGGTACTTTCGAGTGAACCTGGTGGCCACAAAATTGCACTGGATTTGGAAGTAGGTGACGTCTCCATGGTGTTCCAACAGTATTTACTTTGCAGCGTCATTTATTGGAACTTAGACGCAGCTTTCTTATTTGGGAATCGGGCTACTGATCACCACTAATCTCTAGAGCAGAGCTGCTATCTAGACTACCCACGAGCCTGCACGATACTGTTCCTTTTAGTTATTGACAGGCTTAGGTTGCCCTGCCTGGGTTCACTCGAGCCTCCTGCTCCAGCCTCCCAAACAGCTAGGACTGTAGGCATGCACTCCTATGCCTGACCAGCACATACTTATTTTAACAGAAGTACAAACTTAGTGTACTAGTAGGTAAGTTGCCAGTTCATAAGCCCCTTGATTGATCTGTTTGCACATGACCAGCCATGTGAAATGAATTTTCCATAAGCAATGTCTCTACAGGGCACCATGCAGTGCTAAAATAGAGCCTGCCTCTCTGGGGAGCAGCTCAGCCAAGGGCATGACGTGCCTTCTTAATGGTGGAGTGCAGACTTGCTACTGAAAGGGATGCCCTTTACTTGAAAAGGCTAAGTAGGATGAGCCTCTCTTTAAAAACCTTCCAGGTAGATAAATTTAGGTACTAAAACTCACTTTGGGAATAACCCCTGATTCCAGGCTTTTGGAATACTTTTCCTATTGGATTCTGAATTGGATGTGACTGTAGTCACTTAAGGAAACCCTTGATTTTCACCACACAATTATTTTGTACAAGTAGCCATAGTTTTATGGACTTTAGTAGGTCTATCTCCCAATTGATGTCTTTCTGTCATATTTTGGATAATTCATGAAAAATGTACTTATTTTGTTTTTTAAAGATGATGACTATTTTAGTTAGGGTTTCTATTGCTGTGAGGAGGCACCATAAGCATGGCAACTCTTATAAAGGAGAACATTTAATTGAATGGCTTACAGTTTCAGAGGTCCAGTCCATTATCATCATGGCGGTACATAGTGGTGTGCAGGCAGACATGGTGCTGGAGAAGAAGCTGAGGGTGGAGACGAAGCTACATTTGATCCACAGGTGACAGAAAGTGAACTGAGACACTGGGCCTGACTTGAGCATATAATAGACCTTGAAACCCGCCTCCACAGTGACACACTTCCTCCTACAAGGTCATACCTACTCCAACAATGCCACAGCTCCCTATGAGCTTATGGGGTCCAGTTACATTCAAACTACAATGACGATGATGACAACGATAAAGACGACGACGATGATAATGGTGATTGTTGTGCATGTGTATCGGGTGTGTGTAGATGCCTGTGGAGGCCAGAAGAGAGTGTCGGATGCCTTGGATCATAGAGCTCTAGGTACCAAAGTTTCCCAGAACCAAGTGTTCTTCACCACCAAACTCTCTCTGTAGCCCCCATCACGGTCTGTTGTTGCCTTGCTTTGTTTGAGATAGTCTGGTTACATAGCCCAGGCTGGCCTGGAACTCATAGAAATCCTCCTGCCTCATTCCAGATGTTGAAGTTACAGGTGGAGACACCACCACACCTGGCTATTTAGTGAGCATGTTATTTTCAGTCAAGACTGGCACAGGAGAAACCAATGCTAAGTAGCTGGGTTGTTTTGTTTTGTTTTGTTTTTATTTATTAAGTTATCCTCTAACTTAAAGGTTTTCCTTTTTTTTTACCAGTTTGTCACAAAGTGTCCGTCCTATTCCCTCCTCTGGTTACAATTTGCACACTCTTCTCTCATGCCCTCCTCTAGCTTTCTTCTGCAGGGTATTTGTTTCTTTTTACTTTTCACCAGAAATAACGTGAAAGTTACAAGGAAAATTAAAAGTTGCCAGTGTAGTACAGGAAACTCCCGTGAGCTCTTCTAGCAGACGCCATGATGTCTGGCAAAGATTTCCATCGTGTCCTTGAAGCCAAAGGACCTGGTCCAGGGCCACACGTGCATTGGCTGGTTCTGTCTCTTTGCTTCTCTTCAGCCCAGAATAGTTTCACAGTGACTTCGTACAACATCCTCCAGCTCAGCTACTCTGAAGTCCCTCTTCTTGTGGTTTTGATGAGACAGTGTGTTTTTGGTGGATTGTCACCAGAGTGGCACTCAGCTTCTCTTACTGCAACCCCCACAAGCAATCCATGCTGTTATTTTGCCCTAAAATGATGTTAACATTGTCTGCTGCCAAAGCAACATTTTTCCCTTGGAAATTAAAAACTGCTTTGTAGGAGGGCCTTTGGGGCCATGCAAATATCCTGTTTTCCTTCCAACTCCTGCTTACCAGTTTGAGCATGTTTCATGCCTGGGTTATTACTATCACAATCAACTTGTAGCAATTTTCTAATGCCATCTAACCGTTTGTGTTCAATAGTTGGCACTTGACTCTAAAGAGGAGCCAGTAGGCAGAGGATGTGGATCAGTGGTGAACCCTGTGTTCTGTTCTGCACACTATACAAAGAAGAGAGAATTCTCCTTATCACGTATCTATTCACTTTTCTTACCATTTATTTATTTTAAATATTTGGCTACTTTTAATTGTGCGTGTGTCTCTGTGTGAAAATGTGCTTATGAGTGCCTGAGAAGGTCAGAGCTGTCAGATCCTCTGGGCTGGATTTACAGGCCGTTGTGAGCTACCCAATGTGGGTGATGGGAACTGAACTTGGTTCCTCTGCAAGAACAGTTCATGCCCTTAACCACTGAACTATCTCTCCAGGCCCCTTGCTTTCCTATTCATATCGCTGTGGATTCATGTTTTATTCAGTGGAATGGAATGAATTATCATCATCAGTTTGAATGCTCGAATTGTTCCGGATTTGGCCAGTGGCTTGCTCATCCATGCCGCCTCCTGCATCCTTCTGACATAGCCCATTAGTTTATAGAACATCCTTATTATCTGGTATGATAAGATGCTGTAGACTCATCTTGCACCTTCCATCCCCAGTTCTGGAACTAGCCATTTCCCCAAAGACCAAAGAGAATGGTTTTTAGATGCCAAGATTTGAGTACTGGGTGTGTTCAAGGCTAAAACCCATCCTAGCAGACAGAGTGATGCAATAGATCAGTGATTCTCAGCCTTCCTAATGCATCGACCCTTTAATACAGCTCCTCATGTTGTGGTAACCACCCCAACCATAAAATTGTTTTCGTTGCTACTTCATAACTGTAATTTTGCTACTGTTATCAATTGTAATGTAAATATTTGTGGAGACAGAGGTTCGCCAAAAGGCTTGTGATCCACAGTTTGAGAATTCCTGCTATGGGTGCGTGAGAAAGAAGATATTTGTAGAGCTCCAGGAGAGGTCTCTCATTGTGAAAAACATGTGTGTGGTATTAAACAATCTTATTTAAAATAAACTAGAGGACTCATTTGCATGTGCAGGCCCATGCTGTGCCTAACAGTCTCCCAACCAGACCTTCTGCAGATCTCTGCTCAGGCAAATCAGGAAAAGAATTTCAGAGTCGCAAGCGCAGAGCATTAGCTGGAGTTTACTGAGAAGTTTGGAAGGCCAGGGAGAGGACTCCGAGCACTTGTAAAAGCAAGAGGGCCTGAGTTCGAATCTCCAGCATTCACATTAGAAAAGGCATGTGCCCATAACCACTGGGATGCTGGGCAGAGACGGGCAGATCCTGGGGAGCTCACTGGTCAGCCAGCCTAGCAAGCTCCACGTTCAGTGAGAGACCTTCACTCACAAAAAAAGGCAGTCTCTGTGTGTGTGTGTGTGTGTGTATGTGTGTGTACAAGCCTTTAATCCTAGCAAAGGCAAGCAGATGTCTCCAGTTCCAGAGAATCTAACGCCATCTTCTGACCTCCTCAGGAACTGCATGCACAAGATTCACACACACACACACACACACACACATGCATGCATGCAAAAGGACTCATACAGATCAAATAAAAAATTAAATCTAGAATAAATATTATAAAGAGAGAAACAGAAGACATCTGAAGTCTAACCTCTGTGTTTGCACAAATACAGGCACACATACATGTATATAACACACACACACAAAGGTTTAATAGAGATTTAAAGAGGAATGTGTGCACACGTTAAACAGAGAGACAGACAGACAGGCAGGCAGAACCCTAAGAAAAGAACAATACACACCCAGGATGACTGAGTTTCTAAGTGATAGCCGCATTGCTGGTTTCTGATGTTACATCACTCAAAGGGCTTCTAACTTTCTCTTGGTTGCTTTTCCATTAGTAAATGAGTTCACTGCGTGATTCCTGAAGTGCACTGGGTAGGATTACAGGCCAACAGGAAGAAAGCACGGGGCAAAGGGGTTAAGAAAATCTCTACTGTACTAGGTCACAAGGAGGGTAGGGTAAGATGTGTTGGCTATAAGCAAGCTTCTTAATCTTGTTTTTTGAGATACTCAGGAAGTTGCAGGTTTACAGTTGGAAAGGGAAGACAAACGCAAAGATCATGTGTGCTCTGGCCTTAGGTAAGTCTCATTGCTACCTTGATATTCTTGTTTGAAGGATCTATATGAGTACTGTCTGTTTATGGATATTCTTTTTTGTCTGTCTATTTTTTGGCTTTTTGAGATGGGGTTTCTTTGTGTAACCTTGACTATCCTAAAACTAGCTCTGTAGACCAACTGGTCTCGAACTCACAGAGATCCGCTTGCCTCTGCCTCCTGAGCTCTGGAATCAAAGACATGTGCTACCACTGCTTAGCCATATATAGGCATTCTTTGCAAAGATTTTTGCTAGCTGTGTTAAAATTCTTTACATCCAGTTAATGAGAAGCTCCGATCAGATGCTGGGATAAGGGTCCCCTTTGCCACATTTCCTTAATTTTCCTGTCTCAGTCGGGTCTCTGACCCTGGTCCAGGGCTGGCATCCTGATTGCTAGAGTTGACTTGGCTCTGGTGGTGTGTGAATGTGTTTCTTTCCTTTGGTGCTCAGAGCAAACGCTGCCATGGCTGGCTTGTCACTCTCCTGTCATCCTTGGGAATCTTCCCTTCCTTGCCAGGCAAGCTCGAAAGAAACATCACAGCTAACTACTAAGGAAAGGAAGGAAGGAAAGAAGGAAGGGAGGGAGGGAGGGAGGGAGGGAGGGAGGGAGGGAGGGAGGGAGGAAGGAAGGAAGGAGGGAAGGAGGGAGGGAGGGAAGAAGGAGGGAAGGAAGGAGGGAGGAAGGTAGGGAAGAAGGAAGGAGAGAGGGAAGGAAGGAGAGAGGGAAGGAGAGAGGGAAGGAGGGAGGGAGGAAGGTAGGGAAGAAGGAAGGAAGGACAGACAGGAGGGGAAGGGAAGACACAAGGGAGGGGAGAAGGAGCGGGGAAAGAGTGGTGATGGGGTGATGGACGGAGGAAGGAAAGAAAGGAGTGGAAAAACTATAAGGCCTGATAGTCGTGCAAATATGGATGAGATTCCAAGCGGCTAAGAGCACGGAAATGTTCTTTCAGGCGTTGCCCACAACCATTTTCTTACTCGTACGGCAGCTGGCCGATTTTAGTGCACAGATGTGGCCTCTAAAATCACCTTTATCGAGTTTGATGGAACTCTGCTTTATTAGAAAGACGCTTCAGATTCCGTTAAATTTGCAACTCCAGCAGCTTTAAACACTTCTCGTGACAAAATCTGAATGTAGTTTTGAGACAGGTCTCGTTGTGTACAGTCCTGGCTGGCCTGGAACCGGCTGTGTACATCAGGCCGGCTTCCATCACACAGGTGTCTGCCTGCCTCTGCCTCCAGAGTGCTGAGACTGAAGGCATGTGCCACCATGTCTGGCTTATTTTTGACTTGTTTTTGAGGCAAGTAGCAGACTGTGGTCCTGAAACTCCGTGTGAAGCCCAGGCTAGCCTCAAGCTCATAGCAATCCTCCTGCTTTAGCTCCCTGAATGCTAGGGTTAGGAGGGTGAGCAGCTACACATGCATGACAATTTCTTTTGATTTTTCATGTGGAATGCGTAAATTCAGATTTTTCCTTCCACTCTCTTGGCTTTTTCCTTCGTGGCTTAAATGGTTTACCTTGAACATGGCCCAGTGTTTTATAAATGTATCCATATAAGCAGGGATCAAAGAGTAAATGCCTATTAATCCTTATCTTTCTCCTCAGTGATTAAGCACTTGCCAAAAATTATTCTTTGATGTCTTTGCATCTCCCTTTTTTCCCCCTTACTTTTAAAATTATTTTCAAGACCCACGATCGGAAGCTTCTTGGGGATAGCTTTGTAGCCGAGTGATTTATTCCCTGGCTGGCCTGTGCCATGGTTTACAGCCTCTTTTAAGATAGGAGATAATAGACTCCCCCTTTCCTCTCTCTCTCTCCCTCTCTTTGGTTGTTTGAGACAGGGTTTCTCTGTGTAGCCCTGGCTGTCCTAGAACTCACTCTGTAGACCAGGCTGGCCTCGATCTCAGAGACCCATCTGCCTCTGCCTTCCCTGTGCTGGGATTAAAGGTGTGCACCCGTAACTCTGCAACCCTCCCCTCCCTTAACAACAGCAATCCTAGCTTGCCAGCAATGATGTGGGGGAGACTATGATCCTGCACAGTACAAACGTAAGTGACACACGCAGTTGGAGGTGGCTGGGGCTAATGTGCTTGCCTAGCATTTGGTTCCCAGCACCGCTAGTCCAGCAATAAAACAAAAACAAAACAAGCCACGTGTGGTGGCACACGTTTTTTTTTATCCCAGCACTCAGGAGGCAGAGTCAGATAGATCTCTGTGAGTTCAAGTTCAGCCTTGTCTATATAGCAAGTTCCAGGCCGGCCAGGGTTACATAGTAAGACCTTTTCTAAAACCAACCAACTAACCCTCACATATGAACAGGGCAGCTGAGACCTGGACCGCACAGGTGACCTGTCTTGAGTTTCTACGTTGGCCTCTTAGGCCACCATACTTCCTCAATTATCGTCTCTGAGGAGTTGGCTCCTGAGTCCTCTAAAGAGCATTTTATGAAATGAACTCATCTCCACAGATGATGGGACCTTTCTGCTAAAAGCCATTCTGAAGAAGAGGTAGTGGTAATTCGTGAGAGGCCACAGGGACTGAGGGGGACGCGGTCCTATGTGCTAAGGCTCAGTATCTCTCTGGTTTACAGGTCTCTATTAGCAACAGCACTAGGGAGTCCTAGCCCCACACCTTTGCTTCTCTAACCTCCTATGCTATCATTACCCCCCACCAGGACCTCCTACAAACTCCACACCCATGGTGTAAAGATAAAACTGGTCAAACCACAATTTGCCACAAGCTGGACGATGGGCAGCACTCACCAGGTTCCTCTGCAAACCTAACCTTTTTTTCCTTTTTCCTTTTTCCTTTTTCCTTTTTCCTTTTTCCTTTTTCCTTTTTCCTTTTTCCTTTTTCCTTTTTCCTTTTTCCTTTTTCCTTTCCTTTCCTTTCCTTTCCTTTCCTTTCCTTTCCTTTCCTTTCCTTTCCTTTCCTTTCCTTTCCGGAAGCATCACCCATCTCCCAAACCTAACTTGAAACCTAGGGGAGCGAACTCAAGAGAATAATGGCTTATGGGTGGAACTGGGTGTTGTTGGGGTTGCTGACCTGGCCTTGAGAGCTCCCTGCCTCTCACAATGGACAGGGAAATGGGGTACCACCCTTGGAAACATTCTCCTCAGCTCCCCAGCTTCAGGAGCCAAGGGGCTAAGGGGCTGCCTTCCCACTGACTGGGCTGTCAGGACAGATACCATCTATAGTGGCTAAGATACTCCACGCCCTCTCAACCTTACATCCACCCTTCAAGGTAAATAGCATTATTCTTATTTTATCAAAGAGATTGGGGCTTCCAGAAGATAAGCTCGCCCCCCTCCCTTTCTGAGGGTGATAAAGGCCAAGTTCTTAACATTCCTACTGCCTCTTTAGACAGACCAGTCATTCCTGATCAACTGGTTAGAGCCCCTGCCCCGAGGGATTAGCTGACAAGTGTTCCCAGAAGTGCTTTGTAATCTTCAAGGCAGAACCATAAACAGGACTAGTCTTGGAGACTCCAGAGAAAATTGGAATGGTGAGATCTCAGATTCTGATTGCTCTCTAGTAGAGGCTGTGGGCACTTGGAGCATTGTTTAGGATTTCCATGTGGCTGCCTGTGGGTACCCACCTGCCTCACCCCACAATCTTGCCCTCTGTTGGATTGGCACTATCTACTCCTCCTGGATACCCAGTTTCTCTCTCTCTCTCTCTCTCTCTCTCTCTCTCTCTCTCTCTCTCTCCTCCTTCCTTCCTTCGTCTTTTAAATTTTGCATCTAACATTAAATTTTACCACAAGCCACTGCGTGAGGAGGATTCCCCCTCCTCAAAGTTCTGTGTACGTATTGTTAATGTTTGACCAAGTTTAAATAAACCACTGCACACTGCATGGTTTATAATGAAGAAGCTCACTAACTCCATAATGGCTTTGTGTTCCCTGGCCTAAAATCAGAATGTGCTCAATATTAAAAATTAAAACTCATGCATCAAAATCTAATAGCTAAATAAGAAATATTAAAAAGCAAGAGGCACTATTTGGCCTGATGTCAAATTATCATGGGATTCACAGAAATACTTGGCAAATTTTAACATAGGACAGAGCCTGGGGTAAAAATAAAATGTTCTGCAGACCAAACACAGATTAATGAAGTCGGTTTAGGGAAAGAGTTCACCCAGTGATGGGAACAGCTCACCCTCACTGACCTGGGCCCCTTTCCAACCTTCAGGCAGGTTTGTCCGAGGGTCACCTGAAGTGCATGATGTTATTATGATTTATGACATCAGTGACCCTTTGGTGGATCCCATGGCAGGTTCCCCTGCTAGTGTGGGGGACCACAGCAGGTAAGGGACAGACAGGTACTCCACCCAGAGAGAGCTTAGGTACAGAGAGTTTATTTAGTGGGTTTCTAGTGGGTATTGGGAGGGTATAAGAGTAGGTGGGGTAAAAGGGGGAGAGGAGAGAAAGAGAAAAAAGAGAAATAGAGGGGCATAGAGAGAGGGAAGAGGAGAGGGGAAGGAGGGAGAGAGAAAGAGGAGGGGAGAGAAGGAGGGAAAAGAAAAATAAATAGACAGAGAGGGAGGGAAGAGAAGGAAAAGAGGGAGGCAGGGAGCTGCAGGGGGGAGAGAGAGAGAGAGAGAGAGAGAGAGAGAGAGAGAGAGAGAGAGAGAGAGAGAGAGAGAGAGAGAGAGATTCAGCGGCCGAGCTTGTTTCTTAAAGGGGCAGGGTACCCAGGTGACAGGCAGGCCTGCATAGTTATAACACATGAACCCCAGAAACGGCTTTAAAACACGTCTGACAATAAAATAAGCTGCTGTTCTCATATCTACTTTGTTTTCAGTTCTTTATGATCTTTTGATCATTTCTGAACCTTTCAGGGGGGTCTCTGGCAACTTAGGGAAGCCCCCATTATTGCTTACCCTCAATACTTTGTTTTCACAGAACTGAAGTATGGAATGTGTCTTAATATAACTGATTGATCAATGAAGTGGTGAATTTTTTTTTTAGCAATTTTACTTTAATGTTTATTTTTTATTTAATGTGTATGGGTGTTTTGCATCCATGTACATATATGTGTGCCATGTGTATGCAGCACCCACAGAGTCCAGAAGAGGGTGTCACATCCTCTGGAACTAGAGTGGTCATGAACCACCATGAGGGAGCTGGGAATCAAACCCAAGTCCTCTTCATGGGTAACAAGTGCTCTTAATGCTCTTAGCCAGAGCCATCTCTCCAGCCCCCTTTGTAAGATTTTAATATTAACCTCTAGATTTTCTCTTGGTACTCTGGGGAGCTATACTTGAGACTCACAAAGCCTTAGTGAGTTCCCAGCCTTTGTGATTGCTGTGCCTCCACGATACAACAAAAGGACACACCACGCTTGCAAGTCGAATGTGTCCCATTTTACTCGGCTTCAGCTGTCAACTTGACCCAAACTTGGAGTTGGCTGAGAAGAGAGACCCTCAGCTGAAGAATTGCCTCCATCAGTCTGGTGGGGTGCTTTCTTGATTACTAATTATGTAGGGGTGCCCAGCCCACTGTGAGCAGTGCCACCCTGTGCAGGTGGCCTGGATTGTACAAAAATGTTGGCGGAGCAGCAGCAGGCGAGAAAACCAGAAGACAATGTTCCTCCTGGGCTGAGTCTTAGTTTCTGCCCCAGGTTCTTGCCTTGAGCTCCTGCTCTGGTTTTCCTAGATGATGGACTAGAAGGTGAAATTAATCCTTTCCTCCCAAATTTGTTTTAGTCTTGGTGTTTTATCGCTGTGACAGAAAGCAAATTAAGACAAAAATTAGTACCAGATAGTGGGGGGGTCTTGCTTTGAAGAGCCTGGCCATGTTGGGTTTTTTTCCTGGGAGGATTGTGGAAGTGTTTGAAACTCTGGGGGCTTAAAAATCCATTGAGTGCTTGTTGCTTAATGGGCTGTTGTGGGAGCCAAGAAGTTGAGAATGCAGAAACTCAAGACAGTGGAGGCCTGGCTTCCAAAGCCAGAGGGAAGCAAAGACACCATCAAGGCTGTTCATGCACTATTTTGATCTAAGAATCTGTGGACATGAAACTTTTTGTATATTAAACCATTTCTCTCATTATTTATTTATTTATTTTTATTTTTATGCATTGGTGTTTCACCTGCATATATATCTGTGTGAAGGTGTCAGATCCCCATGGAACTGGAGTTACAGACAGTCACAAATTGCCATGTGGGTGCTAGAAATTGAACCCAGGTCCCCTGGAAGAACAGCCAGTGCTCTTATTCACTGAGCCATTTCTCCAGCCCTGCCATCTCTTTTCTTAAAAAACAAGAAAAAATTACTATGTGGAATTCTATTGCTGGAGAGATGGCCCAGGAGTTAAGAGCATTTGCTGCATAGTTGTGAGGATGGGAGTTTGTAGCCCAGTATTCAGGTAATAAACCGTGTGTCCTGCCCATACCTGTGACCCCAGCTCTGAGAGAGGCAGAGACAGGAAGACCCCTGGGGTCCAGGCTCACGGAGAGACCCTGCCTCAAAGGAATGGTGAAGAATGATAGAGGAAGGCGCTCAGGGCCCTCTTCGGGCCTCTGTGTCCCCTCTCCCTGTCTCCCTGCGTATGCATTCACAGATGGCTGCTCATACATAAATAAGTACACCTTTGTTTTTTTCCAGACAGCATTTCTCTGATAGCCTTGGCTGTCCTTGAACTCGATCTGTACACCAGGCTGGACTTGAACATGGAGATCCCCGTTTCTGCCTCATGTGCTGGGGGTAAAGGTGTACGCCACCACCATCTGTCTTAAGTAAATCTTAAAAAAATAAACAAGCTGGGCGATGGTGGTGCGCACCTTTAATCCCAATACTTTTTTTTTATCCCAATACTTGGGAGGCAGAGACAGGAGGATCTCTGTGAGTTCGAGGTCAGCCTGGTCTACAGAGGGCATTCCATTATAGGCTCCAAAGCTACAGAGAAACCCTGTCTGAAAAAAACAAAATCAAAACAAACAAACAAAAACCAAAACACCCCCCCCCATACATTACACATAAAAGAATTATTTTCAGCGGGCTCAGCAGTTAAGAGCACCAGCTGCTCTCCCAGTGGATCCTGTTCAGTGCCCACACCCACATGGCAAGCTCACACCCGGGAATGTCCTCTTGTGGCCTTGGAGGGCGCTGTGCACATCTGGTGCACAGACATACATGCATGCAAAACACCCAGACACATAAAACAAAACTGTACGTTTTTCTTTTCTTTTCTTTCTTTTTTTTTTTTTTTTTTTTTTTTTTTTTTTTGGTTTTTCGAGACAGGGTTTCTCCGTGGTTTTGGAGCCTGTCCTGGAACTAGCTCTGTAGACCAGGCTGGTCTCAAACTCACAGAGATCCACCTGCCTCTGCCTCCCAAGTGCTGGGATTAAAGGCGTGCGCCACCACCGCCCGGCAGACTTTTTTTTGCTTTTTCAAGACAGGGTTTCTCTGTGGTTTTGGAGCCTGTCCTGGAACTAGCTCTTGTAGACCAGGGGCTGGTCTCAAATTCACAGAGATCCGCCTGCCTCTGCCTCCCAAGTGCTGGGATTAAAGGCGTGTGCCACCACCGCCCAGCTAACTGTAAGTTTTTCATATGTTTTTTAGCTTTAACTAAAAAAAAAAAAAAAAAAAATTCTTTTAACTTTCAACCAAGTAATTTCAAATCATTTTGCCTTTCAACTTTCTAGCTTTACAAGATAGCTTCATGAGCCTGAGAAAGTTTCTTACCTTTGGAGGATTTTATTTTTTTATTTTTTTTTAATATTTATTTATTTATGTATACAATATTCTGTCTGTGTGTATGCCTGCAGGCCAGAGTAGGGCACCAGACCTCATTACAGATGGTTGTAAGCCACCATGTGGTTGCTGGGAATTGAACTCAGGACCTCTGGAAGAGCAGTCAGTGCTCTTAACCACTGAGCCATCTCTCCAGCCCCCCCTTTGAAGGATTTTAGCATTCGTATGTATTGTTATTAGAGGGCTCCTATGAGGAGAGGCAAGCTAAGACTGACGGGAGCTTTTCATCAGCTTCATCTATGGACAGCTTGATTGTGATGAGCCTGGCTAATTGACGAAGAGGGAAAAGCACTCTTGTCGGTGTTTTGTGGTAAGATATTTGCTGTTTCAAGCACTTCAGTATAACATCCTGTGTCATGTAGCGCAACCATCATTATTCATTTCTGAAATGTTTCATCATTTCCAACAAACTCTTGTACCCATTAAGCAATAACTTCCTATTCTCGCATGCCTCCACCCTTTGCAGTCTCAACTCTACTTTCTGTTTCTGTGAACTCAGGCTCGTACAAGGGAAATCATACAGGCGTTGTTCTCCTGTTTGGTTCATTTAAAGCAGAATGTAATCAAGCTGTATTCATGTTGTGAGATGTGCCTGACCTTTATTCCTTCTTAAGAAATAATTATCCAGGGGGCTGGAGAGATGGCTCAGAGGTTAAGAGCACTGCCTGCTCTTCCAAAGGTCCTGAGTTCAATTCCCAGCAACCACATGGTGGCTCACAACCATCTATAATGGGGTCTGGTGCCCTCTTCTGGCCTGCAGGCATACACACAGACAGAATATTGTATACTTAATAAATAAATAAATAAATATTTAAAAAAAGAAATAATTATCCATATAGAGAGATATAATTCCATATATATATCCCATAAAATATGAAAACATATACACACATATAATTTCGGTCTGTTCAACTGTTGACAGACACTCTCACTTTTTAGCTATTGTGAATAATGAGGTTCAATTATTCGTTTGGGTTTCTGTTTCCAATCATGCTAGGCATAGACCAGTGTGTGTTATGACCAAAATGCCTTGTCCTACTTAAAATCCATATGCTGAAATCCTCTCCTGTAATGTGATGGTCTTGAATATAGAGTCTTATCAGGCAGTGGTGGCACACACCTCTAATCCCAGCACTTGGATGGCAGAGGCAGATGGATCTCTGTGAGTTTGAGGCCAGCTTGGCCTACAGACTGAGTCAAAGACAGCTAAGGATACACAGGGAAACTCTGTCTCTAAATACCTAAATGAATGAATGAGAGTCGTGAGGCTGAAGAGATGGCTCAGCGGATGAGAACACTGGTTCTGGGTAGCCAACGCCCACTTCTGACATCCATGGGCATCAGAGACACAAGTGGTACCCAGACACATATGCAGGCCAAACACTCATACACAAACTAAAAATAAATAAATAAATAAATAAATAAATAAATAAATGAACAAACAGTCTTTGGGAGGTGATTATGATTATCTGAGGGGTAATTAATGGATGTCTTTTCTGGTTGCCAGAGACCTGGCTGGCATCTCCTTTGCCATGTGAGGACATAGTACGAAATGGACTCTGAAAAGGAAGCCGCCTTGACCCCACACCAGCCCAGCTGGCACTCTGGTGGTGCTTCCAAACCCTCTGGCTGCGAGAAGTTTGTTTAAGCCTTTGAGATTACAGTATCTTATTACAAGTTAGCAGAGTGGAGTTGCTTGATCATAAGATAATTTCATGTCTAACTTCCCGAGGCATTGCCAGACTGTTTTCCCATGGCGGCTTTATTAGTTTTCATTCCTATCAGCAATACACAAACATTCCAGCTTCTATGTATCGTAACCAAGAGTTGTTATCGTCTCTCGCCTGAGTGACGCAATGCTATTAGGGCTGAAATTACTTCTCACTGAGGTTTAGGCTTACACTTCCCCAATGACTCACGGTGATAATTACATTTATTTTGTGTGCGCGTGTGCACACAAATGCCATGCGATGTGTGGATGTCTGACACCTGTTGTCCTCTCCTTCCACCATGTGGGTCCCAAGGATTGAACTCAGGCTGTCTGTTGGGTCTGTCCACAAGTTTCTGTTCCTGCTCAGCCATTTCTCCAGACTCAAGTCAAAATCACTCTATCTCTGTCTCTTTGAAACAAGATGCTATGTAGCTCAGGTTAGTCTGAAACTTGCTATGTAGCCCAGGCTGGCCTCAAATTCGGAACCCTTTTTCCTCGCCCTTCTGAATAGTAAGATTGTAGGTATGTGCCAGCAAACCCAGGCTTTTGCTCAAGTTCTACCATTGAGCCACACTTTCTGTTTGCTCATTTTAAAATTAGATTTTAGGCCTTTTTGTTGTAGTGTTATAGGAATTAATTTTAAAATATAATTTGTATGTTAAATCATTATCAGATGTTTTACAAGTATTTTTCCATGAATCTCTGGGTATCTCTTTATTCTGTTGCTAATATTCTTTATGTATAAATGTTTAATTTTAATGAGGTACAACTTACCAGTTTTTGTCTTATTTTTTTTTTTGGTTTTTGAGACAGGGTTTCTCTGTGGTTTTGGAGCCTGTCCTGGAACTAGCTCTTGTAGACCAGGCTGGTCTCGAACTCACAGAGATCCACCTGTCTCTGCCTCCCGAGTGCTGGGATTAAAGGCGTGCGCCACCACCGCCCGGCCTCAGTTTTTGTCTTATTAACTGAGGTTTTGGTGTTGTGTGTAAAAAAAAAAAATTGCTGACTCCAAGATCATGAAAATTTGCCTCCATAAAAAAGAACTTGTTTTTCTTCTTTCTTTCTCTCTTTCTTTCTTTCTCTCTCTCTCTCTCTCTCTCTCTCTCTCTCTCTCTCTCTCTCTTTCTTTCTTTCTTTCTTTCTTTCCTCTCTCTCTCTCTCTCTCTCTCTCTCTCTCTCTCTCTCTCTCTCTCTCTCTCTCTCTCTATTTTGTTTTTTCGAGACAGGATTTCTCTGTAGCTTTGGAGCCTGTCCTGGAACTAGCTCTTGTAGACCAGGCTGGACTAGAACTCACAGAGATTCGCCTGCCTCTGCCTCCCGAGTGCTGGGATTAAAGGCGTATGCCACCACCACCGGCCTTTATTTTTCTTTCTAAAAATACATTTATTTTATTCTCTTTAGCTTTGTTATATGTATGTATGTATGTATGTATGTATGTATGTATGTATGTATGTATGTATGTACATGTGTCTGCAAGTTTTGATGTGCACCGAGAAGGGCAGAAGAGGGCATAAGAGCATCCAGAACTGGAGTTACAGGTGGTTGTGAGCCATCATGTGGGGACTAGGAACTGAACCTGAGTTCTGCGCAAGAGCACAAGTGGAACATAGCAAATGCTCTTAACTACTGCCGAGCCACGTCTTCAGTCCCATCTGTTATTTCCCTCACCCAAAATTGCCAGCGCTCTGGCAAAATGCCTAGGCACAGTTGGGTCCCAAGGCTACGCATGCACCATCAAGCGTTCAGGCAACTTACAAAGCCACCCAGGGTCCTCAAGCCTTTTGTGATCTATGCGTGTAAGCCCCTGTGCGCATGCGCTAGACAGCCTTTAAGCGCTGTATATGCCCGCTCCTCACTCTCTTCTCAGCACAAGCTTTCACAGGCCTGAGCACGTTTCTTTTTTTCTCTTAATAAACTCTTGTTTTTTTCTTTTTTCTTTTTTGGTTTTTCGAGACAGGGTTTCTCTGTGATTTTGGTTTTTTTTGTTTTTGTTTTTGTTTTGATTTTTCGAGACAGGGTTTCTTTGTAGCTTTGGTGCCTGTCCTGGAACTAGCTCTTGTAGACCAGGCTGGTCTCGAACTCACAGAGATCCGCTTGCCTCTGCCTCCCAAGTGCTGGGATTAAAGGCGTGCGCCACCACCGCCCGGCTTTAATTAGTTCTTATTGATGGTCCAACCCTGCTAACCCTCCCCAGTCCTGCTTACCCCCCCAGCCTGTCCGCACCCCCCCCACATCCTGCCAGTCCTTGGAAACATTAAACATCAGCAGCATTAAACAGGATTTAATTCATTCAAGGTGTCTCACATTCAAAACAAATTATTTCAAGTATTCCCTTAAGTGGGCAGCTCTGCTTAGTATAAAGCTAACAGAAGAAGCACTGTGATACCAAAGCCGCTGATGATGGCTTCCAACAACAGAAAACCACCACATGCCTCTAGGCTTCACACTTAACACGCCTCCACGCTGGCCTCACATGTGAACATAGCACTATAAATTATGTCGGAACGATCCACCATTCATCTGTTACGGTAACTCTTCCGAACCCATGAAACATATTGTATTTTGACTTTTATTGTGGGTTGCTGTTATTTATTTGTTGTTTATTTGTCTTTGAGACAGGGTCTAACTCTATAGCTCTGGCTGCTTGGAACTCTTCATGTAGACCAGGCTAGCGTTGAACCCACCTGCTTCTGCTTATATTTTGATTTTTGCTAAACAAATGCTTTATATCTCTGGACAAAATTAGTTCAGATACTCAGTTTCCACCAGATTTAACATCGGCTCATTTTCCTCTTTATTTTGCTTTCAGAAAACCCCCTAGAAGTCCATCTGGTTCCTTCGATTGTTTTAGAGATGGTGGAAATGATTCCCCTTCTTGGTAAGAATAGCAAGCAGGGGCATTCCACACCCAAGGATGGCTTCACCGTGGTGACTTTGCCATGTGTTATGTGTGACCCTATTTCAGAAGTTGTCCTTATTTAAAGAAGGACGGTCTTGTGGATATTTTTGAAACATCTTTCTGCATCGACGTAGTGATATACAATATGTCATCTCCTGATACAAACTTGTGGGGCTTGTGTTATAAATCTTTTGAGTATACACACACACATAGATATATTCAGAGTAAGGCAAGGTCTTACTATTAATTCTAGCTAGTTTTCTATTCACTAGGTAGCCCAAGATGGCCTTGAACTGTGGCAGTCCTCCTGCCTTGGCCTCCCGAGTTGTGATTTGCTGTGACTGTAATAACACATCAACACACACACTTCACCATACTTTCAGCTAATGGAGGGGGAATAAAAGACCTTAAATTATAAAACAAGTCAGAGACTACTGACTTCATCAGGAAAAGATGGTTTTTTAAAACCACCCAGCTTGATTTAAAAAATCAAACAGCTTGAACTGATGATGGTTACAGTGGTGTCAAATACAGGACTAAAGCAGGGCTGGAGAAATGGCTAGAGATGGCTCAGCGGTTAAGAGCACTGACTGCACTTCCAGAGTTCCCGGGTTCAATTCCCGGCACCCACATGGCAGTTCACTATGGTAGCTCCAGTTCCAGGGGACCTGATACCATGACAAAACATCAATGCACTTAAAAAGTAAAGAATATATAGGACTCGAGCCCACAGCACTTTAATTCTGCACTTACCATCATTCCGCCTGGTTTAGTGTGGCAGCTGAGGCGGACAGACCAGAACTGAGACTTGCTATGTGGATCTGTTTAAATCCTGAGTCCTGATGTCGGTGAGGAGCAGGATCACAGAGACATGTACAAATGATGCTAGAATAGCTTCCGGCCATGGGAGGGATTTCCTTGGCAAGCCTCGCCAAACACTCCTCTTTTCTGGAGGACCAGAGCCTGTAGACAGCCCAGGAGTGAGGACCTAGATGCCAGATATGAGAGAAACAGGGATGCAAGGACCTTATGAATATACATCAGCTCATTAGGAAACCAATCATCCATATGTTGGCTTTGGATTTTGTTTTTTTAAATCTTGTTTTGTTTTGAGACTGCATACAGGGTGTTACTATGTTAGCTGTAGACCGCCTTGACGGGTTACTCTGTCTAGGGTCTGTAACCTGCCTGGCTGGTCAGTTATTCCAGGGTCACGGAGAGGTACCACCTGAAAGACATGGGCTGATAAGAGGAATGAGGCTAAGCATATTTGTCGAAGCCTCCGTTTATTAGAGTCATGGTTACAGCTTATATAGCCCCTGGATGAGGATCTTGGGGGGCTGGAGCACGGGATCTTGCCACGTGGTCCATGCCCATCATGTAGGCCAAGAGGTTACGATTGGTCAGGTCACGATTCCTTGGTCAGGAAGTCACAAGTTGACACACCAAGTTCTCTAGATAGTTTGGAATGTGAGGCGGGTTCCACTAACAGATAGCTCTCTATTAACAGTTAATTTGGGTGTGGGATAGGCTTTGTCAATAAAACTATTCTCAATACAATTGGGAAGTGAAGCCCTCTGCAAAACTCCTCACGGCGGTGCTTCCTGTAAATTTTGGGGGGACATGGCTCCTGACAGTTAGCTGGCTTACTATCTTGTTTTTGATAATGTATCCTCCCCCCCTCCCCTTTTGAGACACATTCTCAGTACATAGCTCTGGTGATCTGATTTACCATGTAAGCCTCTGCCTCCCAAGAGAGGGGATTAAGCACTGTGCACCTTTGGTAACAGATCATTTTATTAAGCAAATTTTTCCTAATTGTAAGATCTAATCATCTGTATTCTATTTCATACCATTAGCGCTGATTGTACAGTCTCTCACTTTCTCTCTCTCTCTCTCTCTCTCTCTCTCTCTCTCTCTCTCTCTCTCTCTCTCATTCTGTGTGTGTGTGTGTAAGAGAGAGAGAGAGAGAGATGAGGTGAGACTCAGGGCCTCGTGCAGGTAACCCTATAATGAGCTATAACCCCAGGCCTTTATGTGTCTTTTAAAAAGCAACCTGTTTGGCCGGGCGGTGGTGGCGCACGCCTTTAATCCCAGCACTCGGGAGGCAGAGACAGGCGGATCTCTGTGAGTTCGAGACCAGCCTGGTCTACAAGAGCTAGTTCCAGGACAGGCTCCAAAACCACAGAGAAACCCTATCTCGAAAAACCAAAAAAAAAAAAAAAAAAACAAAAACAAAACCACAGAGAAACCCTGTCTCGAAAAACCAAAAAAAAAAAAAAGCAACCTGTTTATGCTGACTCTGTAGCCCACGAAAACTTTCCCAAAGTTTCGCATGTGTGTTTGTAATTCAAAATTAATATTAGGTTAGTGCTTAACTCCTAGTATTGTTTTTATTTTTTTCAAAAAGATTTTATTTAATTTTATGTGCATTGATGTTTTGTCCGCATTCATGTCTCTATGAGGGTGTTGGGCCCCCTGGAACTAGAGTTACAGACAGTTGTGAGCTGCGATGTGGGTGCTGGGGATTGAACTCGGGTCCTCTGGAAGAGAGGGCAGTGCTCTTAACCACTAAGCCATCTCTCCAGCCCTCATGTTTGTTTTCTTTAAGGGATATGTTTGTTGAAAGATAGTTTGTCTTGGGTTTTCAATCTATCACCTACTGAGGTGATACTGAATACTGGGTTGAATACTGGGTTTCTTTTTAGATTTATTTTTATTTAATGTATATGCTTGTTTTGTATGCATGTATGTATATGTATTGTGTGCATGCCTGGTGCCTGAGGACAGAGTGGGTGTTAGGTCTCCTGGAACCAGAGTTATGTGCGGTTGTGAGCTGCTGTGTAGGGGCTGGGAACAAAATCTAGGTTCCCTGCAAGAGCAGCAAGTGCCCTTACCCACTGAGTCATTGAGTCATTGCTCCAGCCCTTCAACATTGGCTTGCTTTCATTTTCTTTTTTCTTTTTTTTTTTTTTTTATGTGTGCTGGCACTTTTTGAAACTAGAAGAAATCAACCTCACTGACGCTGTCCCTGGGACTAAATGCTCACCAAGGCTCTTTGGAGTATTTCTAGTTTACTAAGACCCAGGAAAGAAAACAGAAACTCAGAGCCCATCCAGTAGCAGGTGTAGAGGTGAATGGATTTGTGTGGCCTTTCCCAATCAGCAGGGGTCCCTTTCGTGGGCCAGTTACACAATGCAAAGCCACTTTTCCATATTTCCATTTGGGAAATTGATAAAGCTACTGAACAGTTTCTACACCCCAATAAACCTATCTGCTGATGCAATAATCTGAATCAGACCAAATCAAACTGAATTAGAAAAAGCCCAGGTTTAATGGATACAAACACTCCTGGGTAGCTTCCCAGACCCCCAGAGAGGAGATGGGAAAGGAGGACCAGAAAGCTGCATGTTTGTTCCCTGGGGGGCAGTTTAAATATCCCGTGGGAGTGGTCTTGAGCATCTCTGGGGGAGGAGTCATCCTTTGGTGGGCTTTCTCAGGGGTGGAGTCTGAACTGAGGCAACTCCCAGGGGAGCGGGCTTGGGGTGGAACTTCTCCCAGAACATGCCAGACTGTTTGGATGTATGGATAACAGAGGCTGGAGTACGGCTTCCATCCAAACAGCTACTGCAAAGGCCAGGACTCAGGGCAGACGCTCACCCTGTGAACTCAAAATGGGTCAACCACCTACACTGGCTGGTCTCCTTCCAAAGGTGAGAGGCCACAAGATAATTTTTAAAAATTTATTTATTTTCATTTTACGTGCATCAGTGTTTTGCCTGCATGTATATCTCGTGTGAGGGTGTCAGACCTGGAGTTACAAACAGCTGTGATCTGCCATGCTGGGACTCGAACCTGAGTCCCTTGGAAGAGCAATTGGCGCTCTAATCACTGGCCACAAGGGATTCTAAATGATGCCGCAAATGTCTTTCTTTGCTTTAATCAATCATTTAAAAAAATCTTTAATGAATAACTGAAGTTAGTTTGGTTGTATCTTTTCCATCTTCTTTTTCTATTATCATCCGTTACTCATCAGTCTTGGGAGTCTCACTGGAGATTAAAATCAGACAAGTATTTCCTGCCTCACAACCTTCTTCCCCCACTTGAACTTTGACACACTTGGTTGCTACCTGTTTTACATTTGCAAACAATCATTGACAATGACTCAGATTACATCACACCCCCCATCCCCCACCAGACAGGGTTTCCTCTGTTACGGAGTCAGTTCGGGAACTCGCTCTGTAGACCAGGCTGGCCTCAAACTCACAGAGATCCACCAGCTTCTGCTCCTGAGTGCTGGGATTAAAGGTGCACGCCACCACTGCCCGGCTCAGATTACATTTATTTATTTACCCAAATATGACGCGTGCCATGTCAATTTAAAGTGCTGGGAGCTGGAGAGGTGACTGAGTGGTTAAGAGCACTGGTTGCTCCTACAGAGGATGTGGATTCAGTTCCCAGCACCCACACGGTGGGAACTCTTTGTAACTCCAGTTCCAGGGGATCCAGTGCCGTCTTCTGGCCTCTCTGGGCACCAGGCAGGCATGTGGTGCAAATACATACACACAGAATAAAATAAATAAATCTAAAAGTTAAACCATGCCAGGCGGTGGTGGCGCACGCCTTTAATCCCAGCACTCGGGGGCAGAGGCAGGCAGATCTCTGTGAGTTCGAGGCCAGCCTGGTCTACAAGAGCTAGTTTCAGGACAGGCTCCAAAACCACAGAGAAACCCTGTCTCGAAAAACCAAAAATAAAATAAAATAAATAAATAAGAAAGAAAGAAAGAAAGAAATGTTAAACCATGAGGTGGCAGAGTTTTTCTGTTTAAAGTTTCTCATCTATTGTTCTTTTTTCACGAGAAAGACGCTGTTCTCTCTATCTACTGTTCATTGATTTACTTTTTTTTTTTTTTTAAACTGGCTTCTCTCTATAAACAAACTCAAGGGACTTTCCTTCCTGCGTTTTTCACAGAATTTTCAGGTTGGAGATGAACATTTACTGTCCCTCCAGACTGTGGTGTGTCTTGGCCTTCCCCAAGACCCTCGATGGTGAGGCACGTTTACCTTCAAAGGTGATCAAAGTTCCTGTTTTCTATCGGAGCTGTGTCCTGGGGAGATTTCTCTCTAAGCTGTCTTAACATCTAAGTGCACGTGAAAAACAAGCGCGGCAAAGAGGCAACATTTTTAATCCCCAGCTTCTGAGGGCTAAGTGAGTTTGTAGACCCGGCCCCTTCCCCTGAGCACCGTCGCCGCCATTACCTGCCGCTCCATCTGGATTCACTTAGAGGCCATCACCACTTCCTTATCTGCCTCCCTCTCAGGCAAAGCTCTTCTTGGAATTCCCGACAGCACTTAACCAGACCTAATAAGCAGAATGTGATCCCCAGATGATAGCGCATCGTAAATCCACCACCCTGCCCGGCACCAGTGTATTCAGCGGCCATAGGACCTCCGGATGACCCGTTCCACAGGCTTCTCTGTGAGAAGAGACAGGTGTCCTTGCTGGAAATTCGGGCAGCTTTCGAACAGATCCAGCCATTTCTGGTGTGGACAGCAGTAACTCTGCTCACACAGGAGGGCTCATCATTAGCAGGATCAGAACGCAGCCTGTCTCTAGCGGCGGAGCATCCTCGTCTTTGCAACATCTGTTCCACTTGCCAAGGAGTTTATGCCGAGGATGCTACAACGAAGACAGACGAATCGCTGTTCTTGGAGTCAGATGTCTGTTTCACGCGTACCTAAAATCATGCCCAAGGCTCTGATGAAGGCATCAACAGACCCAGGTGACTTCAAGAACATCTGGGAGATGAGTTTAGGGTTCCCCCCTGATTTAGGAGGCTTGAGGTGTTATGCGTTGTGTCTGGCAGTGTGTCATTGCCTCTTCTATATGGCAATTTCTCCCCTGACTTCAGCTCTTGGGATAGCTATGGTTTCTGAGGGGCTCAAGGACTTTTATCAAGCAGCCAGCTTTCTTCCTGTCCTCTTCTGTCACACTCGGTGGATCATGATTTGTAATTTGATCCTTGTGTTTTTGTGGGTGAGTTCTGTCTGCTGCACCTAGGACCACAAACTCAGCACCTTTTGCTGTTTTCCCTCCTCTTGGTCTCCACCTGCCTCCTCCTTCCTACATCCCCAATGCCTAAGCACACGGGGCTTCATTGGTTTGTAGTAAATTCCAATAAATAGTTCATTAATAAATTAACTATTCAGTAAATTCTAGCTCTGAGATTCAACAGTGCGAGTTGTGTTTTGTTTTGTTTTGGTGATGGTGGGAGTTTGAGAGAGGGTTTTTCTGTTAACCCTGACTGTCCTGGACAATGCTCTGTAAACCAACCTAGCCTCGAACTCAGAGATCTGTCTGCTTTGGAGTGCTGGGATTAAAGGCATTAACCACCACTGCCCAGATGCAAATCTCAATTTTTTAAAAAATATTTATTTGTTTATTTATTTATTATGTATAAATGTATTCTGTCTGCGTGTATGTCTGCAGGCCAGAAGAGGGCACCAGATCTCATTACAGATGGTTGTGAGCCACCATGTGGTTGCTGGGAATTGAACTCAGGACCTTTGGAATAGCAGTCAATGCTCCTAACCACTGAGCCATCTCTCCAGCCCACAAATCTCAATTTTTATATGTACAAATAGACCTATGATTTTTCAGAGATGACAGTATTTATTAGATATCTCATTCCTGTAAGTCCTGTATGTTTGCTCCCACCGTGGGGTGACCAGTGCTGTTGACCTGCTCACTTGATCTGCGCACTCACTCGGCAAAAGCCAGGCAGGATGTCTAGCCTGACGGTCCACATGCAGGAACATTCCAAGGAGTTTGGAAAGAAAGTATTATAAACATTGGCTCATATACTTTTATTTTCTGATAAGAAATAAAGATAGAGGGATAAGTAAAACATTTTGGCAGCTCTTTACACACAAATATTTAATATCGTGGAGCAGTTCATGTATAAATTGTTCATTAATATGCACAGGTTGGGGAGAAATGCTCACTTTTTGTATAGGTCGGGGTTCTCAGTTTTAAAAGGGTAGACTAGAATACCCTTGGCCGAGCTAGAGAGATGGCTGGCTCAGCTGCTGAGAACACTTGTTGCTCCTGCAGAAGACCCGGTTCAATTCCCTGATTTGGGGGGATTCTACGCAGAAGAAAAAAACAAATTATCTGAAATTCTCAAAACTTTCTGGCCCGTGAAATGATAGGATGTCACTTTCATTTGCTATCTTCTTATGCAGCGGTAGATGGCAGAACCCGGAGGCTGGTCAGGTTGTACTCTGTGATCTAGTTCTTTCCCTCGGCCCTAGTTAGCAGAACCAGGGCTGGGATGTGTGACCCTTCTCCGTGTTGGACTAAATATCAGAAGCCGTGCAGAAGTCGTCGGTATCAGGAGTTCCACCTGGCTGGGTGGGTTCCTCAAATGTATTTCTGGACTATCCTGCTAATTTATGATTCATCGTGTAATTTTACGGTCAGACAGGACATGAAGGATCAACAGTGTTCTAGAATATGGGATAACTGGATTTCTCTGTTCTTAATGCAGAAACCACAAAGCAAAAATCCCTAGAACTCCTACCAGGAACCGGAGCTCCCCAATTATCTGGGGGAACTTTCCCAAGAGGCTTGAATCCTAAATCAAGACTTGCGTGGGAGGATTCTTACTGTTTAAATATTAAAAGAATAAGCTTATTCTTTGAATGCTGGTCTCCAGAGGGCGGTGCTATGCTAGGGGTTCGTGGGAACTCTTGGGAGGTTAAAACTTTGTTAGAGGAAGACTGTCATATCTTTGAAGGTTGTTCCTGGTCCCCAGGGTTCCCTTCCAGGCCTTGAAGGGAGCTACAGCTTCCTCCACCAGCTCCTGCCTGCCACCATGATTCCTTCCCTAGGTGTGTGTAAGTGACCAGCCATGGGCTGAGCCCTCTCAACTGTGAGCCCAAACAGATTTTTCTGATGTAAAGGTATTCTCTTGGGTGTTCTGGCCACAAAAATGCAAAGCTAACCCATTCAGTTACCCAGACAGTTAGAGCATTCAATGAGCCCTCTTCTCTCATCTCTCTGCAGGCAACCAAAGAGATTTTATCCAAATTTATCTTATTTGAATTTATTTAAATATTTAAACTATTGCATTGCTGCTGGCCTTTCTTCCTTCCTTCCTTCTTTCTTTCTTTCTTTCTTTTGAGTTTTTTTTTGTTTTTTTTTAAATTATTTATTTATTATGTATACAATATTCTGTCTGTGTGTATGCCTGCAGGCCAGAAGAGGGCACCAGACCTCATTACAGATGGTTGTGAGCCACCATGTGGTTGCTGGGAATTGAACTCAGGACCTTTGGAAGAGCAGGCAATGCTCTTCACCTCTGAGCCATCTCTCCAGCCCGTCTTTTGAGTTTTTGAGACAGGTTTTTTCTCTGTGTAACAGTGCTGGCTGTCCTGGACCTCCCTTTGTAGACCAGGCTGGGCTCGAACTCACTGAGATCTGCCTGCCTCTGCCTCCCAAGGTCTGGGATTAAAGGTGTGCGCCACCACTGCCGGGCCTGCGCTGCTGGCATTTCTATATTCCGATGTTGACTATTACCAGGACCCAAGTCCGTGGGAATCTAAGATGATAACATTTCAGCTTCCAGGTTGTCTGTTAGGATGTGCCAATTGTTAACTAGGAAATTAATCATTAAGAGAGTTAATAAAATTGGCTTAGTGTAAACTTCATCTTGACTTCCGACTCTTGTAGCTCTCGTAGGCGGATCTCTGTGAGTTCGAGGCCAGCCTCGTTTACAAGAGCTAGTTCCAGGACAGGCTCCAAAGTTACAGAGAAACCCTGTCTCGAAAATCAAAAAAAAAAAAAAAAAAGGCAGGGGAATTCCTGGTCTGTGGCCTGCCTGGCACACACCAAGGTCATCACTGTGGCAATTGCAGCAAGTTCCTGAGGATACTCTGTAGCATTTATTCTGACTCACCTTCAAACGACAGGGCAGAAGCTTGAGCAGGAAGCTAAACACAAGTTGAGAGCAGTGGGCGGGAACTCTCAAGGGGTAGAGAAGTAAGTCGGTAACTCGGAAAGCGATTGTGGCCGCCTTTGGGCAGACCTGCTGGACGCTCGGCGTGTGTCAATGGGTTTGGCCCCATACGATACACTAACACGTAGTACAAACCAACTCTGAACCTTGCCTTTCCCTTTGCTCCCAAAAGCACTCAAACTTCCTTGAGTTCCTTCTAACTGTGCCAGCTGCCATGCGTTAGGACACAGGGAGCATTGTTGGTCTTGTCACCCAATCTCCCACTCACTCTCAGCTGAACCTTCCACCTCTGCCATCTCCACCCCCGCCCCTGACAATGCTGCCAGCTGTCGCGTTCCCTCCCTACCTGTGTGCCTCCTCGTATCCTGCACGACCTTCGTCCATGACCATACCCTAGCACACACCAAATCAACACAAATTGGTCTGAATCAAGTTAATTAAGAAGTATTGAGCTTGCTGGGCGGTGGTGGCGCACGCCTTTAATCTCAGCCCTCGGGAGGCAGAGGCGGGCGGATCTCTGTGAGTTCGAGGCCAGCCTGGTTTACAGAGAGAGTTCCAGGACAGGCTCCAAAGCTACAGAGAAACCCTGTCTCAAAAAACAAAACAAATATTGAGCTCATTGAATTAAAAGAAACTCTGCCTACAACAGTTTTTGTGTGTGTGTGTTATGAACAAATGTGTGTGTTATGAACAAATTCCTTTAAAACCTAATTTATTATTAATGCGTGTGTGCAAGTGTATACCACGTGAACAGGGCGCGGTGCCATAGCACACATTTGAGGTCAAAAGACAACTTTGTGGGGTCAGTTCTCTCTTTCCACTTTTAAATGCGTTCCCCAAATAGAACTCAGGTCTCCAGACTTAGGACACAAGTACCTTTACCTACTGCACTAATGTTGTCATCCAGGAAAAAAAATCATACTTTTGGTGAGGGGAATGGCCGTGCTCTTTCAGCTCTCCTCGTTCTTTTTTTTTTACTCAGTCTGGAACCCACCCCATGGTGCCACTTGTTTGGTAACATGTCTCTGGAAATGTACTCTCATATGTCCCAAAAGGGGAGCCTTATTAATGCTCCAGGTGTTTTTTTAATTAAAAATTTGATTATTATTTCGCTTCGCGTGTGTAGGAGTTTTATCTGCATGTCTCTGCCTCTCTGCTATTTTTTAAAAAAAGAGTAAGAAGCAAGAAAAAGAGAGAGAGAAGAGAGAGGGGGGAGAGACAGAGGGGGAGATATAGAAAAGGAAGAGACTCAGGCTTCAAGCAGGAAAGAAGTGGATGTGGCTTGTCTCTTAAAGAGATAGGACAGACCATTATAACAGGGGCATCAGATTCCCTGGAATTGGAGTTACAGATGACTTCTGAGTCAATGTGTGGGTTCTGGAAATTGAACCCTGGGCCTTTGGAAGAGCAGCCAGTGCTCTTAACCACTGAGCCACCTCTTTAGAATACCACACCTCCTGCCAGGGGTTCCTTAATCCAACTAAAAGGACAGTTGAAATGAGCCACGTGCCTCACCAAGCTACAACATACAGGATGTGTGGAACATGTGAAAAGATGTCCCAGGTCAGGTCATCTATCACGTATCGACAGGAAAAGACAAGTAAAAACCATTTACTGGGCTAACACAGGTCCTACTAGAACTGACAACAGGATTGCTGGTTATGATAAGAAGGAACATGTTCTCATTTATTGCTAGAGGGGTTGAAAAATGGCAGAAGTACCTTGGAAGACAGAGGATCAGTGTCTCACACAATGTACTAAACCCTTATCGGATGATCTAGCAATTGTGCTTGCTGTGGTTTGAATGAGAATGTCTCCATGGGCTCATGTATTTGAACACTTGGTCTAGCTGGCACTGTTCAGAGAAGTCCTGGGGAGGTATAGCTGGAGGAAGCCTGAGACTAGGGGTGGAGTGGGGGCAGGATTTCAGAGTTACAACCTTAACCCCTTTAGTTCACTCTCGCTGGCTGCTTAGGGTTTGTGCTTGAAGAGAGGCCTCTGCTTCCTGCTCCTGTCGCTAAGCCTGCTGCCTTTTGCCAAGCCTTCTCCTCCATTAAGGACTTGCCTTCTGGAACCATAATCCCAAATAAAGCCGTTCTTCTGGAAACTGCTTTTGGTCCTGGGCATTGATCACAACAACAGAGAGATGTCGGTTACAGTACTCCGGTGTTCACCCTCATGAGAGGCAAACTTCTGTTTTTCAAAATCGCACATGGATAGATAATCATAGCAGCTTTGCCCCAATTTACAAAACCTGAAAGTGGCACCTGATGTCCTTTTAAATTGTCAAGTTGTGAATCCTCTGGGCTATTTATTAACAATAGGGTATTAATCTGTAATAGGAAGAAATGGATGGCTGGGTGTGATGGCCTATGATCCCAGCCTTCGGAAGGTAGGAGGGTAATGAGTGTGAGGCCAACCTGGGCTACAGAGTGAGATCCTATTTTGAAGGAATTACCAACAACAAAATCATCAAACCATTAAAAGAAAAAGAAAAAGATATGGAGGGGTTGGGGAGTCAGCTTAAGAGCAGTGGTCCTCAACCTTCCTTACGCTGTGTTCCTTTAGTACAGTTCCTCATGTTGTGGTGACCCCCAACCATAAAATTATTTCGTTGCAACTTCATAACTGCAGTTTGCCTCTGTTATGTATAGCAGTGTAAATATCTGTGTGGTATTTGAATAGGAATGGCCCCCATAGACTCATGTGTTTGAATGCTTGGCCCATAGGGAATGACACTATTAGGGTGTGTCTCTTTGTTGGAGTGGGTGTGGCCTTGTTGGAGGAAGTGTGTCACTGTGGGGTTGGACTTGGAGGTTTCACGCGCTCAAGCTCTGCTCAGTGGAGCACATGGTCTCCTGCTGCTGCCTGCAGATCAAGATGTAGAACTCTCAGCTCCTCCAGCACCGCGGCCTGCGTGCCACTCATTGTGATGATAACAGGCTAAACCTCTGAACTGTAAACCAGCTCCAATGAAATGTTTTCCTTTGCAAGAGTTGTCGTGGTCTTGGGGTCTTGGGGTCTCTTCATGGCCATGGAGCCCTAACTACGACAATCTGATATGTGACCCCAAGGGTGCCGTGCTTGCAGAGAACCGAGTATGGTAACTCGTCGTCCATCGTCTGTCACTCCAGCTCCAGGGGTTCTCATACCCTTTTCTGGACTCTTTCCCCTTTCTCATGCTGAGAAGAGAAGCACCCAGGTCCAAGGCAGTCCATCCCCTACCCCTAGCACCAATCACCTCCGTTTTGGAGGAGAAAATGTAGCCCATAAAGGAAGCCTTGCCAGCCCCAAACCTGTGAGAATCTCCACAAGTGCGCAGCCCTGAAACTGCCTGCACTCATCCCTGTGTCGTGTCCCCCATCCCACCAGCCGTTTCTTGTGCTTGTGTGTCTGCTCCTTCTACCATCGAGGGTTCTTGGCCAGGTTTATTTTCTCTGCCACTTAAAGGATTAAAAAGGTAGGAAAAACCTCCAGCCATGGGTGGCGGCAGGGGGAGAATCTCAGACGGAGCAGACAGAATCACCGGCATTTGTTAGAGGTAAGGAAAGACACAAGCAAGCACACAGAAAGACCCTCTGCAGAGCAAGATATGGGACTTGGGGACCTCAAACCAGGCCTATCTTTGAGGGCTGGGGTCTTAAAGGTCTTTGAGGAGCCTTCAGCTTCTAATTCAGGGTTGCTCAATTTGAACAAAGACAAGGAAGCTGGCGTGCCCACACCTTTGGGATAAACACAATCCCAGAACTGGTCTTAAACTTGTCAGGTGGGCCCTGCCGTTGGAGGGGGGTGGGGAAGCCAACTGTCCTTTAGGTCTTTATCTGAGGAAGAAGCAGGAAGCTTGTGGTCTTATCTACTGTGGCTGCTCTCCCTATCCGCCTGCCTTGGGCCCTCGCTTTGGATAAGGTACCGGCAAGGAAGGGATGGTTGCGGACTTGGCATAGCAAGAAAAGACGTCCAGTGCCCCGTGGGTAGGACCGAAGGGACAGTCTCCCAACCAGCCTGGAACAAAGCCAGCAGAATTGGTTGAGTCGTGAGCTCAAACAACAGGCCCCAGCAGCTAAAGCGCAAGGTGTGGAATGTGTCAGGTGAATGGAATGGAACGAAGGGACTTCAGTGTTTACTCTGAAGCAGTCCAAACACGCTGGGACCGAAGCCAGCAGGGAAAGGACTGTTATCTGAGGTCAGCCGGGTGGAGTGAGGAGGGAGGTGTTGGGTGTGGGTGACGGCTGATGGCCCGGAGCACATTCCAGTTTGCAGATAAGTGGAAGCGAAAGGCCAGGCAAGACCCAGAGGAAGTCTGTGATTTCACTCCTAATGGCAGTTAAAATAAAGCACAGAGAACAAGCCCCCTAACCCCCTGCCCCCGCCCCACTTTTTGTGGTACTTGGATGGACCCAGGGCCTTGTGCGCATGCGTGATGTGCCGCTGTGCCCTACACTCCCAGCCAGAACCCTAGAGAAGTTTTTTGTCTGTTTTGATTTTGAGACAAAATCTCATTGTGTAGCCCAGGCTGTCCTGGAACTCACTGTGTAGACCAAGCTGGCCTTGAACTCACAGATATCCTCCTGTCTCCTCTTCTCGAATGCTGGGATTAGAGGTGTGTGCTATCATGCCTGGCACCACAGAGAAGGTTTGATGTCTTGTTGATCTCCCTCCTTCAGGCTGGGATAACTACTTTGCTGCCAGCGCTCTAGTAAAGGTGGCTGCCCCACCCTTGAGGCAAGGCCTCTCTCTGCCTCAGCTCTTCTTAATCCAAAAGTTAAAACTGAATTGCAAAAATTAATTTACTTATTATATATATATATATTTGGTTTTTTTTTAAAGAGGAAGAATTTTTTTTTAATGTTTATTTATTATGTAAACAATATTCTGTCTGTGTGTATGCCTACAGGCCAGAAGAGGGCACCAGCCCCCATTACAGATGGTTGTGAGTCGCCATGTGGTTGCTGGGAATTGAACTCAGGACCTTTGGAAGAGCAGGCACTGCTCTTAACCTCTGAGCCATCTCTCCAGTCCCTATATTTGGTTTTTTGAGACAGATTTCTCTGTAGCTTTGGAGCTTGTCCTGGAACTAGCTCTTGTAGACCAGGCTGGCCTCGAACTCACAGAGATCCGCCTGCGTCTGCCTCCCGAGTGCTGGGATTAAAGGCACACATCACACTGCCTGGCATTATTTAATATTTTTGAGACAGGGTCAAGCTATATAGTCCCAGCTGGCTTGGAACTCACAGAGATCCACCTGCCTCTGCTGCCTGAGCACTGGAATTACAGGTATTAGCCACCATAGCCATACTGGATTTTTCATTTCTTTTGTTTTCAATGGCAGGGAGTTTAGTTATTGTTTTTTGTTTTTTTTTCAGTTTGTTTAATTTACATATTACTGTCATCTTTTTATTGGACATTAGTTTTTAGCCAGAATATTAAATAAGATTCAGGCTGAATTGAATTCATTAAGGGGGTAGAATGCTCCCTATAATGGCCCTTTCTCAGTAGGACTGGAATCCTCACTAATGTTTAAGTTCCTGGTGAGAAATTCAGTAGCTGGATTATCTTACTGTCTTTTTTCTTTTCCCTTCCTTTCTTTCTTTTTTTTTAAAAAAAATTATTTTACGTTTATTTTATGTGCATTGGTATAAAGGTGTCAGCTTCCAGGGAGCTGAAGCTACAGGCAGTTGTGAGCTGCCATGAGGGTGCTGGGAATTGAACCCAGGTCCTCTGGAAGAGCAGCCAGTGCTCTTAACCATTGAGCCGTCTCTCCAGCCCACTTCTTTCCTTTTGTGTAATGGCCGTTATACAAATATGATACCAGGGTCTCTAAGCAGAAGCAGCACACTCAAGGAGACATGGAGAGTCCTCAGGCCAATGACCAGCTACATACACTACTTCAGAATCCAGTGTCCTGGCTTCAGGAGCACGATGTGTCATGCTTCTTAAAAGTGTGCCAGGTAGACTGCCATGCCTGTGTTATCTCCTGCAGAATTGCTGTCTTATATGTTTATATTCCCATATTATAGGATGTTACAAATTCTTCCTCCTACCTAGGCCATTTTAAACTCATCACCATGTTTTAAAGGTGCAAAACTGGCCTTTGCCCTTTTTATTCCCTTTGCTAGAAGACTCTTGCCCTGTGATATGGGTCACCTCCTCCTCATCTTCAGGCTTTTGTTCAAATGCCACATTCACAGGCATGCCGTTTGTTATGGTTTAGAGTGTGTCACCCCAAAAGATAGTTTTTTTATTAAAATTTTTATTTGGGGGATTTCATGCATGAATATTATATTTACATCACTTTCACCTTTTCCTCTCTCTCTAACTCCCCCTGTGTCTCCTCCCTCTTCTCAAATTTATAAACATTTCTTATTTAATTATTATTATTATTTTATTTATTTATTTATTTTTTTTGGTTTTTTGAGACAGGGTTTCTCTGTGGCTTTGGAGCCTGTCCTGGAACTAGCTCTTATAGACCAGGCTGGTCTCGAACTCACAGAGATTCACCTGCCTCTGCCTCCCAAGTGCTGGGATTAAAGGTGTGCGCCACCACCGCCCGGCTTATTTAATTATTATTGTTTCATATATATATATACATATGTAACTATGTAACTATTTGCACATACATACACACAACTGAGTCCACTTAGAGTTGCTCGCACGCGCGCGCGCACACACCCCACACATAGCCTAACCCCTGCGGATTGGATACCCTATATAGGAACTCATCCCTGTAGAAAACTCTCCCTCCGCCGGGCGGTGGTGGAGCACGCCTTTAATCCCAGCACTTGGGAGGCAGAGGCAGGTGAATCTCTGTGAGTTCAAGACCAGCGTGGTCTACAAGAGCTAGTTCCAGGACAGGCTCCAAAACCACAGAGAAACCCTGTCTCGAAAAACAAACAGAAAGAAAGAAAGAAAGAAAGAAAGAAAGAAAGAAAGAAAGAAAGAAAGAAAGAAAGAAAGAGAAAAACCTATCCATGTATGCACAAGGCGCTTTCCTGCTTAAGTGGTCTGAACAGTACCTGTTATACTGTGCACTGAGAATCCTCACCTTGTGTGTGCCAGGTGTCAGAGACACTCGGCATTCCACAGGTTTTCATTCAATTACCATGTAAGATGAACTAATAAAGAGAAAATGCAACTCTTGCGTCCAGTCCTCTTACCACATTTTTTAAAAGATTAACTGAGCTGTTTGTTATGCAAACTTGACTTTCCAAATGTATTCTTGAGCCTCCAGGATGTGTCCTGAAATATTTACCCTACATGGGGTGACTGAGGCAGTTTCTCTCTTCCTCAGTCCTAAAATAGCTTCCTCTCTCCATGTTTCCCTGTTCAACACAAAGAAAGGGCCATAATTCTTTTGCTCTGAATTTAATGGGTTGTGCTTTTTAAAATGCCTAGCTAGAGCCCATTGTGATGTTGGTCTATAATGAAAGCGAGATGAACCTGAACCCGCAGCTTCAGAGAGAGGGTCGTCATGCTTGTTTCCTCTTTAGAGATTCTGGTTAGGCAGCATCTAACTTCAGATTATCCTTGGCCAAAATTTGATCACTCTATTTAAACAAAAGTTCTCATCTCCCCTTTGGGTACCAGACATTACTATTCTTATCAGTGCTGCAAGCATTGGCCAAGCATGGTGGTGTCTACTTTTAATCCCAGCACAATGGAGGCAAAGGCAGACAGATCTCTGTGAGTTCAAGGTCAACTTGGTCTACCCATTGAGTTCTAGGCCTGCCAAAACTACACTGTGAGGTCCTGCCTTAAAAATAAAACAAACGAAAAAACCAAAAACAGGATTGCAAGCTTGGATAGGTGCAGGGCAAGCATATGGTAAGACATCCAGGGATCTATATAGATCTGGACATAACATACATTTTAAAAAAGTATGTATACATCAGTTGTGGGTGCATTTGTGGAAGTCAGAAGACGGCTTTTGGGAGTCTGTTTGCTTTCACTGTGGGATCCGGAGCTCCAGCTCAAAGTCTTCAGTCTTGTTTGGCAAGTGTTTTTATGTTCTACTGAGCTGCAGAGCGATGTTGCCAGCCTTCACACACACACACACACACAAACACACACACAGTGGGAAGTGGCTAACTTACTGAAAATTGTATGGAATGATGACAAGAACACTTGAACACCAAGAGCAGAAACAATCCCATTCTCTGTCTTCTTCCAGCCAGCAGCCTCTCCCTCACACATCACCTTTCTATGTAATAGTCCATTTGTGTTGCTGCAGTAAGATGTCACTGACTGGGCATTTTATTACAGAACAGAAGATGTGGGCCAGACGGTGGTGGCGCACGCCTTTAATCCCAGCACTCGGGAGGCAGAGGCAGGCGGATCTCTGTGAGTTCGAGACCAGCCTGGTCTAGGACAGGCTCCAAAACCACAGAGAAACCCTGTCTCGAAAAACCAAAAAAAAAAAAAAAAAAAAAAAGAACAGAAGATGTGTTTTTACAAATTTTGGAGTCTGGAAAGCCCAACACTAAGATACAAGCAGATTTTGCTGACTGATGAAGGCTGCTCGCTGCTTGCTGCTGGGGAAGGTGTGCT
Organism: Chionomys nivalis; assembly: GCF_950005125.1. Taxonomy (NCBI): domain Eukaryota; kingdom Metazoa; phylum Chordata; class Mammalia; order Rodentia; family Cricetidae; genus Chionomys; species Chionomys nivalis. The sequence goes on along the minus strand of NC_080105.1, from coordinate 40,627,390 downwards.
GTGAACTCACATGTGGGAGATAGATGGTAAAAGGGATGGATTTCCAGCAAGTTCTTTTGTCGGACACCTGTGTCCTAGTCAGCTTTATGTTGCAGTTAAACACCATGACCAAAACCAACATGAACAGAAAAAGGGTTGTTTGATCTACACACCTCCATCACAGTCCATGAAAGGAAGTCAAGTCATGGCCTCAAGGCAGGAACTGAAGCAGAGGCTGTGGAGGAGTGCTCCTTTTACCTTTGCCCCATAGCTTGCTCAGTTTGCATTCTTATGTATCCCACCCAGGACCTCTTACCAAGGGGTGGGACCACCCACAGTGGGCTGGGCCTTCCCACATCAATCATTAGTTGATAAAATTACCCCTCCCATGCTAGGCTGCAGGTCAGTCTGGTGGGGACATTTTTTCAACTGATGTTTCCTCTTCCCTGGTGATACTAGCACAACACCCAAATCTACCTGTAAGGACACACCCCTTGGGGGTCAGTCAGCTCTCAAAGGCCACAGTCCCAAAGCTATTATGCGAGAGATTAAACTTCAACATAAATTTTGAAGGGCACAAAATATTTGAATCATAGCAATACTGATGTGACAAATTCAGAAGCAAACTATTACTGGCACCATTGGGAGGCACCAGAGCCCATCTCTGTCAGGGAAGATTTTATATATACTAGGGAAACAGTCTAACCATTCTACAAACCCAGCATGGTAAGAGACAGAGATGGTGAAAAGGGGCTACTGTGTGCATTGTCACCTCCCAGGTATTCCACTATGGTGGTTTAAATGCAAATGGTCCCCATAGGCTCATATATTTGTGATGGAGGAGGGTCATCTTTTTATCTGTTGCTTTCATTGGTTAATTAATAAAGAAACTGCTTGGCCTCTGATAGGGTAGAATTAAGATAGGCGGAGTAAACAGAACAGAATGCTGGGAGAAAGAAGCTAAGTCGGCAGTCACCATGATTCTCCCACCTGACACAGACGCAAGTTAAGATCTCCCTGGTAAGCCAGCTCGTGGGGCTACACAAAATATCAAAAATGGGTTAGATCAATATGTAAGAGCTAGCCAATAAGAGGCTGGAGCTAATGGGCCAAGCAGTGTTTAAAAGAATACAGTTTCTGTGTAATTATTTCGGGGCATAAGCTAGCCATACGGGCGGCTGGGTGCTGGGGACGCAGCCCTGCCGCTCCTATTACAACATATTTGAATACATAGTTGCCAGGGAGTGGTACTGTTAGAAAGGATTAAAAGGATTAAGAGGTGTGGCCTTATTGGAAGAACTATGTCATTAGAGCTGGGCTTTGAGAGCTCAAAAGCCTGTGCTAAGCCTCTGTGCTAATGGATCAGGATGTAGCTCTAGGCAACTGCTCTGCCATGTATGCCACCATGCTCCCTGCTGTGATGCTCATGGACTAAACCTCTGAAACTGTAAGCCAGCCCCCAATCCCCAATTGCTTTCTTTCATAACAGTTGCCATGGTCATAGTAACTTTTTGTGTGTGTGTATGACTTTTCCAGACAGGATTTCTTTTTTTTTTTTTTTGGTTTTTCGAGACAGGGTTTCTCTGTGGTTTTGGAGCCTGTCCTGGAACTAGCTCTTGTAGACCAGGCTGGTCTCGAACTCACAGAGATCCGCCTGCCTCTGCCTCCCGAGTGCTGAGATTAAAGAGTGCTGGGATTAAAGGCGTGTGCCACCACCACCAGGCCAGACAGGATTTCTCTGTGCAACTGAGAACCTGCCCTGGAACCTGCTCTGGAACTTGCTCTGTAGTCCAGACTGGCCTTGAACTCACAAAGATCCTCCTGCCTCTGCCCCTGAGTGCTGGGATTAAAGGCAGGCACCACCGCCTGGCCACGGTGACTCTTCACAGGAACAGAACAGCGACTATCATTCCCTTTTCTGGGTGTGGAGTTCTGATGTGAGGTGAACCCTTTAGAACCATATATAAAATCTGTATAAAAGATCCAGAGTGGAAATCCTGCCCAACCTCTGAAGATCACTAAACTCTTGTTTGGCACCAGAAAGGATGGGGTGCAGTGCCAACATTCCAGGGAAAGACTCAACCCAATGAAGGCCTCTCATGCTCTCATGGGGCCAGGCATGTTCTGTTTTTGCAATTCTGCCTGGAGTGAGGTAGACTGTTAAAGTAGATTTAATTTGGATTTCCCTACTGGCTGAAGATGTTGAACATTTTCCATGATGCCTTCTTTAGAAAACTATTTGTCCAGTTCATTACTGTTTACTGATCAGATGATTTGGCTTGGGGATGTTTGAGTAGTATAGTTCTTTCTGTATTTGTTGTGGGACAATGGCCTTGTACCCTGACACTTATATTGTATTGTTTTAATAAAACACTGATTGGCCAATGGCCAGGCAGGAAGTATAGGTGGGGAAATGAGAACAGGAGAATTCTGGGAAGAGAAAAGGGTCAGTTTGCAGTCGTGACAGAGGAAGTCAGACACAGAGAAAGCAGGATAAGAACACCTCACAGATAAAAGGTACCAAGCCACATGGCTAACATAGACAAGAATAATAGGCTAATTTAAAATGTAAGAATTAGTTAGTAAGAAGCCTGAGCTAATCCCTAGTGCTGGGATTAAAGGTGTATGCCACCACCATCTGTATGTTTTTTGTTTGTTTGTTTGTTTTTGAGACAGGGCTTCTTCACAGGTGTCTGGCTGTCCTGGAACTCACTATGCAGACCAGGCTGACCATGTACTCACAGAGATCCTCCTGCCTCTGCCCCCTGAATACTGAGATTAAAGGAGTGTGCCGCCACACCTGGCTAACATTCCAGAAAATGCCCGTTTTTCTTTCATTAACAAAATCAAAGTTTAGTATCGGAGAGGAATATTATTTCATGAAAACCTCCTCTGAGGAGCTCTGGGTGAAGTCTAGGAGGACATTTTGAAGCTACAAGAGAGTTGGCCTTTCTGGGATGTGTAATTGCTCTTTGAATTCACTCTCTCTGCCCTTTCACCTACAGATCCCCTGGCCCCTTCTGCTGTTATTTTTTAATGGAGAACACATGTTTCCAGTTGACAAAGTCTGTGCTCAGCTCCTTCGGTGCAAACTGAAGCATGTCCGTGAGACGATGCTGTGACATGGGCTGGTGGCTGCCCCCTGAACCAAGGAGGCCAGGCAGAGGACAACCCAAGTTCTCTGAATGCCTTTCCCCTCACTTTCTCGCACGTTTGCGCTCTAGGAAGAAAGCCCCGAGGTGGCTGGAGCGCTGTCAGCAAAGCCCCTTCTCCATCAGCAGCTCCTCTGGGTCAGGAATGTGGTTAGATGAGGAGCAGAGTGGAATGCGAGCACTCCATCAGAGCTACCCCGGGACCGCCCTTCTCAAGCGGAGGGCACAGGCACGCATGCTCTCTGGGAACATCAAAAAACAAGGAGGGGGCTGGAGAGGGGGCTGGAGAGATGGCTCAGTGGTTAAGAGCACTGACTGCTCTTCCAGAGGTCCTGAGTTCAATTCCCAGCAACCACATGGTGGCTCACGACCATCTGTAAGGAGATCTGGTGCCCTCTTCTGGCGTGCGGGTGAACATGGAGGCAGAATGTTGTATACATAATAAATAAATCTTTAAAAAAAAAAAAAAAAAAAAAACCAGGAGGATGCCGAACTCAGGAGAGAGTGTGCCAACTGTGCTTTCTCCGAGCTACCTCTCACTTGCAACTTGAGACGTTCTTTCCCTGTCTAGCTGCACCTTTGAGACTGTCCCCTGGGATTGCGGCTTACTTAATAGTTCTATTTAGCAAGGCATTGGGGGAACCTGGCCAGTCCCAGCCTACCAGCCTCCCCCAAGAGCCCCTGGATTCCTCTCTTTCCCTCCTGGCCTCCCCTCCTCCACGCTCCTGCCTTTTGTGGCCTGTGGATTCCTCTCAAAGGCAGGGGCGGGGGGACGGCACTGGCACCCGAGAACCCAGGGCCCCAGACTTCTCCCCTCAGAAACCTTAAATTCTGTCTCAGAAACTCTCTCTTGGGTCTCCCGACAGTTGTGTTGTGCCCAGTGTGTCGTCTCGTCCATATCTGTCCCATCCCGTGGCTACCACCACCACTAGTGGCTCCTCACAATACTGTGAAATGCCCTTGGGGAGAGAAATGACACACGCTACTTTACCCCCCACCCACCCCCCTTTTGAGAGAAGGTTTTACTATGTAACTGTGTAGCCCTGACTGGCCCGGGTCTCGCTATGTAGACCAGGCTACCTCAGACTCAGCAATCCTCCTGCTTCTGACTTCTAAGTGCTGGGTTAATTTAAAGAGTGCATCACCGGCCTTGTAGGGAGCAGAGGAAACTTTGAATCAGTGACATCCTGAGTGAATGTGTGCTGTTGACATCAGCACAGTCATGTCAAGGACTGTTTCCCTGGTGGCGAGTCAGAGGCATGGCAAAGCCTTCCTTTGATCCAAGTGAGGAAGTTGATCCTGCGTGGGGAAAATGTCCACCATAGCTTTCTCTCCCTAGATATCCGAGGCCCAAAGATGTCCCCACTACAGAAACTGTTTCCTCACAATTAACTGACATCTCCTTGATTCAGCTGCACACCACAGATCCCACTTCCTTGTTTATCTGGATTTAATAACCCTACCTCCCTGTTCAACTCTCCATAATAAACATGCCGAGCTTCCGGGGTATTGTGCTTTCTCCAGCAGAGAGCCCCGTCCACGAACTTCCAGCTTTTCTGTCTGTCTGCGTTTGTCTTTTCTTCATTCTCTCGACACCGCTAGCCAGGTCAAAATCCTTGGAGACGTGCAAGGTTGAAGCACTGGCTGGTTTTTTTCTGTTTTCTTCTTAATCAGTGTATAGACCCTGAACATTCATTCATACATAAGAAGACCTTGAAGGAAGCAGGATAACTGCAGAATAAAGAGGCTCTCTGGGGGAAAGGAGCAAAGACTGACAGTCACCCACAAATCACTACAGTGGAGCAAAGTAACAAACATGAACCAAATACCAGGAAGAAAACGAATTTTTGGGGCTGATTTGCTTTGGATTTGAATAAAAGGTTCTAATGATGAAACCCACAGTATTTAAACATGTATGTCCAGAAGTATGTATGGAAGTCAAGGATGGACAGAAAGCTGTGAGCTTTTTATCTCAGTTATCTTTTATACATTAATGTTTTAAAAAATAATTTTTATTTGGGTGTGTTTTGTGTGTGTGTGTGTGTGTGTGTTTGCACAGGCACACGAAGGAACCCATGGAGCCCAGAAGAGGGTGTTCAATTCCCTGGAGCTGGAGTTCCGGGAGACTGTGAACTACTGTTAATGTGGGTCCTGGGAGCCAAAATTGGGTCCTTAGTTAACTAGGTGACCCCTGAAAATGTTCTCCTTTGTAAACACCGTCTTACTTCCAGGGAATTTTCAAGCCACCTTTAATTACTGCTACCGGGGATCCCTTGGTACAGCCCCCCAATAAACATCACCACAGTGCTCCACTTGGAGATGTATTCCCCACCCACAGACTTTCTTCTGCACACTTATTTACACTCACATTTTGTAGACATACTTCTCTGTTCTCAGGGAGTTGAGCAACCTTGTGGTTTTATACTACACAATGCCCTGGCATTTACTTTCCACACGATGACATCCATTCTTCCTGTCCCAACGCAAGAGGAATACTTATTCCTTCTCCTAATTGCTGAACAGTATCGGCAGGCATAGCTTATGTACCTGTCTCCTCTGCTGGGCACTTAGATTGTGGTTATCTTCTGTCATAACAATAATGCCGTGAAGACCTCTCGTGTGCACAGTTGCAGAACATCTGTACAAACGCTGCTGGGAATTTTAAATTTTTTATTATTTTATACATATTGGTATTTGTTTGTGCATATGTCTGTACACCATATGCATGCCTGGTGCCTGCAGACGCCAGAAGAGGGTATCAGATCCCCTGGAACTGGATTTACAGAGGGGAGCTGCCAAGTGGGTTCTGGGAATCAAACCTGGGTTCTCTGGAAGAGCAGCCAGTGTTCTTTATCACTGAGCCGTCTCTCCTGTTCCATGCTCTGGAGTTCGTCCTTCCTTCCTTCCTTCCTTCCTTCCTTCCTTCCTTCCTTCCTTCCTTCCTTCCTTCCTTCCTTTCTTTCTTTCTTTCTTTCTTTCTTTCTTTCTTTCTTTCCACCCGTCTCTGCTTCCAAGTGCTGGGATTAAAGGAGTGCATCTCCACCACCCAGCCTTATTATTTTTAAATTGTCTAGATTTTAAACGCTTTCGTTCTAGAGAGGCAGCTATTATTTAAAGCTGAGAAGTTGAGGAATAGCTTGGGGTCTTTATAACTTAAAAATAAGGATTTACAGGGCAGATGAAATGGCTCAGCAGGGAGGGCACATGCCTTAAAAATCCTGGAAACCTGACTCTAAGTCTAGAAACACACAGGGTCAAGGGAAGAAATGACACAGAATTGTCCTATGACTTCCACAGGCCATGATGCTTGGCGTCGCTGTCACCCCACACATGTGCAAGCACTCACATCCACAACAATAAACAATAAAGCGGGGAAAAAGCCGACAATGGTGGCGCACACCTTTAATCCCAGCACTTGGGAGGCAAAGGTGGGTGGATCTCCGTGAGTTTGAGGCCAGCCTGGTCTACAGAGTGAGTTCGGGACAGGCTCCAAGGCTCCACAGAGAAACTCTGTCTCAAAAAACAAACAAAAAAAAAAAAACAAAAAAAAAAAGGAAGAAAGAAAAGAAAACATAACAAAAAACCAAAATAACAACAAAAACTCAAAAAAGGGTACATATAGAGAACAAATTAACAGTAATTAGAAGCACAATGTTTTTAATTTCCAGCATTATTTAATTTTAAAACTATACAATGTGTGTTTATTTATTTATTTATTTATTTATTATGAGAGGATAAAGCCAAGGGCCTCAGACTTGAGGATCCAACTTGGAGCTCAGCTGACTTTTTCGGAGCTGAGTATTTCGCTGACTGCGTTGAATTTTCTTCACCTCACCCATGAGAGGAGAGTAAAGCTTGCCAGGGTTTTTCCAAAGAACTAAGACCCAGAAGGCTCCCTTGGCCTGATATGGCCTGGAAGGGAGAAAACCTAGGGTAGGTGAAACCCTGGGACTCAGTGGCAGTTGGTGCGGGGAGTGGGGATTTTCACAGGCCAATCCCAAGGGCACAATGCATGGGTCCTTTACCTCCCGGGGCGTGGGAGTGGGGGGGGAAGGGGTTAATATGAAACCACAGAACTCAATGACCTGCCAGGACCTGATTCCTGGCTGCACTTTGAGAGCCCTGACTGCCAGCTGTCCCTCCAGTGGTTTGTTTGATGTTCAGATGGACCGGGTCACAGTCCCCTCTTTAGGTGCTTGGGGATATTTATTTATTTATTTGTTTATTTGTTTGTTTATTTATTTTGATTTTCGAGACAGGGTTTCTCCGTAGCTTTGGAGCCTGTCCTGGAACTAGCTCTTGTAGACCAGGCTGGTCTCGAACTCACAGAGATTCACCTGCCTCTGTCTCCCAAGTGCTGGGATTAAAGGCGTGTGCCACCACCGCCCGGCTTTTGGGGATCTTCTTTATTCAACTGTAGTTCCTAAGACCTAAACCTAGTCACTAGAAAACCAGGGGTTCACATTCGCCAGAAACTCTTCTCTTTGTTGCAGAACGGAGCCTTGTCCCAATACTAGAAGCTGGGTGCCTGGGTCTCCAGGGCGAAACTCATGTGGTCCCCCACGGGATGGAGCGCCACATGCAGACACTGGGAGGAAAGCACACGGAGCTACAGTGTAAGCAGGCACAGGCAAAGCAAAATGAGTAAACCGACAATAAGGGACTGGAGGGGGAGTGGCGATTGGGTTCCATCCCTGGTATCATCAGAAACAAAAGAAAAAATGAGATACATCAAAGCATCAAGGCCTTCTCCACATGGTCAGCACTCAAGATTAAAAATAAATTGCCTGGCAGTGGTGGCACACGCCTTTAATCCCAGCACTAGGAAGACAGAGGCAGGCAGTTCTCTGTAAGTTCGAGGCTAGGCTGGACTACAAGAGCTAGTGCCAGGACAGGCTCCAAGGCTACAGTAAAACCTTCTCTCGAAAAACAAACAAACAAAAAAGTATTATTGATTACTTTGATAATCGTGATTGTGGTAAAGTTTTGGTGTTCTCTTACCACATTTTACTTTTTTAATCTGTTAAGGGAAGCTTAATACACGGACTGTTGGATGAGAAACGAATCTCTGGATTCCAGAACTTTCTGTTTGTAATATGAGAGGTAAACGGCAGCCTGTTCCGACCCCAGGGACTTGTTAGCTTTCTGTGACTGCCACAGCCACTTAGTTGGGACCACTGTATTCCTTTTCAGGACGGTACCACTGACCACATTCTTACAGGCACTCGTGACAGGCTGGTTCTCAGGTGTTCCCACGTTTAACATCAGCCGCCATGAAGCGGCATCTTTGTCCAAAAGCCCTTGCTTTGAGCCAGCGAGATGACTTGGCTGATAAAGGCAGCTGCAGCAGGCCTGAGTTTACTCTCTGGACTCACACGGTCAATAAAGAGAACTAATGCCTACAAGGGGTCTCTGATTCTGGCATATTTTCGAGTGCGCGAGCACGCGTGCGTGTGCACACACAGACGCACAGACACACACACACATGTGGCACACTAAATAAAATGTAATAAAAACTCTTAATGTTTAAAGTTATCTTTAAAATTTTTTTTATGATTTATTTAACTTTATTTTATGTACATTGATGTGAAGGTGTCAGATCCCCTGCAACTGGATCTTCAGACAGTTGAGAGCTGCCATGTGGGTGCTGGGAATTGAACCCTGGTCTTCTGAAAGAACAGTCAGTGCTCTTAAGCACTGAGCCATCTCTCTAACCGCCTAAGGTTATTTCTTTATATTTGGTCATAACAGGGGATTGTTAAAGGAGAATGAAGAATTTTAAAGGCTTTTGAATTTTAATCTCCAATTCACATTGTCACTGGCAACATTAGAAGGTTCTCATTTTATCAAATACTTGCTATTTTCAAATATTGTCGTAAAAGAACTTAACTACTTCCAAGATAAATACAGCATTTCCTTTAGTTTCTGCTTTCTAGGTTACTAATGAGATTGAACACTATCTTTTACCTGCCAAGTTATGTTTCTACCTTTGTGGTTTTTTCTGCTCATCTCCTTAGGAAATTATGCTTATTCTGGGACCAAATATGATAACTATAAAGACTGATCATCCAGATCCTGAAAATTACACTTTTTATTTGCTCATTTTTAATTTCCTAAGGAAAGAATAGTAATGGTAATAGAATAGTAATGATAGTCTAAAATCTAACCACATAGATGAGTTAAAAAGAAAGAATGAAAGAAAGGAAGAAAGGAAGGAAGGAAGGAAGGAAGGAAGGAAGGAAGGAAGGAAAAGAAAACAGAGCCAGGTTTCCCTTCAGGCTGTCTTTAGGAGTTGGCAGGGTGTCTCTGGTGTGTTCCCATTGACTGTTCTTAGAGGGGCCAATGGTGCAGAGAGTCAGGGAAATCTGTTAGGGCACAGAAAACAGTGCATGACTTGAATCTGCATGTTGGAGATACATATCTAAGTAATATAGATATAAAACTTCCCCAAATTAGTTCATCTTACTACTTGTATTTTCTCTGGATATGTACATATCTGAATATTTCTCCCATAGATTTACTTGTATAATTTGCATGATGTCCTGTTTAGTATTAGCTGTCACCTTGTCACAGCCTAGAATCATCTGAGAAGAGAGCCTTAATGAGAAATTACCTACATCAGGTTGGGCTGTGGGCATGTCTGTGAAGGATTGTTTTGGCTGTTTAGTGATATAGGAAGACCCAACCCACTGTGGGTGGCACCATTCCCTAGGCAAGAGGTCCTGAAAAGTGTAATATTGTGGAATATTCCTTTATACTGTATGAAGATGTGTCACTGTGATTGGTTTAATAATGATCTGAATGGCCATTAGCTAGGCAGGAAGAGATTAGGTGAAACTTCTGGGGGAAGAGAGCTCTGGGAAGAAGAAAGGAAGAGTCTCCAGCTAGATGCAGAAGGAATGGATATGCAGGAGGAGAGGTAAAAGCCACAAGTCACATGTCAACCTGTAGATGAATAGAAATGGGTTAAGTTATAAGAGCTAGTAGGATAAACCTAAGCTATAGGCCAAGCTTTCACAATTAATATTAAGTCTTCATGTCTTTTTTTTTTTTTTCTTGTGAGCTGGTAACCTGTTGGGGATCAACCTCGACAAAAATACCACTTGCCAGAGTAGGGGTGTGGGGATTAGGAATATAAGTAAAGATTATGAAGATGTGAAAATAATAAAACAGGAAAATTTAAAATAGTACTGAAAGGGAGTTCCAGTGAATACTGAAATTGCCTGCATTTAATTTTCAATACACTTTTATACCCCAATACCACAGGGTGAAGAAGACAAAAGACTGCTTTAACATGATACAAAGGGCAACTAGAACAGTTACATGCTTCAATACTTTGAGATATCAAATCATTAGCATTTTGTTGTTTGAGCAGTGAACCCACCCTAGACCAAGTATCCTGAAGGCAGCTACTCCCAAGGTCAAACCTCCTATTCTAAAAGAAAGAGCAGAAGTATGCTTGAATTTCCTGACCATTAGTCAGGGTGGAGTAGATCTAGCTGTATGGGCCATCTTAATGTCAAAAGAAGCAAGTAACCACATCCTAATTCAGGATGTGTAGTCCTCATTGTTGTTAACAATTGAGCAACTTCAACTCTCTGACCTTCAGACAAGGTGGAAATGAGCTCACATTTTTGGGCCTCCATAGTGGCCCAAAGAAAAATCTGTCTGCAGCGTAAGAGAGGAGAAAACTAACTGAGAGCAAGCAACTGAGCACTCAAGCATTTGTTCTCTCTCTGCTCTTAACTGTGTGTATAACGTTTTAAGCTCTTGCCTTGACTTCCCTGCAATAATGGACTGGAACCTGGAAGCATAAGACAAACACTTTCTTCCCTACGTTGCTTTATGTTAGGGTGTACTGTCAAAGCAACAGAAATGAAACTAGATATATCAGGCATCCTAGAGGTAAAATTTTGACTGTAAATTAGTCACCTTAGATCCAAAGAGAGGAGGAGTCTCATCACAGAATTTGGAGGGGAGGCAGCAAAATGCCTTTAGCACACCTCCTTCCTACCCTCATAAGAAACTGAGAGAATGAAGGTCTGCTCTTGTAATGGTTTGACTGAGAATGGCCCACATAAGCCATTTGAATGCTTGGTACCCAGTTGGTGGAACTGTTTGGGAAGGATTAGGAGGTGTGGCCTTGTTGGAGGAGGTATGTCATTCTTAGTTATCTGTCTGCCTGGTGCTTGTGGATCAGCTGTAGGCTCTCAGCTACTACTTTAGCACCGTGACTGCCTGCCTACTGTCTCCTTCCTCGCCACAAAGGACATGGACTAACTCTTTGGAACTGTGAGCCCACAAATCAAATGTTTTCTTTTGGTTATGGTGTTTTGTCACATCAATAGAAAATTAACTAAGGCAGAAGTCAACACAGCGTGTCAGGGGAAAGCTAGATTTTATGACGTGTGGAACGGGAACTACAAAGTCAACAAAGTCTCCATGCTCACAGACCCCAGGCCATGGTACAAGGTGTGGAGCTAAAGCCGAGGCAGTGGAGATGGAACTGGCTGTGAAGAAAGGAGGTGAGCTGCCTGGCTGATATTCCCGAGAGTCTAGAGTGCCTATGGAAGATGACAGGTTGGTCTTCATGGGGTCCTGCTGGAAGAGAGGAAAGACCTGGATAATGCCTCCAGAACATGAAAATGAATGTCAGAATGATAATCCCATTTTAAGAGGTTCTCCACTAGAAGAAAATATCCATTTCATTTTTCTGGATTTAGGCAGAAAAAGTCATTAAAATACACTAGGAAAAAAACTTTATTTGTTTGTCTTTCAAGACAGGGTTTTTCTGTGTAACAGCCCCAGCCATCCAGGAACTAGCTCTGTAGACCAGGTTGGCCTTGAACTCACAGAGATTCACCTGCCTCTGTCTCCCAAGTGCTGGAATTAAAAGTGTGAGCCACCACTGTGTGCCCCCTCCCCAAATTTTTAAATTTAAAAACAAAACTGGAGGTGTTGATGATGCATGCCTTTAATCCTAACACTCAGAAGACAGAGGCAGGTGACTCTCTGTGAGCTAGAGGCCAGCCTGGTCTATAGAGCTAGTTCTAGCATCCTCAGGGCTGCACAGAGAAACCCTGTCCCCCAAAACAAAACAAAAACATAAAACAAAAGAACCTGGGAAGACATAGTGACAGAGGGGAAATTCTCAGGGCAAACTGGCAGCTAGACTAGCCAAATGGGGTAAGCTCTAGGTTCATTGAGGGACCCTGGCTCAGTAAATCAAGTAGAGAGTGATCAAGAAGGTATCTGATCTCAACTTCCGGTCTCCACAGGCTTATAAACATATGCATGAGTACACAAAAATACATGTGCACATCACATCTCACACACACACATAATTTTAAAAAAGGTCATAAAATAATAATTAAAATGCTCCTGGGAGAATATAAAATTAAAAAGTCTTAAAACTTTTCATTTCTCTTTAATATTTCTTTATCAGAATTTAAATAAATAAAATTAAATAGAGACAAGGGCTTTTGAACAAAGAGGCTTGTCAGTGCCCAGTGTTGTGGGTTCACTGTCATCTTGAAGGACATGGCCGTGGGCATAGTTAATCCTCTGTGTGACAGAGACTCAGGAAGTCACGGGAAGTTCACAGGTCCCTGACTGTCTGCTTCAGCAGGATTTTGTTTTACCTCCCATATCACAAAAGGTGGTGAGGGCAGGGACAAAACAGTTATGGTCTCCAGTGAAATATTTCTCAGGTGCCCTCCAGTTTAACGTCTTCAAAATGAAAAGCTCACGGCATCACGTAAAGCAGCGGTTCTCAGCCTGTGGGTTGCAACCCCTTCCGGGGTAGAACAACCCTTTCTCAGGGGTCACGTATCGGATATCCTGCATATCAGGTATTTACAGTATGATTCATACCAGTAGCAAAATTACAGTCATGAAGTAGCAATGAAAATGATTTTATCATGGGGGGGGGCACCACAACATATATTATGGGGTCCGCAGCAGTAAGAAAGTTGAAAACCACTGATGCAGAGTCTTCCAGCCGGAAGGGACTGAGAGCTTCAGTTTTCAACTCAATGCAGCTGTGCCAGCAACTCTTGCCGTAAGTATTCTTCTCTCTTATTTACCATTATTTAATCCCCGCTCTTGTGGTGGGTTTGCTCTGGTTTGTAGGTTGCTGGTTAGGTTTTTCCGGCTGCTGTTTCTGTTTCTCCGCCCACTTTACTGCGAGGCGTAGCGCTATGCTCTTCCCTCCCGTCTCCCTTATCCCTGTGTCTCTTCCTATTTCGTCATTAATCATCTCCATTTTACTTCTTGATTGTACCCATCATGGATTTAATAGTCTCTAAAACTGTGGGCCCTAACAGTGCCCCAACCTTCCCTGCCAGGCTGCTTTACCCACATCCGCTTCCCTCTTTTCACAGCGGATCTTTTTGTCCTCCTCGCTATCCACATTCTTCCCTCCCAAGCCCAATCTCATTAACTAAGAACCAAGGGACACTCTGTGCTAACCTTGCTTGTTAACCTCCCCCAGTTACTGAAGAGAAAGGGGCCAAGGCTGCTAACAGGCTCGGAGGCCATTGCATCCCAGTAACACCCAGAAGCTGAGGTTGCTCTTTAGTTAAAATCCTTCTTGGGGGGGGGGGGGCGGGGTGGGGGGGGGCTGGAGAGATGGCTCAGCGGTTAAGAGCACTGCTTGCTCTTCCAAAGGTCCTGAGTTCAATTCCCAGCAACCACATGGTGGCTCACAACCATCTGTAAGGAGGTCTGGTGCCCTCTTCTGACCTGCAGACATGCACACAGACAGAATATTGTATACATAATAAATAAATAAATAAATAAATAAATAAATAAATAAATATTAAAAAAAAATCCTTCTTGGGGAATAAGGTAGGGGTTACACAAGCACCCTCCATTGTGGGCTGCACACTCAACTCTGCCACACCCAAGGCCCACTCGAACTCTGCTGAACACAGTACTCCAACTGAACAAAATGGCTGATTAAAAAATGACCTAAAGGGGGCTAGAGAGATGGCTCAGAGGTTAAGAGCATTGCCTGCTCTTCCAAAGGTCCTGAGTTCAATTCCCAGCAACCACATGGTGGCTCACAACCATCTGTAATGGGGTCTGGTGCCCTCTTCTGGCCTGCAGGCGTACACACAGACAAAAAATGACCTAAAATGAAAAAAAAAAAAAAAACACTGGGTGCACGAATCCCAATGCAGTGATGTAAGAGATGTGCGTATCCATGACAACGCGACTTCTGTGAAAGTTACTAGCTGTGGGGTGACGGCAGCTAGTAAGAGTGCGTTAGATGGAATCCCAGCCAGAGAACGCAAAAGAATGAAAATCGTGAGCATGTTCCAAGACACAAACGGCTGATGAAATAAGGGAAGTAATGCATGGTGTGGAAGAAAAATCCACCCAACAAACACAGAGAAACACTGAAGAAAAAAGCACTCTGAAATGCTAGAAATGAAAAATGACAGGAAGTCAAATAAAAACTCCATGGAAAGTCTCAGTAGTAGAACAGCCAAAGAGAGGTCAGAATATCTGAGCTTGAAGACCATCGTGGCGGAAAGAGCACAATCCAACAAGACCAAAGATGAAACACTAATGCCAGTGAGAAGTTCAAGATATACTTAACACCGAAAAGCCCAAAAGATGAGTTATGGGCATAGAGGAAGGGTGAAAATCCTATTTCAAAGGTTTGCAAAACACTTTCTAAAGAATCGTAACAGAGTCCAGGGGTAGTGGCACACGCCTGAGAGCAGGTGGATCTCTGAGTTCGAGGCCAGCCTGGTTTACGGAGCAACTTCCGGGATAGCTAAGACTACACAGAGAAACCCTGGGTATCCTCAAAATAAAACAAAACAAAACCATAATAGAAAATGTTCCAGAGTTAGAAAGACAGATGCCAGTTCAGATACGGGTCATTGAGAACACCAAACACACAAGATCATATTACAGTCACATTACAGTTAAAACACTAACATACAGAACAAAGAACGTGAAGCACAAGAGAGAAACATCAAGTCACACGCAAAGAGGCCCATCAGAACAACAGTAGATTATTCCATTGAAACTTTATTATTTCTTGCATTTCATTTGTGTGTGTGTGTGCTCGCGTGTGCTGCACAGCACATATGTAGAAGTCAGAGACAGCTTGCAAAAGTCAGTTTTCTCCTTCCTTCTCCCACTCCCCAGGCCATTATTCTATGCCTAACTTCCGTGATCATATGGATTGTAGCTTGCTTATCAATGACTTAACAGCTAAGATCCACACAGAAGTGAGTACATACCATATTTGCCTTTTGGGGTCTGGATTACCTCACTCAGTATGATTTTTTTTTCTAGCTCCATCCATTTACCTGTGAATTTCAGGATTTATTTTTTTAACAGATGAGTAATATTCCACTGTGTAAATCCACCATATTTTCTTTATCTATTCATCCACTGACAGACAGCGAGGCTGTTTCCAATTTCTGGCTATTATGGATAGCTGAACACGCACAATGAACAATGAGCAAGTTTATTTGTAGCAGGATGAAAGAGTCTTTTGGGTGCATGCCAAGAGTGGAGTAACTGGATCTTGAGGTAGCTCTAGTCTCAGCTTCCTGAGACAGTGCCCCCCTCCTCCCCCCATTTACATAGTAGCAGCACACATACTCACTCCCGCCAACAGCGGCTGAGTGTTCTCCTTACCCTACCTCCTCACCAGCTTGAGCTGTCATTCATTTTATTGATCGTGGCCATGCTGACTGGTGTAAGATGAGATCTCAAGGTAGTTTGATGAGCAAGGGTTCTGGACATTTCTTCAAGTGTTCCTCGGTCATCTGATTCCTCTTTAGAGAATTCTCTGTAGAGATATGCACCCCATTTTTTTTTTAATTGGGTCATTTGTTTTCTCGAAGTCCAGTTTTTTGAGTTCTTTGTATATTTTGGATATTAACCCTTTTTTTTTTTGTTTTGTTTTGTTTTTTTGGTTTTTCGAGAAAGGGTTTCTCTGTGGTTTTGGAGCCTGTCCTGGAACTAGCTCTTGTAGACCAGGCTGGTCTCGAACTCACAGAGATCCACCTGCCTCTGCCTCCCGAGTGCTGGGATTAAAGGCGTGCGCCACCACCGCCCGGCCCTAACCCTTTGTTGACTGTGTAGTTGGTGAAAGTCTTTTCCCATTCTGTAGACTGTCGCTCTGTCAGAATGACGGTGCCCTTTACCTTACAGAAGCTTTCCAGTTTCATGAGGTCTCATGCATTAATTGTAGATGTTAGTGCCCATGCTGTCACGGTTCTGTTCGGAAAGTCTATTTCTGTGCCAGTGGCTTCAAATCTAGTCCCCCACTTTCTCTTCTATCAGATTCAGCGTATCTGGTTTTATGTTGAGATCTCTGATCTGTGTAGTTTTGAACAGGGTAATAAGTACGGATCTGCTTGGATTCTTCTCCATACAATTGTCTAGCTTGACCAGCACCATTTGTTGAAGAAACTGTCTTTTTGTTTCCGTGTGTATTTCTGGTTTCTTTATGAAAAATCAGGTGTTCCTAGGTGTGTGAGTTTATGTCTGGGTCTTCAGTTAGAGTCCACTAGTCATTGTGGCTCCTTATGTTAATGAGGAGTCCATATGCTCCGAGTATGTCTGTGGTTTCCGTCATTTCTCTTGCTGTTGTTTCCTAGTTTTATTATGTTATGGTCTGATAGGACACAAGGAATTATCTTCTATTCCTTCGTATTTGTTGAGACTTGATTTGTGTCCTATGATATGATCAGTTTTGGAGAAGGTTCCATGTACTCCTCTGGAAAAAGTGTTTTCTCTATCTGTTGGTTGGTATATTTAACATGCTTTTAATTCCAGTTCATCCATAGATAGTATATCTCATCTCCAAAATCCTTTACATCTTTCTAGGTTTGAGTACCTATCAAAATATGAGAGTAGAGTGGGGGGTGGTGGCGCACGCCTTTAATCTCAGCACTCAGGAAGTAGAGACAGGTGGATCTCTGTGAGTTCGAGCCCAGACTGGTCTACAGAGTGAGTTCTAGGACAGCCAGAGCCACACAGAAAAACCCTGTCTCAAGAAACAAACAAACAAAAAAGAGTAGAGAATTGAAGCTCCCCTACTATTACTGTGTCAGGGCCTATGTGATCTTTATTTCTTTCTGTGTTGTTTTTGCTTTAATGAAATTATGGGTTCCGGTATTTGGTACATAAACCTTTACAGCTTTTACATCTTCTTAATGAATTGCTCCTTTTATTAATATGCAGTATTCCTTTTAACCTCTTCTAATTAGTTTTGGTTTGAAGTTCACTTTGAGCTAAGGATAGCCACCTCTGTTTGTTCAAATTTTCCATTTGCTTGGTGGTTTGTTTGCGGTCCTCTGATATCAAGTCTTTGGGTATCTTTGCTATCTATGTGTTTCTTGGAGATAGCGTGTGGTTAGTTCTTTGTTTCTGATCCAGTTTGTTACTCTGTATCTTTTTAGTGGTAGGTTTAGGCCGTTTATCTTTAAGGCTATTATAGACAGGGGTTTGCAGTTTCCTCTCTGTTAGGTGATTCCTTCTCCTGTATTAGGATAACTATGGTGAACACGTTGTTTCTTGCCCAAGTCTAGCTTGTTTATCTGTTACCTGATGTTTTTCATAGATTGTATGTATCACATATTTACATGGGAGAGCTGTCTTTCCTTGTCTTCTACTCAGAACCTTCTGGAGGGCTAGCACAGGTGTCAGGCATTACCTTAATTTGTGCTTGTCTTTTTTTTTTTTTTTTGAGACAGAGTTTCACTTTGTATCTCTGGCTGTACTGGAACTCTCTGTAGACCAGGCTGTCTCGAACTCACAGAGATCCGCCTGCCTCTGCCTCCTGAGTGCTGGGATTAAAGGTGTGCGCCACCACCACCGACTGGCTTGTGTTTGTCTTGAAATACCTTTCTTTATCAATTTTGAAAGACAGTCTTGTAGGGTATAGCCTTCTCGGTTCACAGCTATTTACTTTCGGAGCTTCAAATATTTTATTCTGCGTTCCTCTAGCGTTTGCGGTTGCAAGTGTCTGACTTAATTCTAACACTCACTGCCTTTCTATGTGAGTTTCTCATGCTCCTCTCTTTCCGGATGACGTCTTCACTTTGTGTTTTTGATATCCTGACTATGATGTGTCACGGAGTGTTTCCCCTCTGGTCACGTCCATTTGGAGCTCTAGATACCTCTTCTGTTACTGCTTGTGTTTGGATGCCTACTTCTTTCTGGAAACCTTATTTCATGTGGCTACTTCATTTTATTTGACTCGTGATCTTCACACCATGAATTCTAAGGTTGGTCTCTTGAATGTGTCCCTGACTTCTTGGAAGTATCATTCATGTCTCTTACTCCCACCTCTATATATGTCCTTTTGTATTATTGTCTTGACTTTGTCCCCTGGGTTCTGCAGGACCACAGACTGCCAGATCACCAAGTTTCTGTTTCCAGAAGGACCAGAGAGCACAGGGTGACCAGTACTCTCAATTCTTTCCTCTCTCTCTCTCTCTCTCTCTCTCTCTCTCTCTCTCTCTCTCGTGAACTTTAATGAGTTGGTTCTTTTTATGGGACTTTTTATGAGTCCCATCTCAGTGATGGAGCCCGCAGTTGACTCTAAAAGATGAGCCATCTTGCCAGCCTCCTGGAGGTAAGGTCTGTAAGCTGGATGAGGCCATAGGGTTCCACCTTGGTGCTGAGAATAGAACCCAGGTTTCCACACGTGCTAAGCAAGTACTCCACCACTGAGCTAGATCTTCGGTCAAGACTTTTCTTTCTTCTTCTTCTTCTTCTTCTTCTTCTTCTTCTTCTTCTTCTTCTTCTTCTTCTTCTTCTTCTTCTTCTTCTTCTTCTTGTTCTTCTTGTTCTTGTTCTTCTTGTTCTTCTTCTTGTTCTTCTTGTTCTTGTTCTTGTTCTTCTTGTTCTTGTTCTTCTTCTTGTTCTTGTTCTTCTTCTTCTTCTTCTTCTTCTTCTTCTTCTTCTTCTTCTTCTTCTTCTTCTTCTTCTTCTTCTTCTTCTTTTGTAAAGACGTTTCATGAAACAACAGCTATAAAGTTGACTCCCTTCTGCCTGCCATGTGAATACATCACTCACTGCTCTAGGGATGCATCCCTCACCTAATAGCCTAGCCTAATAGTACCATTACCTTAAACCTCCAGCCTCCGGAAGGTCTATGTACATTACCCAGTGTGTGGCAATTTGCCATGGAAGCCCAGACTGAACTCTGACGGTCTGCATTCTGTTCCTGCTGAACAGTGCTGATCTTCTAGCATGATGAACGCTGAGAGCTCTTAGGTGAGCAATGGTTCTACCCACCAATACATTCAGAAATTGAATGGACTCGTGAAAAGTGGTGAATGGTGAAAGGTGGGACTTTGTTATATGAAGAAGGTCCCAAAAGGTTAATCCTTGGGGACTACATCTTACCTTATCTCCTTCCTGTTAGGACTGCTGGGTTTCCTGTCCTCTGTGCTGCTTGTCACACCCTTCCTGCCATGATGGGTGGCACCCTCGGAAATGAACAAAACAAACCTCGCCTCCGGTAAGTTGTTTCTGTCGGGTGTGTAGTGACGATGATGATGTTTGGTGACAGTGATGATGGCCTTACTAACAGTGATGACTTGAGGAGCCATGGGTATTGAGATGTCGACAGGTGATTAGATCAGAGCCCTCGGACCTGAATTGTCTCTGGACATGACATCACAGACAGATCTAGAGGGGCCCATTATAGCTCTCCTGGCCTTTCCCCAGTCCTATCAAGTTATCGCTCGATCAGCGCAATCCCCAGACCTTGGCTCACACAGTGTGCCGAATCCCGGTCATTCTCACGGTGCACAACTGCTTCTCCTGACATGTGAGCATCTGAGGCTTTGCTTGGCTCTCTGCCTTGCCTTCTGCTTTCCAGAGAAGCTTCCATCTGTTCCGTGACTTCTCCCAGGTAACATTTCTGGTCAGTGTTCCGGACTCCAGCTGCTCACTCCCCGCTCCAGCAGCTGTGGCTTCCTACCTCTGATCCCAGCGCCTTCAAAGCCTGTTTGTAGCTTAGTAAAGTTTAGGATGCATTGATAAACTTAGACAATTTGAAAATCCCAGCAAAGAGCCTTGCCAATAATACAGAAATGGGGATAGGGTGAGCGTCTCATAATTACAGAAGCAGCATGCTGCTGGAAGCATAAAGTCCTTGGAGTTGCCTCCTGCTGTGTGTGTTCCTGACGATAAGTGTCCCAGCAAGCAAAGTCTTGCTCCCTCTCAAACAGTAGGCATGATTTTCTGTGTCTCTAAAACTGTATTAGGCATCACACTCACTTTGACCCATTCACCTTCTTTTCTGGAGTGTTGGTTAATAGTAACAAGGTCGGGGGCATCATAGAGCCAAAGGAACTTTATATGCTATTTTTACCAAAAAAAAAATTTGCTTTTAAATAACCAGAGATGATTTTAGTTATAAGTTTTGGATTAGGGCCGGGCGGTGGTGGTGCACGCCTTTAATCCCAGCACTTGGGAGGCAGAGGCAGGTGGATCTCTGTGAGTTCGAGGCCAGCCTGGTCTACAAGAGCTAGTTCCAGGACAGGAACCAAAAGCTACGGAGAAACCCTGTCTCGAAAAATCAAAAAAAAAAAAAAAGAAAAAGAAAAAAAAAGTTTTGGATTAAATAAAAGTCATGTGAGACTTTCCAAAAACTATGTTGCATTATTTAAACAAAAGCAATATCAGAAATGAGATTTTCTTGGCATTAGATGAGAAGCCGGTAGAGAACTTTTCCCAATCCCCAGGGGCTTGTACAATCGTCAGGTGGGAATGGAACCTGACCCACAGTGTTATAAATAAATATGAATACATCTTTCAACAAGTACATATAAATATTTAGCATGTTATAAATAAGATATTAACATAGGTTCAAGCCCTCTGGTAGGCAGTGATTTATTACTGTGTAAAATACTCGAGGAAATCAGCTTAAAGGAGGGAAGACAGGGTCTGGCTCCTGAGTTCAGAGGTTTCAGGCTGTAGTCCTTTGGATCCATTGTTTCGGAGCCTGTAGGGAGGCGGAACACTATGGTGGGGGCATAGGGTAGAGCACACTGCCCTTCTTATGGGCGGTGGAGAGAGGGAGAGACGGCCAGCAAGTTACAGAGGTCATACTTGTTAGCAGTGGATGAAATGGAGACACGGCCACTCCCAGGTACGGTTGAGGAGAAGGTTTTTATTGTAGATGTGAGGGAGAGTACAGCCAGGGATGTCTGGAAGAGTCCAGAGCAGAGAGAGAAAGGAGTGGACTTAACATGGCCAGCAGACTGAACTGGTTCATGAGAGGAGGTAGGGGAGGGAGAGTGGAAGAGAAGAGAGGGGGGACAGGGAGAAGACCAAGAGAGAGCTGAGGGTGGAGGAGAGAGAGAGAGAGACAGAGAGAGAGAAAGAGAGAGAGAGGGAGGGAGGGAGAGAGGGAGGGAAGGAGGGAGGGAGGGAGGGAGAGCGCGCACTTGTGTCTGCTGTGAAGGTCATAGGTCCACCTCAGGTGTCCTTCCTCAGGTGCTTAGTCACCTTGGTTTGTTCTTAATTTTGAGACAGGATCTCACAGAAGAGGCCAGATGGGCCAGGAGCCAGCTGGGGCAGAGGATGACTTTGAACCCCTGGTTTCTCAATGGCCTGGAACTTGCCAAGTAGGCTAGGCTGGCTGGCCCATGAGCCACAGGGATTGCCATTTTCCCAGTGCAAGGCTTACATGCATGTGTGTGCTTTCCACAGGGATTCTGGGCATTAAACTCAGGCTCTGACACCTGCATGGCAAGCGCGTGGCTAACTGATCTGTCTCCCCAGAAAGTTTTAATATAATCTCTTTTATAACGAATTATTTATTTATTAGTTTGTTTGTTTGCAGTCCTGGGGATGGAACCCAGGCCCTGTGCATGCTGGGGAAGTACTTCACCATTGTGCTACATTTCCAGTTTTTTCCCCCATAATTTTTTTTTTTTTTTGAGACAGGGTCTCATGCCAAGAGGCTGCCCTTGAACTTACTGCATAGCTGAGGATGGCTTTGAACTCCTCCTGCTTTAACCTTCCAAGTAACTGCCACAGTTTTTTGTTGTTGTTTCCCATAGGAGGATCAAACTGACCTAAAGCTCTAGTTTCTGTGAGTTACCTTCCTTTCTTCTACCCAAATCTTGAGCCAGGTTCAAGAGTGACTTATTTTCTTTTTTTTTTTTCTTTTTCTTTTTCTTTTTTTTTTTTTTTTTTTTTTTTTGGTTTTTTGAGACAGGGTTTCTCTGTGGCTTTGGAGCTAGCTCTTGTAGACCAGGCTGGTCTCGAACTCACAGAGATCCGCCTGCCTCTGCCTCCCGAGTGCTGGGATTAAAGGCGTGCGCCACCACCGCCCAGCGAGTGACTCATTTTCTGCCGGTCCTTGGTATTACTGGAGCCAGGGGCTCTGAGCTAGAAGGGGCCGACATAGATTCGGGTGGAAAAGGAGGCATGGACCCTGTCGCTTCACCCTCTCTTACTTTCTGGCCACCCGACCTGTGTCCTGAATACCGAGTGTTTGAGTCTCTGTGTTGAAATACAACAACAAGCAAACACACAAGCAACAAAAGCTTTAAGCAGAAAAAAGGAATAGAAATAGTATCAGACAATAGACTTTCACGTGGAGGGTCAGAGCCTTGATGGAAAATTCCACCATCCCTCAATTAATCTAAAATTATAGTAACTGTAATAACACACAAATGGGCTCTTTCTTCATGTTTACAGCAACGTGGAGAAGTCACCTTGTTTTTGCCCCACAACCCAATCATTTGAACATGAACTTGAGTAGAAACTCTCGCATACAGACTAAGAAACCACATTCCTATAATTTTAGCTCGGTGTGATGTGGAATGTCATCCATATATACAAACACTTCAGTGGACGGACATAATTCCCTGCATGTGGTATAGCTGTGTTTACACAGATCGTGAGCATGACAGGGTGGGCGTCTAACCGGGGCATCCATGGGAACCCAGACATGTTCAGGCATGGCTGAAGGGACAGGATGGGAGACCACCCAGGGTCTGTTTACGTGAGGGCCTGAGACACAAGCATGGATGAGACAGAATAGACTTCCTTGGAAAGAAGACCATCTGCTTTGGGGACAACGGAAAGATCCATCACCTCCTTCTTGCCCTAGACAGACATGTCCAAGAGAAGCAGCAGCTTCTGCACAAGCCAGAAAACTGGAAGTACAGTTTAGGCAGCCAGTGAAGGCCCAATTCTTCCACCACACACACAGAGTGACACACTTGTCCTCAGGGTCCTTCTTCTGGGACAGTGAACCTGGTTATACCTTAACGTCTGTGGGGACCAAGTCAGAGAGTACAAGGAAACTCAGATGGAATTTCTTTTCTTTGCTGTCAGGCTGTTACTAAAAGCCTTAAACACCAGGAGTGAGCCGGGCGGTGGTGGTGCACGCCTTTAATCCCAGCACTCAGGAGGCAGAGGCAGGCGGATCTCGGTGAGTTCGAGGCCAGCCTGGTCTACAAGAGCTAGTTCCAGGGCAGGAACCAAAAAAGCTACAGAGAAACCCTGTCTCGAAAATTAAAACAAACAAACAAACAAAAAAACAACAAAAAAACAAAAAAACACCAGGAATGGATTAGGAACGGCCACTGACTGTCATTGTGACCTGGCCCTGCCCGCCTCTCCAAGGCACTTTCTCCTTGATTGATGTTCTTACTTTGTTACCAGGCTCATGCCCGTTGCAAATGCTTCCCACCCAACAGTGAAGCTGCTTGTGTGTTCTAGGATGTCCTTGTGCTGCTACTCAAATGCAGAGGCTTGTATCCACTGAGGTTTGTGCATGAACACTTCATTTAGGTGAGCTTGTCTTCACAGGCAGAGTGAACTGTAGGTCATGCTGTTTCTCAGCTCAACTTCTCCCCATCCCACAGGCTTCTTAACTCCCCCAGAAGAGAAACTCAGCATGTAACAGATAGTCAGTTATACTAGTGGAATTAATAAATGCAATTAATTAATAATTGCAAAGTACTGGTTTACGGATATTTGTCGACCGGCCTCCACTGCGTGCTGTGATCTTTGGGAACTGAAGACTTAGTCATCTTTCCATTTACTAATCTGACAGATGTTTCCAAGTAACCTGCGTTGGGCAACAGAGATACCACAATGACAAAAACACTGGAACCTCAGTCCCTGGGGGATCTGCAGCTAAATAACAAAGAGCAAATTCTCACATAAAATTCACGGGAGGGCTGCACGCTGGAGATGGAGTTGGAAGGCCCTGAGACTGTGGGTGAGAATGCTAATTAGCGTAGCCAATACAGAAACCAGTCCAGGGAGTGCCCCGATGAACTAAAACTGGATCTACTATATGATACATAATTGAATTATAAAACCAATCTGGGTGCCCATGGCATAGGCACACAACGAGGTTTAATTCAGTCGGTGTTTTTCACCTGTCTCTAACTCCAGGTCCAGAGGATCAGATGACCTCTTCTGACCTCTGAGGGCAAAAAGCATGCATGTGGTACGAGCAGGCACACACACACACACACACACACACACACACACTCATACACTTGCACAGTGGGTTCTAGGCCTAGCTTGTGTGTTTCCCTAGCATAGAGTAACTAACACTTACCTTATTTGCCCAGTGGAAGTGAGGTGTATATTTAGAAGTTTTGCCTCTGAACTACACATACCACACATCAGCTACCAGACAGATCTGCCCTTCTGAGGCAGGCCCCTGCCAGGAACTGTACCACATTCTTCTGGGCTAAGGTGCCGTCCAGAAGGACTCTGAAACTTGTGCCAGCTTCCTGGAACTCAGACTCCCCCGCTGTATCAGCTGGCTTGTCATCCGTCCACTGTTTCTCCAGGGACAAAGTCCTTGCCATTTGTAAGAGGGCAAGTCAAAGCTGGAACCAGACTGGCTCCTGAGTCTCCCATCATCCACAGCCTGCTCCGGTGCCCGGGAGACTTGGCGCAGCCTTTGCTGCCTTTGCTCTGAGAAGCTGCAAAAATGAAGTGTGTCGTAACACTCATTTGTGAATTAGTGCCCATGCCATGAACTCTAGAGTATTTCCTGTGCTTTCTGGAACTTTGAAAGGACAAGAAAAGCTAATGGTTCTAATTAAACACCCTTCTCACCTTTCTGTATCTTTTACTGGATATTAAGTCACCACTTAAAATGTATTATTTTTGGAAAGACCTAACCCCCCCCAAATTTTCTTTTCTGTTGAAGGTTCATTTTTCATTTTGTAGGAAATTTTGTCAGCACTATTTAGATTTACCGTTCTCAAATGTCTAGACATGCTGTGTGTACAGGTTGTGTGCGCTTCTGCATGAGTTTTAGTTAATTTAAGTTTAATTGTTGCTTTGCTCTTGCCTTTCACTGTACCTGGCATCACTCGTGCCTAAATCCTTATAGGTGAATATTCAGAGACAAAACCTGCCAGTTGTTCTGGTTTTCAACAAACCTTCTTTGGGACAGGTTACTTTTTTTTTTTTTGTCAAAACCAAAAAACAGAGTTTCTCTGTGTAGCCCTAGCTGTTCTGGAACTCTCTCTGTAGAACAGGCTGGCCTTGAACTCAACAGAGATCCACCTGCTTCTGCCTCCTTAGTTCTGGGATTAAAGGCGTGCGCCACCACTGTCCAACTTGGGACAGGTTACTTTTCATTGTAGGAAAAAAAAATTAATTCTTGAAACCTTTAAGAAAAGAAAAAGTGGCTAGAGTTTAAAAGATAGTGGTGTGGGGTGGGACGTCTCTCTGCACAGCAAGGATATTGTTAATTTAAAAAAAAAATGGGGGAAATTAGCAAAGCAAGCAAGCAAACAAACAGAATCAAGATTAGTAGACTGAAACAAATTAAACATTTCTAAATTAAAAATCTACATGCAACTTAAAGACATAAATCAATTGGTTTTAGTCTTTATTATTAAGGTCACAAAGTTTGAGCTGCCTGTGTAACCAAAGCATCTGCTTTCATGAATTCTCCTTTGTTCTTCAAATAATAACGTGATTCACATCCGCCCTGTGTCCCGCTGAGGCGTCACTCCCCGGGTATTTATTGACTCTCTCCGTGGTTCATCATTGGCCCTCTTGACCGCAGGTCATGCATTCATTCACCGAATATTTGTTGAGAGCCTGCTGTGTTTTAGACGCAAGGTAATATGGACCCAGGCCAAGGAGAGCTCGTCACAAATGAGAAACAGCTACTGGCTCCCCAGTCCAATGTGACCTATCTCATCTTCTCCAGTATGTGTAAACAGCAAGATCAAAAAAACAAGTCAAGCACATTGTGCTTCCCATCGAAATCAAAAGATGGAGGGCTGGAGTGATGGTTTAGAGGTTAGGGGCACTTACTGAGGACCCGGGCTATCCTCCCAGCACCTACCTTGGGCAGTTAACCTCCTGTAACTCCAGTTCCAGGGTTTTCAGTGCCCCCTTCTGGCCCCTATTGGTACCTGCAGGTACATACTACACATAGACTCATTTAGACATACACAAGATTACACACAAATATAACAAATCTTTTAAAAAGAAAGTGATAGGTTGGAATTCTCTCTAGAGCTGCATCCTTTTTCCTATACCAGGCCTTCGCAGGAGGAGACTGTAAAAAGCAAAAGATAACAGAATTTGGTGGTGGGGGGGGCAGGAAGAGAAGACTGGAATGCTCCATCACTTTGTTGCAGAGGACCTTGGGCAAATTCCTTGATCTCTTGAACCTTAGATTCCTCAACCATAAAGAGGGGTGACCATAGCAATTATGTGTCAGTACAAGAGGTAATGTGTGCGGTTACACCTGGCTTCCAGTAATCAGCCTAGTGATACTGGTATTTGTGCCCCTGGGTGGTCTCCTCCCACAGTGCCCTCCGGGCTTGGTTGTTTGACTTGTTGGGCTAATGAGGTAGAGCTGTGACCCAGCAGAGGTTCGATCAGCCCTGGCATGTTGGAATTGACCCCTTGGAAGCCAGGTGCCATCGAAGGATGTTTGGAGTACATTGTTGACAGAGAGATTTCGTAGTCTTCAGTCATCCCTCCAAGTCTTGGCTATTTCAGTTCCAGGCAGCCCATCAAATGAGCAAGACCAGGCAAGACCATTTTGAGCCTCATCAACATGGCCATTGTTGCCCGTTCTTCTGTCAACGATGGTGACAATTCAGACAATCTCTAAGAAATTCCAGATTTTTTCCTAGCCTTTTTGTGTTCTGAGCTCTCCCAGACTGTCTCTCTAATACCCCATTTAGAACATTCTAGGCCTTTTAATTCTGATAACCCCAAACTCTAGCAATTTCTCACCAATACTCAGTTCCAAAGATAATTCCACATTTTGAGGTATTGTTATAACAACACCTCTTGGTTTTTTTTTGTTTTTGTTTTTTCTTTAGTCTCATTATTCTGCAAGCTGGAAAGTCCAAAATCATATCTGGCCAGAGCCTTCTGCTGCTTCCTGTGGAAGCTGGAGGGACAAG
Source organism: Chionomys nivalis (assembly GCF_950005125.1). Taxonomy (NCBI): domain Eukaryota; kingdom Metazoa; phylum Chordata; class Mammalia; order Rodentia; family Cricetidae; genus Chionomys; species Chionomys nivalis. The sequence continues at coordinate 40,599,840 of NC_080105.1, read as the reverse complement.
TGGGCACACATGAGGCAGAGGAGAGGGGGCAGAACACTCACTACAGCTGAGCCATTCCCCGAGAAAGCCATTAGCAAAGACATGACCTGAACGCTCCCTCTAGGACCCGCCTCTCGACATTAGTGCTGAGGGATTAGGCTCTAACACGTGGACATTTGCTGCATACCCTAACTCTAGCGGCTTCCTGAGCTGCTTCTGTAAACTCTATCTTTGGTCAACTGTAGGGGCCCAGCAGGGAATTCTGGCTCCTGAATTCAGTGCCCAGAAGGGATCTGCTTGGCAAATCAAACCCTCTACAGCATGAGGCAAAGTGGGGGTGGGCGTAGCCCTCTTTGTATTCCTGGCTTTTTCATCACAACTTGAACCTATAAAAAGAAACTCTCGGTCACATAGGACCTTAAAGATGGTCTCTTCTGCCTTCTCTGTGTCACTTGGCAACCGTACTTTGGTGGCCCAGTGCGGTCAGATGATGAGAAAGGCTGGAGGGACCTGCTGCTTTCAGAGTTAGCTGCTGTCAAGGCACCTGGGAGCCTGGGTGCTCCTTGTCTGTAAGGCTCCCACTTCTTCCTGTGATGAGGATTCCCTGGTCGGGAGAGAGCATGTCTACATCATAGATGTTCCTAGAGACAAACCGGGGCAAGAAGAAGAAATGAACTTAGCATCTTCATGACCCTTCCCGCTGCCCTACTCCGGGTGAGGCAGCCTGGGGCCTAGGCCTCTGCAGTGGCAGGACTCTTGGTTCTGAGGAGAAGCTCAAGCCGTTTCCCTCAGGGCTTTCTCGGTCTCCCATTGGTTTGGCTCAATCTCTCCTCTGTGTTCTTAGAGAATCATTTTGTTTCTGTTTATGCTTTTGAGACAAGGTTTAAATATATAGCCTTGGCTGCCAGCTGTCTTCAGATTTACCATTCTGAATGCTAGAATTATAGGAATGCATCACTGTCTCTTAAATTAAAATTATATGTGTGAGTACGTGCGTGCGTGTGTGTGCGTGTGTGATGTTTGTGGACTATAAAGTTGGAAAGGCTATTATGGGAGAGGAGGAAGATGTCTCAAGGGAGATGGGGATGAGGATGATGGAATGAAAGCATGAAATAGGTGGGAGAAAGGGGGAGGGGGCGTGGTAGGGGCAGGGGAAGAGGGGGAATAAAGACAAAGAGCAGTGAAACATGGGCGAGAATGTTATGATGAAACCCACTGCCTTGTACGTGAACCTAGAAGTTAATTTAAAATAATATAGGATAAATAATAGTATCACGTATACTAAATGTCACCGTGTGCATCTGGCGTGTTCGTGTGTGCCCACGTGTCTGGATGCAAGCTCCCAGACGCCAACATCAAGTGTCTTTCTCTCTCATCTTCCGCATTATATTTTGAGGCATGGTTTCTTCACTGAGACCAATCAGCTAAGTTTACCTGTTTCTGCCCAACCAGTGCTGGGGGGTTAAAGGCCTGTACCACCATCACACCAGATTACTCTCTCTCTCTATTAAAAAAATTTTTTTAAAATATTTTTATGACTTATTTAACTTTATTTTATGTGCATTGGTGTGAAGGTGTCAGATCCCCTGTAACTGGATCTTCAGACAGTTGTGAGCTGCCATATGGGTGCTGGGAATCGAACCCGGATCCTCTAGAAGAGCAGTCAGTATTCTTAACCACTGAGCCATCTCTCCAGCCCTCCTAAAAAAAAAATTTATTCTTGGGGCTGGAGAGATGGTTCAGAGATTAAGAACACTGACTGCTCTTCCGGAGGTCCTGAGTTCAATTCCCAACACCCACATGGTGGCTCACAACCATCTCTAATGAGATCTGGTGCCCTCTTCTGGCCTGCAGGCATACATGGAGGCTGAACACTGTGTACATAATAAATAAATAAATCTTTAAAAAAATGTATTCTTTTTAAAAATTTTATGGGTAATGAATGTTTTGTCTGTATGTATGTATATCATGTGTGTGCCTGAGGGTGTCTCATCCCCTGGGACTGAAGTTGTAGTAGCTGTAAGCTCTGTATGGGAGCTGGGGACCTCTGCAAGAGCAACAGTACTCTTGACGCTAGTTTTCTTAGGTGCTGGGAACCCGAACTCAGGCCCTCACGCTTACACAGCAAGCACATGACCTACACAGCCGCCATCCCATCCCTGTGGTATTTAAAATTTGTACCTTGTTTCTGGAACGTTCCACTGAATATTTTTAATGTTTTCAGGTCATGATTGGCTACGGAACTGAACCCACAGAGGATGATAAGGAGAAGCAGAAAACACAGCTCAGGCTCAGGAAGGAACTGGAGGCTGGGATGGGATCCAAAGCGGCCTCTCTGACTCATTCCTGTTCTCCCTGCACACCTGCCTCGACCTTTGGCCCTTAAAAACCCACCCCTGGCCAATTCGGCTTTTAAGATGCACGTGGTGGTTCAGGTGAGCAATGACTGGTGGCTTCAGCCTCTCTTTCACTTTCCTGAGGGGACTGATCTTTGGGGTCTTTCTCAAGTCACCGCCAGTGATGCCAGTCAGCTGGGAGCGATGCAGCAGGGCCAGACACATAAGCTCTCCCTAAAGGGGCAAGGACTTGAGATGAGAGAACGGTTCTTAGAATAGAAAGGTGGGGAGCTAGGGAGATGCTCAGTTAGTAAATAGATCACACAGCTATGCGGACCTGAATTTGAATCCCCAGCGTCCACACAGTAGCGGGGTCCAACTAACTCCATCGCTGGGAGCCGATAGCCGGTGTTTCTCAACCTTCCTAACGCAGCGACCCTTTAACACAGTTCCTCATGTTGTGGAGACGCCCTGCCACCATAACATGATTTTCATTGCAACTTCACAGATGTAATTATGTTAGTTATGAATCATAATTTAAATGTCTGATATGCAGGATATGTGATATCCAGCCCCCCAGAGGGATTGCGGCTCACAGGCTGAGAAATGCTGGCATAGACCAACCGATCCTCAGAGCTCACCAACTAGTGAGGTGAGCTCCAGATTTAGAGAGAGACTCTGTCTCCAAAGACCAGGCAAAGGACAACAGAGGAAGACACATGATCTCTGCCACCATGTGCGCATGCGTGGGTGAGTGTACCTGGACACACATGTGCAAGAGAGAAAAACAGACGAACAAATAAACAAGCGACCAACAAGGGAAAAAGAGTCCAAAGCACCTACCCAGCAAGGCAAACTTTAATTCTTCATGTTGGAATATAGATCCGGCATAACCCGACTCCTCATTTTCTCCCATTTCCTGCCTCCCTACCCAGGCTCACTCTCCCTACTGAAAGCATTTGACCCTCCAGGACGGGCAGGCCTCTGCACAGATTGTTCACAGTCTGGAATGTTCTTCCTCTTTTTCCACCTGACTGGCTTCTAACCATGCCTCAAAGAGTCAACTCAAATGTCACATTCTCACACGTAGAAAATAATCTCGAGTCCAAGTTTTATCTTACTGGGAATTAATCATCTTAATTGTCATGGTGATACGCGTCACCCGAGAGGCAGGGGCGTACGTCTCGTTAGTAAAGTGATGTGCAAGGTAAATTGCTGTGGGGCATTCCATTCACCCCAAGTTCTTATGACCTGGAATTTCTAAACTGTGACAGGGACGTTACAATTGGTACAATATCAGAAGATATCAAGTTGTTTCATGAGTCAGAGAGAGAGAGAGAGAGAGCGCGAGAGAGAGCTTTCTGATAAGATTACTCGCTGTTCCACATTAATCCCTTAGGCATATCACAACCTAACAAATGACTACATTTCCCAGACTTCCTTGTGGTTAGATAAGGCCAAACATATGACTAGGACCCTGCCCTAGAATGTGGATATAAGAGACAAGCATGACATCTGTGCTCACTGCTTAAAAGGAAATAGTTTTGTTGTCTGCTTTTTCTCTTCCTCTTTTTCTGGACTGGATGTAGAAATGATCGTGACCCAGCTTTGACCGCACAGCTAAGGACAACATCCTAGGAACTGTGATGCAACAAGATGGGAGGGAACCGCGTCCCTAGATGACCCCCGAAGGAGCTCAGCAGCGCCAGCAGCCTGGACCACTCAGTTCTGGTCGCTTGCTTGAGAAATACATCAGCTGTATCTTCTTTACGCCAATAGCGATGAAACCAGGGCTCTCCTCTCGTGACATAGCCTTCTCTAGGCCAAGCGGCAGACGGTTCTCTAGGGCAGAGATGAAATCATGGCTCCTTTTCTATGTCCACACTTCCAAAATTATAAATAATTCCAAAATTATAAATAATAAGTGTTTAATGAATTGTTAAGCACGGCTGCTGAGTTGGAAGGAAGCGAGGCTGTAAGAAGTGAGCGGTGGAGGAACTAGAGTGTAGTGTTGGGGGCAGCGTCCTTAGGTGGGATGGGTGGTTTGAGCCCAGTACTGTAAAAAATGAAGGAAGGAGAGGAGGAAGGAAGGAAGGAGAGGAGGAAGGAATATATGAGAACAACTCTGAACAGCCTGTGAAGCATTGGCCAAGGTGGACTTCCATTGTACCCAATTAGGTTCCATAGAACTTGTTTCTTCCTTTTCTTTTCTTCTTTTAAGGGGGAAAATCATGTTAGTTGGTTGACACCTGCTGGTCATTTCGAATTCTGCAGCTTTTATCAAACTGTTCAGGAAGAATGTCTTCACTTTCCAGAGATTGCAGAAGCAGCTGATAATAATTCTAGGCCACACATGAGGAGCGTGAAACCACCACCACCACCACCAACAACAACAACTGGGGAGTAGCATTAACACAGAAGTGCTCTGGGCTGGCCACCACCATGGGTGCCACAGCAGCTCTCAGAGGGTTGGGTGGGTGAGGGGAGCTCAGGGTCTGGCTTTGATCTAGGCGATTGGTTGAGGCTCAGGGTCTGGTTTTTCTTTTTTACTGATGCGTTTCTGTCCTTTGATCGTGATAAGCTTTACTATGCTTCTCCCATCCTTTCTTCTTGTCATTTCCTTATCTATTTCCATAGCTTGTGGCTTTTCTCATTTCTGTCAGTGGAGTTAGCCATGATGGCATTAAATTTATTTGATTAAAAAAGAACCAAAGAAATGAAAATAAAATAAAATAAACCAGAAAGAAACCAAAACACCCAAACCCAAAAAATAAAGAAAAACTTCCGTCCAAAACCCCCGCTCAAAGCATCCAAAGAGTCAGAATCTCCTCAGATAGGATGACATCGGAGGGCAGCGGCTGAGCTCTTTATCTTCATTCAGTTTTGGTGGGGAGGGGAGAGGCTGGAGGGACAGCTCAGCAGTTAAGAGCACTAGCTGCTCTTTCAAAGGGCCCCAGTTCAATAGCCAGCACCATATATATATATGTGTGTGTGTGTGTGTGTGTACATATATATATAATATAGTATAAATATATTTTTTAAAAAGACCCTTCAAAGGTCATTTACTCCTTTAACTTGGTCTCCAGGAGAGTTCAGACCAACTGTTTGGCTTTTCTAACAACTCTGTAAGACTGTTTGGGGACAGGAGAGATTGTTTTTTGGGCAAGATGCTTGCCACCAAGCCTGATCATCTGAGGTCCATCTCTGGAACCCAGGTGACTCAGTTAGGAGAGAACTGACTCCACAACCATGCAGTCGCACATGTGTGCACACACAATTAGGTGAAGAAAGCATCATGAAAACTATGATTCTTTTTCCTGTGCCAAGTATATCTGAATTTAGTGTTTTTCTTAGTCTACTCTACATTTTCATAAGGCAATGAAAACCCCTAATGAAACATTAGATTAAATGCTAGAATTGTAATGGTCTGCTCTGTCCCTTTAAGAGACAAGCCACGCCCACTCCCTCTGCCCAGGCAAGCTGATCTTCAGCTTCCAGACTAAATCCCTACCTTTTCTATCTCCCTCTCTTGAGGAGGCAGCTTCTGTCTCTCCCCACTCTGCCCTCCCTCCCACCCCCATCCTCTCTGTTTCTCTCTCTGCTCTTCTCCCCTTTTCCCTCCATAACCCACTAAATAAATATCCAACCTCATTCTGCATGGTGTGCATATCCATGTCTCTGTCTCTCGTGACCTGTGGCGTGGTCTCTTGGCATGCCCATCTATCTGTCTCTCTTCATGGCCTGCTGTAGCCACTCTGGGAACTGCACCATCCCTTCATGGGACCGGCTGGTCTCAGGACCCGCTGCCCACTGCGCCCCTCATGAAGCTGCAGCATTTTATTTAATCCCATTACATCGTTATAAAAATGATACTGGTCCATGGTGGCACACGCCTTTAATCCCAGCACTAAGGAAGCAGAGGTAGGCAGATCCCTGTGAGTTCAAGACCAGCCTAGCCTACAGAGTGAGTTATAGAACAGCCAGGGCTATTACACAGAGAGACCATGTCTCAAAAAAAAAAAAAGTTAGAATGAGTTATCCAGGTGAAAAGAAGAAAGCGGTGGCAGAATGAAGGAAGCTCTGGAAGGGTTTTGTGTCAGCTTGACACAAACTAGAGTCACCTGAGAGCAGGGAATCATAATTAAGAGAATGCATCCAAAGATGGACCGCAGGCAAGCCTTAGGTCACTTTCTTAATTAGAGATTGATTGGGGAGGGCCCAGCCTGTGGTGAGGGGTGTTATCCTTGGGCTAGTGGACCTGAATTCTATAAGAAAGCTGGCTGAGCAAGCCATAGTGGAGCAAGCTAGTAAGCAACACCCCTCCATGGCCTCTGCATCAGCTTCTGCCTCCAGGTCCCTGGTCTGTTTGATTTCCTATCCTGACTTCCTTCAGTGATGAACAGTGATGTGGAGGTGTAAGCTAAGTAAACTCTTTCCTCCACAACTGGCTTTTTGGTCATGGTGTTTCATCACAGAAATAGAAACCCTAACTAGGACAATGGGGCCTGGTTATTTATTTGATTGATTGATTGATTGATTGATGTAGATACAGGGTTTCAAGAGGTAGCTCAGGCTAGACTTGAACCATGTAGCCCAGGGCTCATAAGGCTGAGGCAGGAGATGGTAGCTTTGAAGACAGGCTGGGCTACATAGTTCAAGTCCAGCCTGAGCTATTCAGAAGGGTTCATGCCTGGATGTGGAGGGCTTGTAACAACCTTGTGAGGTTTTACTAAGGGTGAATGTTGGTAGATGGGCTCACCTCAATCCAGCCACTGGGGTTTCCTCTCTCTTTGCACACTGAATACCTGATATTTTCTGTTTATTTGGTTCTGGCACCTGGAGAAGGAAGCAGAAGCTGCTGTTGTCAACTACCCATGATGCCAGGCTTCTAGATGTGGGAAGCAATGATGCCCAGAGAGGAGAGGAAGGGGTGTGTATTAAAGCAAGCAGGACAAGGAAGTGCCAAGGTCAGAGCAACTGAACCTATATCCTAAGACCCCACCACGTCCCTAGGATGTGCACCCGCCCTCATGTAGAGACTGTCACAAGGGAACAGTAAAGCTGTACAGATGCCAAGTATCTTCTGAGCATTATAATGCCATTGTGGTCACACCATGTCCTTGTTCTTAGGAGCCCACGCTGAAGTATTTAGTGATGAAGTGTCTCTTGGCATCTGCACATTTCAAGTGGCTCAGTAAAAAGGGATACCAAAATAATAGAAGCCAAAGTTGTGGCAGAAGGTGAATAATTTCTAGATATAATCAGGGAACTACTTGTGTTCATGGAACTCTCCTTAAATTCTTTGGGGGCTGGAAAGATGGCTCAAGAGATTAAGAGCCCTAGCTGCTCTTCCAGAGGTGCTGAGTTCAATTTCCGGCACCCACATGGTGGCTCATAACTATCTTTAATGAGATCTGGTGCCATCTGTGGAGGTGCCTTCCTGTGCAGATGCCTTCCTGCTGACAGCCAGCATCATCTGCCAGCCACGCGAATGAGCCATCTTGGGAGCAGATCCTCCAGACCTGATAGATGCGTCACACGCAGCCTCCTGAGAGGGCTCAAGTCAGAATCATCTTGCTAACCCAGTCCTCATGAGTCCTCTGCCCAGAGAAACTCAGATTCCTAGGAGTACTGCTGTGTGAGGCTGGAAGTCTTGAGGTTATGCTATTAGATTAGTGACGTCAGACGACACTGAAGATGCCATCCTGCAGGTGCGGTCTGCTTTTGTATGGTGAGCCACAGATGCTTCTCTCTGCTGACTACTTTACTTCAAATTTACAGAAGCCCAAAGAAAGTCCGAGAAATGGTTCCTTTTGCTATCCAGACTCTAGAGGTTTTGTTTATTTTTATTTTGTTTTTTGTTTGTTTGTTGTTTGTTTTCTGAGGCAGAGTTTCTCTGTAACTTTGGTGCCTGTCCTGGAACTCGCTCTGTAGACCAGGCTGGCCTTGAACTCACAGAGATCCACCTGCCTCTGCCTCTGGAATGCTAGGATTAAAGGTGTGTGCCACCACTGCCCAGCCAAACTCTAGAGCTGTAATAAAAATCATTAAACGTCATTAGGACTCTACTCTCTATACCACAAAGGGAATGTATTCCTTGACATGCGATCAGCCCCTTAGAAATAGCTGTGCCTTAGACCTGAGAGGTCCCCAGCGCGCTCTCTCTCTCTTTCTCTCTCTCTCTTTCTCTCTCTCTCTCTCTCTCTCTCTCTCTCTCTCTCTCTCTCTCTCTCTCTCTCTCCTCTCTGTCTCTCTTTCTTTCTGAGACAGGGTCTCACTATGTAGCTCTGCCTGTCCTGGAACTCACTCTGTAGATCAGGCTGGCCTTGAACTCACAGAGATCTACTTGCTTTTGACCTTCACTTCCCAAGTGCTGGGATTAAAGGCAGGCACTACTACACCTGGCTCTCCCTCTCCCTTTTTTTTCTCTTCTTTCTTTTTTTTTTCTTTGAGACAAGATCTCACTATGGAGCTCTGGCTGGCCTATATAAACCAGGGTGACATCAAACTCACAGAGATCCTGCTGCCTCAGCTCCCTCAGTGCCGGGATTAAGTATGTGCACCACTATGCCCCTCAAAAGCTATTTCTAACATCTCACTCTCTTCATTAGCCTCACTGTTCTGTCTTCCGAGGGAATCTGTCACCAGGCAGGGTGTGGGTGTGTACACATGTGTGTGCGTGTATGGGATCCTCCTTTAAAGGAGCTTTTATAGCAATGTGTTTATCATAAAAGAAATACATCCTCACTTCAGAAAAATTGAAAAGTACACAGCAGTAATTGTGAGAGTTGAGTATGGGTGTGCATCCAGAGAAAATTCATTACAAATGACTTGCAAGGGAATAAAACCATGATGTCATCCATCCTGTCACAGCCAAAGTTTTGAAACCAGTGATCTCTCAACACAGAGATTTTGTGTATTAAAGGCATATCCTGGTGAGAGACAACTCGGAAACAGCATGGACCGGCCTGAAAGGGAAGGGAGTGATCCTTGTTACCCTCTGGCCAACCAGAAGAAATGGCCTTCAGGAGGCGGGCCAAGCAGGGAACCGACGACATCAAACACCTGTAGCTGGTCTTAGCGTGGGCGGTAGCATTCCAGCCAGGAGGCCTTTTCCTTTTTCCCTTTTCCCAGGGCTCGGCTTGAACGGGAGTCATCTGAGGCCGCAGCCCATTGCATTTTATTTCCCAGGGACTTTGTAATAAAACAGCACAAGCTGGGTGGCTTAAAACAGCAGGAACTCCCCAGCTCACAGTTCTGAGCCTGGACATGGAAAAGGAACATGTCGGCAGGCCAGTTGCTTTGTAGGATTCACAGGAGGACTCTGTTCCCTGCTCTTTCCTGGTGCTGGGGGAGGCTGGCAGTCCCTGTGTCCTGTGTCCTGTAGATCTACAGTTCCCGTCCCTGCTTCTACCTTCACACTGGGCTCTGTGCATCTCTCTGTGCCTTCGCAGGGTGTGAGTCAGCTCTGTAACTGTAAACAAAATAAAAAAACACAAACAAAAAACATTTGCTTTGGAATAATCTTTGTACACTTTAAATATGTATCACTCACATTGGTTAATAAAGAACTGACCGGCCTACATCTGGCCCAGGAAGAGATTGGGCAGGAGAGCCAGCGTAGGAGGGTGCTGGCAAGAAGAAGGGTGGAGCCTCAGGAGTCTCAAGAGGAAGAGAAAGCAGGAGATAAACGTACTGTATAAGGTACCAAGCCACATGGTAGAACAGAAATAGAAATATGGATTAATTTAAGTTGTAAGAGCTAGTGAGTAACAAGTCTAAGCTATTGGCTGAGCATTTATAATTAATATTAAATCTCTGTATGGTTATTTGGGAGTGGCTGGCAGGATAGAGCTAACTGGCCATTCCAATGGAAAACTCCCCTTACAAACAATCCATGATAAACAATTTAAAAGTGGGAGAGGCTTATTTGGGGTCATAGTTCTGAAAGAGTCCGTCCATGGTTGATTGGTTCCATTACTTTTGTATTTGTGCTGAGTAAGGACTTCTTGACTTGGGTATATAGTAGAGCAAAATAATTTGCCTTGGCCGGGCGGTGGAGGCGCACACCTTTAGTCCCAGCACTCGGGAGGCAGAGGCAGGCGGATCTCTGTGAGTTCGAGACCAGCCTGGTCTACAAGAGCTAGTTCCAGGACAGGCTCCAAAACCACAGAGAAACCCTGTCTTGAAAAACCAAAATAAATAAATAAATAAATAAATAAATAAATAAATAAATAAATAATTTGCCTTATGGTTAGGACTCAAAAAAGTCAGGGACAAGGTCCTATTGTTCCTCTTCATAACTATGACACCCGTGACTAGGAGGCCCCCTGCCTTTGGAGGATACTGCATAACAGCAAATAAACTTGTCATAAAGGTATCAGCCACTGGATTTAGGGTTCACCCTGATACAGTCTGATTTCATTTTGCCAAATTACATCCACGGAGACCCTGTTTTGGAAGAAGGTCACATTAGTCCAAGGGCCTTCCACAGGAGTGAGGTTCCAGGAGGACATGTTTGTAGAAAACACAACTCAACTTGCTTCAACATTCAGAGATTCCTGGTTTTAGCCAACTGTCATGCCAGTATCTAGGTCAGTCCTACTGGGTGATAAGTGTCTTTATCATGAGGAACAGAGACAAGAAAACCTTTTAAACTCGAACTCCGGAATTACATTTGATGAAACAAGTTTCGTGGTGACCGCAGAGGTCATCGCTGAAGATTCCGCTGACTTCCCTGTTGGACTTCCCTGTTGCCCAGAGAAAGCAGGAGTGCTTCTCTGCAGAAGGAAGCATTGTAAAATGTAGATAATTAGAACAAAACTCTCAGAAACATAGGCATGGCTCACAGTTTATTTTGGCAAGCAAACAGTGCAATGAACAATAGTCAATTTATTAAATGGCCTTTAGGAAGAATTTTTAAGAGCACCAGAAAGGGCATATGTTGTAACATTAGACAAATGAACGAACAAACAAAAAAAAGCCAAGATGGAAAGTGTGTTTGCAACACAAGCTCAGATAGTCCCTGGAAACAAGGCCTGTGGGGTGGGGAAGGAAGCAGAGAACCTGTCACCTCCGGTTCTACATTCTTCTAGATTCCCTGCATTTTTTTCCCTCCCACTGACAATGTCATGCTTTTAAGAAATAAACTTTTAGGAGTTGGAGAAATGGCTCAGAGGTTAAGAGCATTGGCTGCCCTTCCAGAGGTCCTGAGTTCAATTCCCAGCATCCACAGGGTGGCTCACATCCATCCATAATGAGATCTGGTGCCCTCTTCTGGTGTGCAGACATACGCCTAGACAGATAATAAATAAATAAATAAATAAATAAATAAATAAATAAATAATAAATAAATAAATAAATAAATCTTAAAATAATCAAGTTTTTACAACTTGGTTTACAGAAATGCTGCAATAATTTAGAGAGCTTCCAAACCTAGTATTCCATTTGTACAAGTGCAAAAATCTTTGTTTAGCACAACTCATGAACCAATACTGGCTTACTAGTATTGACATATATGCACACTTTCATAGTGGGATTGGAATTTTGTTTACTGATTGAATGTATATTTTTCTTTGCAGTGCTGGGGATGGAGTCCAGGACCTCATACACACGAGGCAGATGTATCCCAAGTTCTTCTTGTTTTTTTGAGACTGGGTCTTAGCGTGTAGCCCAGGCTGGTCTTAGATTTGCAGTCCTGCCTCTGCTTCCTGAGTGCTGGGGCTACACATGTGTGTACTCTGCCCTGCTTCTTGTGAGGATTTTCCAAACTTCATCTAATGTTTCCCAGCCTCAGATTTGGTTTTTAGCACTGATTGCATAGCTTGCTTAGTGAGCACACCCCCTAAGGCATTTTCTCAGACTTCCCTTGGTTTTCATGCCCTTGATGGATGTTTTGAATTTTGGCTTTTGGTTTTTCAAGACAGGGTTTCTCTGTGTAGCCCTGGCCATCCTGGAACTTGCTTTGTAGACCAGGTTAGACTCAGAACTCAGAGATCCTCCTGCCTGTACATCCTGAGTTCTGGGATTAAAAGGCCTGAGACACCACCACCCGCTGACCTTGATGACTTTGTTAACGCTGGTTAGATATTGTAGAATATGCCTCCGTTTAAGTTTGCCAGATGTTTTTCTCAGAAATAGACTGGAACTTTAAATTTTGGGGTGAAAATTACTCTAGAGAAGTTTTTCATCTCTTCGTATCAAAGGTTGCATTTCTCTTGTGATGAATGAAATAATATGACAAATGAAATAAATTTTTAAATAAGTACCACATCATCAGTGCTTATCTCTACAGAACTGAGTGTTTTCTGATAACTTTACCTATAGATTCCTACGCAAAACAAAATATTTTATAGTTAGAAAAATTTTTTAAAAGTGACGAATTTTAAGAGGAAGCACATTGTCATTTTCTGAAAAGAGAGTCATTACTAGAGAATAGGGGTTCAAGAGCACCATGGTAGGGGCCCGCTTTACCGGTGAGTGTCAGCGAAGTTACTGGCCGTTTCCGCAGACAGTCCAGCATACATAGGACGCGATGGTCAGAATGGAAAGCTTCGCTATCCTGCCTATGTTCAGGATCATCATCGTCATCATCATCATCACCATTTTAATATTCCCGTAAATACCACAAGAAAGGCTGCTATTGGGCATAGCTGCGGGGACAGGGGAGAGAAGGAGTCTCGACCTCCATCCAGCCTGGCGCAGGAAGGGAAAGTGTCAGATTGACGGGGAACACACCAGGGCCTGGCTCCGTGCTCGGGCAGTCAAGATTACGAATGGCAGTACAGTAAGTAAGAGCAACAAAAGAGTGCGGGCCAGGGCTGGGGAGACAGCTCTAATGAGAACACGGAGATACATTCCAGGCGAAAAGGGTAACCCAAAAATGTAAGCAAGCCTGGAGCCGAGATTAGCTAATGCCAAATAAGTCATGCAAGGCTCCGAGCGTGCAGGCGGCTGCTAGGAGCCCAGGGCATCTTGGCGCTGGCGATCTGGCATTGCAAAACCTTTGTGTAAATACTGACTTTTTTAGGGAAGACTCGAAGGGTCTCTTCCCCCCTCCCGCCCCCACTGGAGGTGGGGATTAAGGAGAGTTTATTGATTTTTTTTTTTAAAGCAGGCTATTTATAATCAGGTCTTATTTTAGATCTAATAAGTCTCCAAAGTCAGTCTCTGCGGAAAGTGTTTCTAATTGCTCTGGAAGATGTTACATTGAAACTAAGCTTGTAGGTTCCGGAAAACCTCAAGGCCCTGGTGTGCCAAAGCAAGAGCCAGTGTGTTTGTCATCTCCTCAGATTTTTCTTTTCTTTTCTTTTCTTTTCTTTTCTTTTCTTCTCTTTTTTTTTTTTTTTTTTTCCCGAGACAGGGTTTCTCTGAAGTTTTTGGTGCCCGTCCTGGAACTAGCTCTTGTAGACCAGGCTGGCCTCCAACTCACAGAGATCCGCCTGCCTCTGCCTCCCGAGTGCTGGGATTAAAGGCGTGCGCCGCCACCGCCCGGTTTTCTTTTTTCTTTTTTGTCCATACAATAGAGTAAGATAACTTCCAGAGAAAGCAGATGTTTAGTTACCACTGACAAACTTCTAGTCATCCTTCTAGATTCAAGGGTTCAGTGACGTCTTCTCTAAGTCTTCCAGTTGTCAGAGTAGCTTCTACTAGGCCACCTGCTGATACTTTCAGCTATGGCAGTCACTGGATCATTAAGCGATGGGTGTCCCTCCTCAACAAGTCCCTGTGTAACGTTTGCCTATTTCACATCCTTTCTCTGTCATAGTAGTTCAGCTTGGGAAAAGCCTCCCATGTTTCTGGCTAGCCCAAGAATAAACGCAGAAGGCCAAAGACCGGAGTATACACACATGGAACCGGGCACTAGTCATCAAAGCTCAGGGAGCTGTGGAATGTAGAGGTCTGGGTGTCCCCAATCCAGATCACCTTTTGTCTGGTTATCTCTAAGAAAAGTCTGCACTCCCCAGACGGCTCAAAGGGACCATGTGTCTTCCTAGAGACAAAGAGGAACACCGGGAAAAGGGAGGATGGACTGAGGTGGTCCCCCAGGAAAAAGAACAGTTAGTTCTGCAGGAAGGAACAAAGGCAACAAACACGAGGCACTCGCGAAGACTTTGGCGAACGCTGGGATCAGGCCACCTGCCAGCTCTGTGTCCTTTGGCAAATGGTCTGATCTCTTTGAGCCTTAATCTCATTTGTAAGACTCCAATGCTCGACCTCATCCTGTCTTAATCAGCGAGTAGAAATTGTGCGTATCTATGAACAGAGTGCTAATTCTGATATGCACACACATACTCGGCGAAATAATGATGCCAAGCTGATTAGCGCACAAATGAGCTTTTTCTTTTTTTAAAATGTGTGGTGAGCACACTTAAATCTACTTTTAGCGATTTTCAAAGTATAGCTGGCAGTTCTTATTAGTGGGTTCTACATCTATAGATTTGGCCAGCAGTGGAACAAAAGTATTTGGGAAATAAGTTTTGTCTGGACTTAACAAAGCCAGAAGCTCTTCTGTTGGTTTCCCTCTATGATATAGTATGATGATGACTTACACAGATTTCCACATTATGTTAGTTATTTGGTATGAGTAACCTATGGTGACTTAAGGAATGCAGGACAATATGAGTAGGTTATATACAGTTATTATACAACAGTCTTGAACATCTTCTTTGGTGGTCCTGGATATTCTTCCATGCCTGTGGCTTATTATCTATGTGACAACATGTATACCACTACCAAGTCTTCATCCATTTCATGGGCATAAGAATCAGCTCCTTCCCATTTCTCAGGCTTGGTCGGAGGAACCAGTTCTGTTAGTGCTTGTGAAGTGCTTTAGAGATGGTGACATGCCACGCAAATGCATATATAGAAATATCTGCAGCCCGACTGCATGGATCCTATGTTCTGTGGGGTGTGCACCTATGTTCCTGACCTCACCTCCTCCAACAACCTGCGGGTTCTTAAACCAGTGCTCAGGCAGGAAGTAATTAAGTCTTTCTCCTGGGGGTTTTAGGGAGCCTTGGCCCCCTAACTGGCCCCTACAATATCTATCTCCCCACTTTGATCCCAGTTACCAGTTGTAGAGGTGGGACAAGGAATTCTAGAGCTTGGAGGAAAGCCCAGGACTTCATCATTACACATAAAACATTTGTTTTTTAAATTAACATAAGATTATTTGTAAATTATTGTTTTAATTTAAGATATATTTTTAATCGACTTACAGCAATTGCATATGTTTATGTGGTACACTGGGACTTTTAAATACACAAATAAAATGCACAGCACATTATTTTTTTTTTAAAAAAAGATGTTAGAACAGTCAAAATTCTCTCTAGGAGCTATTTTGAAATATTCAGTTGGTTGTTGGCCACAGTCTCCATTCACCCTTGCATCTAGCTGTGTACCTGGTCCAAGTGGTTCTTGCTGCTCATCCTGCTTTTGCTGGTCCTCCCTCCCAGGGGATGGATTCTAGGCACATCCTCTAAAAGGCAGAGCCACACACTGCAGACCCCTTGTTGCCTGGATTTCTCATGCTGGTCGCCCGAGCCGGGTGGGAATTTATTGTCATGGGTTTGAGAGCTGACCCTCCCTGCTAGTGAGCAGGTATCTTCCATTTCCTGCTCACACTGGAGGCTGAGCCCAGATGCCTCCTTGTACCTGCCCTGTTTTGCCAGAGTAGCACACAGGGTAGGTTTGTTTTCTACTCTAATAGCTGATTGGTTTGATGGAGGTGTTTTGATTTCACAGTGCTTGGGATCAAACCCGGGGCCTTGAACACTGTGGCACTGACACAGATCCCCAGTCCCAGTCTGGCTGCGCCCCCAGACAGGGTTTCTCTGTGTGATGGAGGTGGGTCTTGTATTAATCTGTTGCTTTCATTGGTTAATTAATAAAGAAACTGCCTAGGCCCATTTGATAGGCCAACCCTTAGGTGGGTAGAGTAAACAGAATAGAAGGCTGGGAGAAAGAAGCCGAGTCAGTGAGTCGCCATGATTCTCCCACTCCAGACAGACGCAGGTTAAGATCTTTCCTGGTAAGCCAGCTCATGGTGCTACACAGAATATTAGAAATGGGTTAGATCAATATGTAAGAGCTAGCCAATAAGAGGCTGGAACTAATGGGCTAGGCAGTGTTCAAAAGAATACAGTTTCCGTGTAATTATTTTGGGGCATAAGCCATGCGGGCGGCCGGGTGCCGGGGACGCAGCCCTGCCGCTCATATTACAACATCTGTGTAGTACTCCCTACGCTTGAAAGACAGAGGCAGATGGACCTCTAAGCTGGAGGCCAGCCTGGTCTACAGAGCGAGTTCCAGGACAGCCAGGAATACACAGAGAGACCTCATCATGAAAAAAAAAAGTCTCTACTTAACGTGCTGAGAATTCTTCCATAATCTGTCTTCGGCTTCTCAAACCCACCAATATTTTAATAGCATTCTGTTCTAATGACTCTTTGTCATCATTTCACATCTCTGAAGACCTTCAAAGCAGAAGGAATGGTTATATTAATAAATAGCAACTACATAGGCCACATCCTATGCACCCAGCACTCTGCTCCCAGGTGTCGTGTGCTGTGGGCTTCTCCTGTCCCCTGTGGTTTACACTGTCCATCCCGATGGCCCTCTCCAAAAGCACACTCAGGCAGACAGCAGGAGGACTTGGGGGCATAGCTAGCCGTGGCAGCGTTTATACCACTGGTGAATTTTCTTTTTTAATGAAAATAAATAAGTCCTCCCCTCTTCCTTTCTGTTCTTGCCCCATCTCCCCATGCCAGGCCCCACGGTGGGATTCCTGTCACCTCAGTCATAGGGCTTGCACAGAAAGAATTGCCCCCTGCAAGCTGACTCTAAGTTTCCAGACATCGCTTCAATAAACGTCGGTCGCATTCAATTCTGGTTTATGTGGTGTCTGAGGTGGCGAGAGGGGGTTGTAAAGCGTAATGAAACTGCTGCGTGCAGCTCACCCCCTTGATCAATAGGGCACACTAGGGGGCGCAGTTGTAAAACAGTCACCCAGTGCTCTCCTGGAGGTCAAGTTCACCTGCCGTGGGTGGTAAGGGTAGAGAACTCTGCCCTGGGGGAAATGGGCAGCTGTGTCTGGTCTGAATAAGTGGGCGTGGGCAGGCAAAGTCAAGGGTTTCCAGGCTGAGGAAACAAATAAAAATGGTGAGAGTCTGGGGAGGTTGTGCTGGGGAAAGGGCCGTTAGGTTTCCAGGCAGTCTCGCTTTTGGGGAGAGTGAGCCAAGAGACGAAGGAGCGCAGATTGCCCACAATGCCTCGCGGCACCCCATGGCAGACTGAGCTTTACCAACCCGCAGCTGGATGTGGTCAGGCATGCTACGTTTATGGTTATCTTTTTCTGAGACAGGGTTTCTCTGTGTGTCCTAGG
Organism: Chionomys nivalis; assembly: GCF_950005125.1. Taxonomy (NCBI): domain Eukaryota; kingdom Metazoa; phylum Chordata; class Mammalia; order Rodentia; family Cricetidae; genus Chionomys; species Chionomys nivalis. Next base: position 40,582,140 of record NC_080105.1, on the reverse strand, counting down.
CTGTCCCGGATCGCACTCTGTAGACCAGGCTGGCCTCCAACTCAGAGACCCACCTGCCCCTGCCTCCAGTGCTGGGATTAAAGGAGTGTGCCACCACATCGTAGGAGGATTATACTGGAGTAGGCGCCAGTAATAGGCAATAACAATAAAGTAGTCCCACACTAGCTCAGGATGGAGTACAATAAAGATTTCTTTATTTAGGGGTAGACTCACAGATCAACAGTCCTCGGCACCAGCGGAGAACAGGAATGGAGCCCAGCAGCCAAGAGAGGGTGCACACACTTCTACATCTGTTTTTATAGTACCCAAAGTGGTCCGGCATCCCAAAGGTCTTTGGCTGAAGGAGTTCCCACAGCACCATACAGATAGCAGAAAATAGCATGGTTATTTTAGTTGTTTTTCATATGGAGAAGAGATTAGTTGATTAGTTAAGCACACTTTTGGGTGTGTCTGTGGAGTGTGGCTAAGGGAGAAACCTGCTTAGTACAGGGTGGCAGCGTCTGATGGGCAGGGGCAAGGGTAGGAAGGGGGAACCCACAGTCACGGGTATACTCGCTCTCAGCTTCCTGGCCAGTGTGAGCTCAGCAGCTTCCACAATAGGTCTCTGCTGCCAAGATATCCTAATTCATCTCAGACCCAAAGTCCAGCTCCCCATGGACCGAAGCCTCAGAAACCATGAGCCAAAACAAGTCCTTTCTCCTTTAGGCTGTTCTTCAGGTATCTTGTCTCAGCAGCAACAACAAAAGAAGTGATGAACACAGAGAATAATTATGAGCAGAAAGGGGACATCTTCAAGTGAGATTTCGGATGCAGGGGGCAGCTGGGAGGGTACCTTAGGAGAGGAGGAAGTGTGAAAGAAGTTTGCTAGTGTCGGCCTATTGTGCCGGGTTCTGGTCTACCCGAAAGACAGTCATGCTTTCAGAAACTGCCTTTGAGTATCATGTTAGACTAATAAGAAAATGCAGTCGCCTGAAGATTTGCCAGAAGACAAACAGAAGAGTGGTGGGTAACGTACTAAAAGAGAAAAAAAAAAAACAGGCCTCGGTGTTGAGGTTGAGAGTCCTGCTGGATTTTTCTTTCTTTGTTTTGTTTTGAGACAGGGTTTCTCTGTGTGTAGACCAGGCTGTCCTTGAACTCAGAGACCTGCCTGTCTCTTCCTCCCTCGTGCTGAAATTGAAGGCATCTGACACCGCCCCCCTGCCCCAGCCCTACCAGGTTTTTCTAAGGTCTGCAATAATACCATCGATGATAACCACTGTCTGCTGTGGAGATTGGGACTCACACTCTAGACACCCCTGGATTGGGCATGTCTAGGACATTCAAATGCAACAACAGGCTGTGTGGATTCTAAGCAGGACGTGGAGGCTAACTATTGGGAAGACCCGTAGACAGCTGGAAGTCAGGAAACAGCCAGGCAGGAGATCTGGACTACAAAAAATTAGCATGCTGGAGCATGTGAAGCCAGAGGCAGAGGTAAAAAATCCCCAGGACAGCCGGGCGGTGGTGGCGCACGCCTTTAATTCCAGCATTAGCACTCGGAAGGCAGAAGCAGGTGAATCTCTGTGAGTTCCAGGCCAGCCTGGTCTACAGAGCTAGTTCTAGGACAGGCTACAAGCAAACAAACAAAACCAAAAACAAACATACAAACAAATCCCCAGGACAGCAAGCCAAGGAACACAAACACTTAGGGAGCTGCTGAGGAGGGGAAGTGGTGTGGGATTTGAGGTAGGAAGTGAAAGAAGGAGAGAGTTGAGTTGGAAGCTGCTGTGTGATTGGTCAGGCTGAGGAAAGCGGCAAGGAAAATCCAGTGAAACAGCTACATGGGAGCAACGGGGACAGGCAGGGCAAGAGGGAGTGTGTTAACATGGGGGCGTTGGGGCATGTCGCACATGGCTTGGTTACCTCTGGGATCATTCTACCTCCATGTACCAACCTTAAACCATTCAGACTCAGCCGGGCAGTGGTGGCGCACGCCTTTAATCCCAGCACTCGGGAGGCAGAGGCAGGCGGATCTCTGTGAATTCGAGGCCAGCTCTGATCTATGGAGCGACTCCTAAGTTACACAGAGATACCCTGCCTCAAAAACAAACAAACAAACAAACAAACAGAACATCCAGACTCCATTTGGCTGACTATTGGTTCATAATTCAAGGCTCTATGGAGGCCATAGCCTTGTGGGTGAGAAGGTCAATCAAGCAGAATGTGCTAGCCCTCTCTCTGGACCAATGAGCCAACACCTCTCTTTGCTGCGTTTCTGTGTGTATGTTTTTCTGAGTATCGCTTTGATCTCACACTAGAGTTGTTCCGGGGAATAGGGTGGGGGGAGAAGTCTTATGAAGAATCTGCCGCTCCTTCTCTGAAAGATTGGGTGCAAGGCTGACTGATGAAGGTCATGACCTTAGGAGCAAAGCCCTCGTCTTGAGATCAGAAGAATCCAGAATGCTGTCATCCACTTATGATCTTGCCGCCCTCGTGGCTAAGCACTTGTAAAGACTACCACGTGCAAGCTGAATATTTGGCTTCATTAGAGAAATGAGCAATCGTGTCTTTCTTTTTTTTAGTTAAGTCTTTATCAACTCCTAAACATTCAATTTATTTTCATAAAGATTACAGCTCTCTTTCACACTCAGAATTGTTTGGTTTGGGTGATATTGAACTAAATTATGTAATTTCAAAGTGCAGCCTGCATAAACAAGGTTGGGAACAAATATAATTAGCTTTCAGAAAGCACGGATCCAGGGAGGGATATGATTAGCCCACCAAAGTGCAGGCAACTCACTAGCTGTGAAAACGCAAGGGGCCTTGGGAGCAGAGGCAGTTCAAAGGTCTAAGCCACACAGGGAAGAGAAGCTGAGCGGATGTCACAGGTGGAATCTCTAAGTGAGGCCCGGCGGTGTACACCTGTGATCCTTGCGCGCCAGAAGGAGGGGGCAGGAGAATTGCAACTTTTAAGCCATCCACGGGGAAATCCTGTCTTGAAGCAAATCAAAAGAAAATAAATAGAAACCAAGAAACAAAAGCAAAAAGGAAAATCTAGCTTCAGGACCTTGACGCCATTCAAAATCACAGGACGGTAAGGGCTGTTGGAAGCTTTGGAGGGGTGCTAACTATGAGGAGCTGGTCAAACCATTTTTGCAGGTCTCTGGTGGGACTGGCAGCACTCCCCACAGGACAGTGTGGCTGGTATCTCCTGTACCATGTGTTTAGGTGTTGTAAGAAGAGCGGCGGGCTGCGTCCCGCCACCCAGCTAGCTTAACCCCTGAAATAACCACACGGAAATTGTATTCATTTAATCACTGCCTGGCCCATCAGTTCTAGCCTCTTATTGGCTAACTCTCACACCTTGATTAACCCATTTCTATTAATCTGTATTGCCACTTGACTGTGGCTTACTGGGAGAGATTCAGCATGTCTGACTTGGCGGCTGGCTTCATGGCGGCTCTCTCTGCCTGCCTTCTTTCTTCCAGCATTCTGTTATGTCTACTCTGCCTATCTAAGTTTTTGCCCTATCAAAAGGCCAAGGAGTTTTCTTTATTCAACCAATGAAAGCAACACATAGAAGACCCTCCTACACCATTTAGGGACAGGAGACTGATCTCTGCTAACACTCTAAAATATTTACACATACTTACACTTTAGAGGAGAAAGACCCTGCTCTTGGTTTATGTTTGATTAAAGTCTGAGTGTCATTACCACAGGTGACAAAAGTCTCCACAAGGACTCTCAAGCCCCTATGAGCTCCAGGAAGAGGCAACGCCCCACTGCTGGTGTCCCCGGATAAAACAGATGGTCCGCGGTAGGGACTCTAACACTTGCAGAGGGAACTCCGAGCTCTTCAGTTTGTACACCAGGAAGGAGCCCTCAAAATGAGAAGAGGTGGTGCCCGAGGGTGGGCTGTGAAATTGGAAGGGTTCCCACCTCCTAAATCATTGTAAATGAAATTATATTACTGTAATCAGCAAAAACCAAGAACTGGAAAGCAAAACACTGGCAGTAATGTGATTGATGCAGGCCCCACTTAGAGTTCTGGGCAGACTGGCAGGGAGCCTCAAACATGAGGGCCTGTTTGGTTAACTCTTATCAAATTCAGTAGAAAGACGAAATAGCCTTTTCTTTTTAAAATTCCCCAGTTTTTGTTTTCATGCAGATGAAGAACTTTATAGACTGAAAAAGTTCAATCCAAACCCCTTTTCCTACGTAGTATCTAGGGAGCTCACTACATAGAGTCTGAAGTTTAGAAGGCTGAACGAGACTTCCGGAGGCAACACAGAGGATGATTTGATCGTCAGCTGTGAGGCCCACATGTCCCTTATAGCTAAGGGACCTTGGGAAGCTACCTAACCTCTTTATACTCTGTTTCCACATCTACAAAATACAGGTGGTGGTGGTGCACGCCTTTAATCCCAGCACTCGGGAGGCAGAGGAGTTTGAGGTCAGCCTGCTCTACAGAGTGAGTTCCAGGGCAGGCTAACTAAATAAATATCTAGACAGATACCTAGACAGACAGACAGACAGACAGACAGACAGACAGGTAGATAGATAGATAGAAAGAAAGATGCCTTTATCTGATTGGAAGAATTGAAGGAGTCATAGTCACTATGTAATAAACGAGCTACCATGTGTTGTAAGCTTCATGCACAATAAAGTTTTTTTGTTTTTGTGTTCCAAGATAGGGTTTCTCTGGCTATCCTGGAACCCAGGCTGGCCTACCTCTGCCTTCCTGATGCCGGGATTAAAGATGTGCGCCATCACACCCGGCAGAGACTATTTTTTATTGTTTTAATTATGTGTACGGAGGAGACAGGGAGTGGGCACGGGAGTGCAGGCGCCCTTGGAGGCTGGAGGCGCCAGATCCTCCTAAGTCGGAATTAGAGGTGTTGTGAGTTGTCAGACATGGGCCCTGGGAACCAAATTCAGGTCCTCTAGAAGGCACCCCACTTCCTTGCCCACCCAGTCATCTCTCCAGCTCCTCCATGCAAGTGTAACAAACACAATATTTCAGATTCAGGGTTAAGTAAGTGTGTTTATTAGTGTTAGGATAGTTTAGCATTTCCAGCATTCTCCCTCTGAATATTACCCTTCAAGGCTTTTGTTAATAATAATTCCTGTTAAGCCTAGACAAATTAAACTGATGCCTAATGAGATCTACGTTATATTTAGGGGCATTTCTAAATGGTAAGACAAAAATATTTGGTCTCGGTTCCTGGTGTTGACTTCCACAAACTTCTGGAACTTACCATCCCGTGGGTGCTGAGACCAGGTGATGCTCCAGTTCCACCCCACAAACTCCAGAGAGCAGATAAAAACCCCTCCGGTGACATTGGCTGAACTGCCAGTTGGCAACACACTGCCATGCAGGGAGAATGGTACCCCCAAGGAAATGAAGCCCCATGCCATCCCGACTCCACTTCTTACCCTGCCCACCTCTTCTCTCTGCTATCCTAAGTTGTACCTCTACAGTGGGTCTGTAACAGTGAGTGTAACTCTTGTTCCAGTTAGGTTTTCTGTGGCTATGATGAAACACCGTGACCTAAAGCAACTTGGGGAGGAAAGGATTTATTTGGCTTACTTTTCTACATTGTAGTCCATTACTGAAACCAGGATAGCAACTCAAACAGGGCAGGAGCCTGGAGGGAGGAGCTGTCATGGAGGCCATAGAGGGGTGCTGCTTACCGGCTTGCTTTAGCCTTTCTTTAGAAGCCAGGACCACCAGCACAGGGATGGCATCACCCACCATGGGCTGGGTCCTCCCTCACCAATCACTAATTTAAAAAAATGCCTTACAACAGGATCGTATGGAGACATCTTTTCGATTGATGCTCCTTCCTTTCAGATGACTCTAGCTTATGCCAAGTTGTTGTAAAACAAGCCAGCACACTCTCCTGAGTCCCATGAGTCTTTTTAGATAATTATTAAGCCCAGAGAGGTGAACACAGGAACTCTGTCTTTCTACTTCACTAGGCAGCAGAATGGACAGTTTTGTTCACTTGCAGCTAGCAAATGTAATATAGACAGTCTCCAGTCTGTAGGGTCTGGGCCCAGTGTCAGAGAAAACTGAGTCAAGACACACCTAGCTGGTATTTGGGGAAACCATGCATGCTTTCTATTGGAAAATAGCCTATGATAGGGCTTCAGGATGGTCCTTAAGAGGGAAAGCCTTGATTGTGTCAGGGGCCATGACATTTAACAAGCAGCTGCCTCCCAAAGTCATCTTTCCTCCAATGTGGACATTGCCAGGGAGATTCTAGATCAGACAGTTAAAGGAAGCCAGCCACCGTGTCATGAGGACACACGAGTGATCCTATGTGGTAACAACTGAGGCTCCCCATTGACAACCATGACCACGCCCTCCTGAAGCAGTTCCTACAGCCCCACTCGCCTTCTGACCATCGTAGCTGTGGCTGCTGACTGAAACCAAACCCGGCCGAGCCACCCAGACTCCGGCACTGCTGAAACTGGGCCGTAACAACATGCATGTGTTTGAAGCTACTGTTTGGGGGCAATTTGCCACACAGCTCAGGCAACTGGTGCAGTGTACGTATGATATGCATTTCCCAGACTTCATGCTTCAACTGATGAAATCCAGCCCCGACTTAAGAGCTAGCGCCAACTGCATCAAGACGCAGGGAAAGGGACAGTCTCTTTCTTCCCTGCATGGTGGCTACCACAGCCAGGTTCCACTGGTCAGCGTATTCTACCACAGAGCTTACCGTCTAGGTTAGGGTCAGCGGGAGCATGCCACAGGAAGGCTGGTAGCCTAGCAACAGAGGTGAGAGAGCAGCAGAACGTCTGAGCTTTGGTTCTTCATCTTGAAGGGTCAAATAGTATTTAACTAGAAAATTCAGAGACTAGGAAACTTAAAAGGCCCAAAGGCAAATCCACAAACACTAAATTCACACAAGAAAAACAGCCGGTTGTGGTGGCACACGCAGGTAGGATTTGCTGAAGGAGGCAGAGGCAGGAGGATCACGAGTTCGAGGCCAGCCTGGGCTACACATTTTATGCTGGGTGGTGGTGGCGCATGCCTTTAATCCCAGCACTCGGGAGGCAGAGGCAGGCGGATCTCTGGGAGTTCGAGGCCAGCCTGGTCTACAAAGGGAGTTCCAGGACAGGCTCCAAAAGAAAAAAAAAAAAAAAAGAAAGAAAGAAAAAAAGAAAAACATATAAGCCAGAGAGCTCCTCAGATTTTATACACAGACGGGATTCTGGTCCCGTCCAGGGCTCCTCCTTTGCCTGGAATGGAGGTCACAGCTGCGACTGAAACGAGACGATGGTCCAGTCAAGCCTGCAGTTAATGCTTAGGGGGGGGGGGGGGGGGGCTACATTTGAGGTATGTTCTTCTGAAATGCGAGAACTCTAGTTACAGAATAGCTTGGAGCTCCTGGATCGAGGCCTCCCTTCAGGGGTACCATTATGCTCAGTTTCTCCAGCATCTATTTCGGTAGATTATTTTTGTTTACATTTCCTGCCCTCAAACACGTTACTGTTCCTGCATAACCTACGGAGTGCTTGAGAAATGCCCAGGGTCGTTTTGGCACATTTCCCCCAGAGCCTGACGGGGCCCGGCTAGGCAGCGCTACACCCCAGCCCTCACTATCTGTGGATTCATTAAACTGAACTCTCGGGGGTCTTGTTGGCAATCCCTTAGGCAGTGTCTGCTCTTACTGCTGCTAACTACACTTTGCAGTAGCCATTCTGAGTCACAGCTGAACCGCTCCAAGAGCATTTAGAGCCAGTGTGGTGTTTCGCAGGTAGTATTTTTAAAAGGTGTTGGGGATGGGAACCTGCACTTCACATGTTAAGTGATAGCTCTGCCTCTGTTGGAGGAGGCTGCTTGTTCATTTCCCAGCAGCCCAGACTCCTGAAATAATCACACAGAAAACAATATTATTTAAGTAACTGCTTGGTCAATCACTTAAGTGTATTGCTAGCTAGCTCTTACATCTAGAATTAACCCATCTCCATTATTTTATATTTTACCCTGAGTTTGTGGCCTACCGGCAAGATTCCAACTGACAACTCGCATCTCTCCCCTCTGGCGGCTACATGGTGCCTCCTGACTCTGTCTTCTTTCTCCCAGCATTCAGTTTAGTTTCCCCCCGTCTAACTCTATTCTAAGTCACTGGCCAAAACAGTTTATTCATTAACCAATAAAAGGAACACATAGACAGAAGGACTTCCCACACCATACCTCCAAGTTACAGCTTCTGGTTTTACTCTTTGAGACAAGGTCTTGCTAAGTTGACCAGGCTGGCCTACAACTCACAACGAGACCTTGAACATTCCTTCGTCCCACTCAGTCTCTGGGACAGCTGAGGTTACAGGCTGTACCACCAGCCCAGGCTCAGCTCTGTAATTTCTGATGTTCTACTGAATTTCCACGACCAACGGAATTCTGACTTCACCGTCAGGTGTTGAAAAGGGATAGTTACTATAAACGGGGCACCAGAGCCATGTCTTCTTGTGCCCAAGGCCCTGTTCAGTCCACTACGGCTGAGTGCTCCAGCCCGAGTCATGGATTCTTACCCAAATCAAATCTCACCAGTTTCAAAAATATAAAAACTCAGTTCTAGGTCCTATTCATATGAAAATTAAGTATCAAGATACTATCTTAGTATTTTACCTTCTTAGTATTTCTTAATATTATTTTTTATTTTATTTTGAGAAAGGATTTCTCTGTGTAGCTGTCCTGGAACTCGCTCTGTAGACCAGGCTGGCCTCAAACTCACAGAGATCTGTCTGTCTCTGCCACCTGAGTGTTGGGATTAAAGGTGTGCCCCACCACCACCCAGCATTACCCTCGTACTTTAGTATTTTGGTATTACTGTCATTCGCAAGCTGAAAGTTATTTTCTAGTGACTGTATGTACTACTGTACTGGGTCATTAAGATATGAGGGGCTGTAGTAGGTGTGGCTCAACACATGAGACCTTTGGTTCAGTCTGCGGTCCTTAGGTTTTCACCCTCCGTGTGAGCAGATAAACAACATTGTGCATACTTAATAGTGACGAGTACCACATCAATGTAACATCATGTATTTTCCGCTCTGCGTGAGCATCCGTGGGTATGCACATGTGCTTGTGCCATGGAGCACATGTGGAGCTCAGAGGACAGCTGTGGGAGTTACTTCTCTCCTACTGGGTGAGCTCTGGGAATGGAACTCAGGTCACCTGACTTGGTGGCACGTGCATGCAGCTTTCACACACCGGGCCATCTCCCAGCCCTCCACACGTATTATAATTTTCTTAGACTCAGTCACTTTTTGTGTGTGTGTGTTTTGCTTACAAATATGTATGTGTCCCATTTGCATGCCTGGTGTCCTCAGAGGTCAGAAGAGGCTATCAGATGCCCTGGACCTGGAGTTACAAATGGGGTGCTGGGAATCAAACCCAGGTCCTCTGGAAGAGCAGCCAGTGCTCTTAATCACTGAGCCATCTCTCCAGTCCTCACCTCCATTTTCTATAAATATACAAGACGTAAAGGAAAGAACCTCAGCTTTGACGTATGATAAATATTAATAATAAAAATTGAGGCAGCAATTTGGAAGATTAATGCAAGTAGCTAAACTTTTATTTAGTTATTATGGTTACATTAGAATATAAACACATAACATGACAAGTCATCATGGGTAGTCTTTTACATAATAAACGCATGGCTAATATTTGTATCACAAAAGAAAAACTGAGTCTATAAATGACCAGAACAAGGACAGGGAAACAATACAGTCCACATAAATTAGATAAACAATGCAGTCCACATAAGTTACAACGGGGCCCACCTCTCTCCTTAACTCAAGTGTCCGATATAAAGTCACCAGGACGTAAAGTACTGGGTCTTTTCAAAAGCCAGCAGAGATGGATCGCCATCTGGACCACCTCTTAATTCTTAACTGGAGTTGAGCCTCCCTTCATTGTCTTCTTTAGGTGGTGGTAATTGGGCAGGATTTTCATCAAGAAGTCCAGCTGCAGTGTCTGGGGCTGAAAGAGGAGGATGAAGACGGCAGAGGCACGGTCAACACCACCAGGTAGAAAGGCTATGAGTTTGTGGGGTTCAACATAATTTCATTGATTGACTTTTCTTTACCTGTCCATTTGCTGTCTTAAATCTCTAATGGTCATGTCTTAAGACTTTACCATATAAAAACATACAGGAACATCTTTTTGAATTTCTGTCTATAGATTTTTATTTGGCTTCTAAACATTAAGAGTGCTTCCCACACAGCCTGTGATGCCCTCATCTGAGCTCCTCTCTGCATAAACCAGCGCTGCTGTCTCCCGACTGTCAGCTCACTTCAGGGAAAGCAGGGGTTCCACCCTAGAGACCGGGTCAGAGTCTGAGGAACCGTCCTGATAAATGGTCAGTGTGTTACTGTTGGTGACACTCCAGAGAACACACCTACGACATTAGACTTCTTCTTCTTCTTCTTCTTTTTTTTTTTTTTTTTTGGTTTTTCGAGACAGGGTTTCTCTGTGGTTTTGGAGCCTGTCCTGGAACTAGCTCTTGTAGACCAGGCTGGTCTCGAACTCACAGAGATCCGCCTGCCTCTGCCTCCCAAGTGCTGGGATTAAAGGCATGTGCCACCACCGCTGGGCGACATTAGACTTCTGATGCTCCCGTGCATATCACTAATTCCTCCAATGCTAGCTTTATCTCTCCTCCTTTAGTCACTTTTGCTATTACACAAAAAGATAATTAAAAAAACCTTAATTTCCCCTTTAGCCTATGGAAAACCAGCTAATAATAATAATAATAATAATAATAATAATAATAATGCCAACACTATAAAGGAAGAGTAACCCACGGGGATGAGGAAGTCAGTAGCTTGAGGCTTAGCATGTATAAAACCCTCGGTTTGCTTCTCAGCACTGCATAAATCACGCACAGTGGTGCATGCCAGTAATCCCAGCCCTAGGGAGTTGGAGTCAGAAGGACAGAAGTTCAAGGTCATCCTTAGCAGTAAGTTCCAGACCGGCAGGGGCTATATGAAACTCTGAGAATGGAAAAGTGGAATCATCTAGAAAGAACTGGTTTTAATTTATGATTAAAAATATGGTTAAGAAAGGTCAAGTATCAAATGTCTTGAAAATATTTTCTTTGGGGGGAGGAAAGGGAAGCTCAAGAAATCTATACTGAGCATGCCAAGAAACAGCTTTACAATTGCAGCCTGCATGTCTGTGCCTACAGGACACCCAAAGGCCTAAGCCTTTCATCTCCTACTCTATCATTACTCTTGATCTGGGTTATTAGGAGGGGAGGATTTCTTGTAAGCCTGGGAAATATCTAAACATACTTCCTTTATTCATAAGCTGTGTTTATGATCCAGTCACGGTACTTTCATAAACTAAGTTAGAAACCCAGCCTGCCGTTGTAGGGTCATTCCTCATCTTGAAGATTTGTATTTTGGAAGTGATTATCAGTGAATTAATATTTTGGTGTGAGGGTCAGTGGTGCATCAGAATAACAATTCCCGATCCTCTCCTCTACACACACACACACACACACACACACACACACACACACACACACACACTTTCTATACATTTGATGTTAATCTAAAGATCATGATTGAATTGCAAATAAATCCAAATTTGGGGACTGTTTCTCTAATGTTTTATTCATTTGCCTTTGGGAATGGAGCCCAGGGCCTTGTGTGCTAATCAAACCGCTGAGTCCTGCCCCCAACCCCTAATCATCTGGTGCCCACTGAGGCAATCGCAAGGACTCTGGGAAAGTTAGTGGCCCTGGATGAACTCCTGTATTAGCGAGAGGTCCTAGTACCTGTGGCCGCTCCGTCTGCACCCTTCGCAGGCAGTCTGCACCGTAGATCACCGTGTTCTCAGGGATGACTTCGAAAGTGTTTAGATTGCAGCAGGCCCCGATGATGCAACCACTTGTCAAGATTACGTTTCTGCCCACATACGCTGCGGTGAAGATGGAATTACAGCTTAAGACAGCAGGTGAGTTCTGACATTTCTCACTATTTGCTCTTTCCCACAAACAGGCCTTAGGAAGAGACTGAAAGGCAATGCCTAGGTACAGTGAAGGCAGACAGCACAGAACAGGCAGGGTGTGAGTGCAGGTGGATTTATTAGAGTCCCTGCCCACAGGCTGTGGGGCGCTGGGCACGTCAGTGTACGACCCTGGAGCAGGGAGTCCGCCCTCCTTCTCTGCTCCTTTAAGGATCGGTAGGTGATGAGCATACAGTGCTGAGCACATGTCTGACCCTCAGAAATACTGCAGAACGGCCCAACGGCGGCCACAGTCCATAGTGGAAACTAGAATCGCTGAGCAGGTGAATGTTAAGGGCACTTTCGCTATTTCTGAGAAGCGGCATTCTCGTTCACGTCAGTCAGGGTGAAGAAAGCTGAGGCAGTGTTCTCTCTGAGCCGCGGGGCGAGCTGTGGGAGCTGGTTCCCACCAGGGCTGGGGACCTCACATAATCCCCTGCCTGGCTCTAATTTTGGTAAGTAGATGCCGCTTGTCTCTGACTGGCTAGGGTAAAGCAGGTCTGAAATTAAAGAAGGCAGTTCCTGGCGAAACTGCCATTTGTCTCTTTCATTCTGCAAGAATGCTCATCAACTACAGCACAGCCAACACCTTTAGCAAAAGCCCATCTCGGGTCTTTCAGTGGAGCTTTAATCCAGCCCCCATAACTGTACACAGCTGGCCTTTCAATTTAATGCACTTATAACCACGTTATCAGATGACCATGTAACTAGGTTAGGTTCCTTTGAGGCAAAGAATTAATGTGCCAGTGACTCTGCTCTGATCCAAGCATTCCACCTTGCTTATACTTAGGTCGTTTCCCCGGACACAGCAAAGAGAAAGGAGGCGATTATTCTGACAATAAAACTCTGGACACAGCTTACCTTTGGATTCAATGACATTATTGTCTCCCATTTTCATGGCTCGGGAATCTGCGAACCTGAATTAAGTAAACACCTTTTCCCATGAATGCAGAATGTCCTCACAGTGTGCTGAGGACAGAGGCGTGAGAAAGGCTGCGCAGAAGGGCCAATCCCCAGCACAGCAGTGATTCCCAAGCACAATATCCCCAGGTATAAAGAAATGACCCATAAGCCTTAAATATTTGATTACATTTACTTATTTACTGCATATATGTATTTGTGCCCGAGCATGTGTGCGTGCCAGGTCTATGTGTTTAGATCAGGGACAAACTGAGGGAGTCATTTCTCTCCCTCACCTTGTGGAACCAGGGGACTGAATTCAGGTGGTCGGGCTTCGGGGCAGGTGTTTTGACCCGCTGAGCCAGTGTGCCAGCTCTTACATCAGACAGGAGCTAGAATTAGCTTCTCGGTGTCTAAAGAGCAGTCCTAGTCAATGACTTTCAAAGTGTTAAATCCGTGCGTGTGTGCGAGAGCGTAAGTGTGCGAGAGCATGTGCGTGAGAGAGCGCATGTGTGCAAGAGCGCGTGCATGAGAGTGCGCATGTGTGCGAGAGCACGTGCGTAGGAGAGTGCATGTGTGCGAGAGCGCGTGCGTGTGAGGGTCAATATTTACCTTCCTGAGGGACGTGCCAGAACAGGAGGGACATCGTTTCCTGTGGTAATAGGGATGAAACACATGGTAGCCTTGTGTCCTACACACAGCCCCATCCCAGAAAGACAGATCCATCTCCACCACTCTGTCCCCCTCACTCGCCCCTTTCCAAGGAAAGAATTCTTTTTTTTTCTTTTTTTTTTTTTGGATTTTCAAGACAGGGTTTCTCTGCGGCTTTGGAGCCTGTCCTGGAACTAGCTCTTGTAGACCAGGCTGGTCTCGAACTCACAGAGATCCGCCTGCCTCTGCCTTCCGAGTGCTGGGATTAAAGGGTGTGCACCACCATCACCCGGCTCGAAAGAATTCTTTTTTAAAATTTTTAATGATTTATTTTTATTTTATGTGAACTTGTGTTTTGCCTGCATGTATTATCTGTGTGTCAGGTTCCCTAGAACTGAAGTTACAGACAGTTGTGAGCTACCATGGGGGTGCTGGGAATTGAACCCAGGTCCTCTGGAAGAGCAGTCAGTGCTCTTAAGCCATCTCTCCGGCCCCGAGAGGATTTCTTAGCACACCGCAAATGGGGTTGCTGTTGGAAGTCTTGCTGGCCTCGTCTATGCATATTTCGGTGTGTGATAGATGATTATGTCAGTTTCCACGTGGGGAGGGATCTGAGCAACAGAATCATCTGGGGTGACGTGTGGCAGGTTACAGCAAAGGATACGACAGCCAACTTCAAACACATTGTTGGTGCCAATGATCATTGGCTTGGGTTCTGGGTCTTCAGTGTCTGGGATGATATTATCCGGAAGACTGTAAAAAGAACAGACAGATCATCAGAGGCCAGTCACACAGTAAGCAGCTGCCACCCTTTCAGAATCTGGAGCAACTGTCTCAATTTTACCTGCATCAAACTTAAATCCACAGCTGTGTTTATCTAGAAGGCTGGGTTCTGAGGTGTACAGAACTACAGAAATGTAAGACGTCACAGACAGAAAAACCACCTCAGAAGAGGGTGCTACACCTTTAATCACAGCACTTGGAAGGCACAGGGAAGTGGGTCTCTCTGAGCTCCAGAACAGCCTGGTGTATAAAGTGAGTTCCGGGACAGGCAGGCTACAGAACAGCCCTGTGCCCCCCACTCATCATAACCATTTAAACTGTGAAATGGAAACAGTCCCCACATGAAGCAATGACTTTGTGAGATGGGTACTTAGTGAAGTACGTGGACAGAAACTCTGCTGTGGGAGGATGGCTTTATCCAATGGCAGACTCATCGCCAAATAAAGGGTATTAATATGGGGGGGGGGCCTCACACCGTAAGAAACGCCCACATGTCCCGTGTAAGTGTCAGACAAATCAGTCTTTTTATCACGGCTAAACATTTTCCCACGCAAATTCCATACATGGCTGCTACAAATTAGGTAAAAGCATGAATTTCTTGCCAAAATTTTATCTAGAAAAATTTATGCCCTCTCTTGCAAACAGACTGGGTGCTGCAACTCACAGAGATTACGCATCGTCTAACACCATGTTTTTATCTTGAAAGTTTATGAATCGCTACAAGGATCCCACACTGTGTGAATGTAAGTCTGGGTGTCACCCATGTGGAACATGGGAAAAGAGTTAAATTCACATAGGGACATCGAAAGAGAGCCAACCAAAAATGTCTTCAGCATGGCAGGCACAACAGAGGATACTGGATGGATCAGGAAGAAACCATTGCAGGTTTGATGATGGATAAAAAAGTGTCACGCTGGGAGACCACCAGACCCAGGGCGGGGCGCTCTGCTTTCTCATTGGGCAGTTTTTTTTCTGGTCTGGGTTTTTTTTTTTTCCCCCCAGGGTTCCTCCTATGCTTAGCTGACAGAGCCTTAACCACTCCCCTCTAGCTCTGACCGTGTCCTTTCCTAAGCTAAGCTGTAAAAGGCTCCAGAGCAGCCACGTTGACCCCCCCCCCCCCCCCGCCCCCAGGCGCTCGGTTGGGAGCACCTGCAGCCTTACTCACGCATTTATGATGAGGGCCTGCTCTTCTATTAGGTTACCTTCGCCGATAATTATGGGCCCGGCCTCCGCAATAATTCGTGCTTTGGGGTGGATCACCGTCCTAGGGCCTGTGAAAGGGGGCAAGGGAGAAGAAATTGTGGGTGTCGGCGCTGCTTCCAGGGGGAGGGTGGGAGGTGATGGAGCTGGGTGAGGCTGCCGGGAGGAGCGTTCTCTAAGTCTGCGCCAGGCACCATGCTAGGTATCTTACCAGCGCTATCTCCGGCTGTTATCAGTAGCGGGCAGTGCCAGATCTAGAGTCAAAGTAAGCGGAAGGGCACATGCGGCGGGTCAGACAGTCCAGCCTCCAGCTCCAGCCTTCGGTGTCCTCTGCAGGACACACGGGGGACGAGGGCAGCAGTCCAGCAGGACTGTGGGAAGGGCCGGAGGCCGTGACACTGAAGACAGTGTGGCTCATGGCGCTGCTAAAACTAATTCCCATCTTTTCTTCAGACAGGCCAGGCCCTGCTTATAACACAGAGCTTCCATCTTTAACCACATGATTTAGATCTGTCTATGGCTGGCCACTGGTGGTGCACACCTGTGATCTCTGAGCTGGAGGCCAGCCTGGTCTACAGGGATAGTTCCAGGACAGGCAAGGGTGCGCAGGGAAACCCCATCTCAACAGCAACAACAACAACATTCTGTCCATGGTCTGTGTTATCTTAGCCTTGCTCTGTGTTATCTGAGTACAAGCGTGCTGCTGGAAGCAGGCAGGCCATGACCGGACAGAAGAGGAGGAGCTAGAGATGAGTGCTGGGCCAGCCACACTGAGGTCGGGAGACCTGGGACACCTCCAGTCCCAATCTAAGGGCACAAGTAGGGTGCCCTTGGAGAACTGTGTGGAAGTGAGTGGGCACAGACACACCCCCACACCCCACACAGACACACGCACACAGACACACACACACACACCTGCCCTCAGGCCTAGTATTCTGGTGACGGTGAAACCACTGATAAGAAAGCATTTCTTCCTTCAGGCCCACACCCACCCACCCTTATCTCAGCATCGAAGCTGTTTTCCTTCCCTGTTTTGTTTTGTCTGTTAAGGCAGGCTCCACTCTGTATCCCAGGCTGGCCTGGACTCTGCCGACCCCCTGAGCACTGGACTATACTCCAGGCCGTTTCTATTTGGAAACGGCAACAAACAGTAACTCACTCAGAAAGGAGGGTGGACAGGAGGATCAAGGGGGCAGAGGTGACACTTCCCAGGGCTCTGCGGTATAAACTGTTAACTTTTAGATAAAAAGTTACTATTGGCTTATAAAAGGTAAGACACAATGTTGTATGTCACAGGGCAACAAAAATTAGCACATGACGGGCCAGGAGTACAGCTCAGCTGGTGAGCAATGTGGGTAGGGACAAGGCCCTGGGTAGGTTCCCAGCACCAAATCTCTCTCTTTCCTCCCTCTCTCTCTGTCTCTCTGACTCACACACACACACACACACACACACACACATATATATCGAGAGAGAGAGAATGAACACAAACTATTTTGTCCCTTTGAGCTTCTCTTGGAAACTGGGAATACTCAGTGCTCCAGCTCCCAAACCTTCCTGGAGGCCTTCCTGGTGAGATCTGGAAGGGACCTCATTCTTTTTCCTAAGACGAAGAACTAAGGGGAATTGATAAAGAGGGTGTGGGTCCAAAGCAGACCTCGGAGTCCCACAACACACAGTCAGAAATAGCATAAGTAGTCTTGATAGTCCCCTGATACCTTCACTACTAATCAAATTCCCAAATAAAGTCTGCAATTCAGGAGAGAAGATGGGGTTGCTGAGATCCCTGGGAAGATTCCCAAGTTGACCACGTGCCTTTTATCTGTACACGTACATACATGCACATTCGCTTGAGACCTGTAAATACCAGTACATACAAGATCACTAACGAGTTTAAAAATAAATAAAACCCGGAGGAAAGTACTCAAATGCTTCTTTTCCACGGCTACAAAACATCTCACATTCCGTTAATACAATACCACCCACCGACTCATTCCTAACAACGGCTGCTCAGACATGTACAGGCTCCAGGGGCTCAGCAATGCCATCACAAATACTGGATCCTTCCGAAATAACAAGTTCTACATTGCCCAGTCATACGAGCCAAGAGACAGCTATAGCTCCCTCAATATGAATTTCTATTTTGCTTCAAAATATTCAAAATACAGGGCCGCAGTCTATTGTAGGCTCTTTGTAATTTAGTAGGCTCCATCACTGGGCTCCATCACTCACGCAATGGGCCTGCACTCTCTGAGGGCCCACTTTCACGTCTACAAAAGGATGAGATCCTTAACAACCTACCTACTGGGGGGAAATGCGGGCTGTATACTAGAAACAGTGTTTGAAAGGGGGTATCACAGGACTCGCCCTACAGTTCCTAAGGTGGCATTCAGGGGTTGACACAGTGGCCCAAGTAAAGCCACTGCCGCCAGGCTAGTGACCTGCATTCTGTCCCTGAAGCCCAAACGCTGGAATGACTTCTGGGGCTGTTGTCTGACCTCCACACGCTCGCCCACACCAACAAACGTTCACAATGGGAAGTCCACCATTTGCCACAAGTGCTAAGAACTTCTGAAGAATAAACAAAATGGGGGCCGGGCGGTGGTGGCGCACGCCTTTAATCCCAGCCCTTGGGAGGCACAGGCAGGAGGATCTCTGTGAGTTCGAGGCCAGCCTGGTCTACAAGAGCTAGTTCCAGGACAGGCACCAAAAACTACAGAGAAACCCTGTCTCGAAAATCAAAAGAAAAAGAAAAAGAAAAAGAAAATGTTTTAAAGGGCTGGAGAGATGGCTCAGTGGTTAAGAGCATTGCCTGCCTGAGTTCAATTTTCAGCAACCACGTGGTGGCTCACAACCATCTGTAAAGAGGTCTGGCGCCCTCTTCTGGCCTTCAGGCATACACACAGACAGAATATTGTATACGTAATAAATAAATAGAATAAACAAAATGGCTAAGTTAGGCCTGCTTTTCTCCTTTACGCAGGCATCATGGGAACGGCTGTTAGCGCAGGAGAGACTTCTGGTTGGTGAAGGCCTGGACTGGCAGCAGAGCTCTGGTGAGTGCTAGCTAAGCAGCCGGAGGTGCCAGGCCTCCTGGTTATGAAGACGAGGGTGCCGACAGGGACGTGTGTTCTCTCCTTTTTAGCACGGCTCCAATGTATACCTTTGAAAATAAATGGCACTGTTTTTTCTTTCAAAAACACACGACAGGCCGGGCGGTGGTGGCGCACGCCTTTAATCCCAGCACTTGGGAGGCAGAGGTAGGCGGATCTCTGTGAGTTCGAGACCAGCCTGGTCTACAAGAGCTAGTTCCAGGACAGGTTCCAAAACCACAGAGAAACCCTGTCTCGAAAAACCAAAAAAAAAAAACCAAACAAACAAAAAAAAAAACACACGACAGGACTGAGAGCTCGGTCGGGATCCCTGGACTTGCTGGGTTCTACAGCGTGAAAGGTGGGTGCCTGAGAGTGACACCTGAGGTCGTCCCGATGTACCCGGCATTCAAACACGCACTCGACTCCCTCCCATACACAGTACAGCCTGGCATGGTGGCACCACCGTAATCCTGACACTTAGGTGAGAGCAAGATCTAAGTTCAAGGCCAGCCCAGACTGCATGAGACAGTCTCAAAAAACCCAAAGCCAAACAAGCAAAATAAAATGAAGCTATTATATAACAAAACCAAATCAGGATTTTTTTTTTTTTTTTTTTTTTTTTTTTTTTGAGGCAGGGTAGCCCTGGCTGGCCTGAAACACTTTGTGAAGACCAGGCTGACCTTGAATTCAGAGATCTGCCTGCCTCTGTCTCCCCTCCCCGAGTGCTGAGATTAAAGGCATGGGCCACCACTGTCTGGTGTCTGAGCAGTTTAAACTGGTATTTTATTACCGCCATTATTATTTGTTAATCATTAGTTAACAAGAGGTAACTGGAAAGCACCTGGTTACAAATCTCAGGGACTTTCCCGTGGAGCTAACGCAGGTGTTACAGCTTAGGTTAGGCGGTTGATTTTGACACTACTGCCACCTGCTGGTGTCACGGCCCAACTGCAGGTTGTGGCACAGGGATGGAAGAGCCTGAGGTAAACCAATCTGCTCTGAATTGAGAGATGAAAACAAATGTCGGGGGCAGCGATAACTGATCAGAGCGAGGCTGGCACATGTGACAGCTAAGAGGGTGGTCTGGAGAACGGGAAGGAGGCACAGCTGTCTGCAGTTTCACGATGGCGGCTGCAGAGCGTAGGGCAGTCCCGGCAGACCCAGCTGTATGCTGCCTGCCAGGCAGTCTTCTCCGGGTTTTCCAGTTCACGAAAACTTTTACCTAGAGCCATGTTTAAGGGTCTTGAAGTTAAAACGTTTTAAAAGACAAACAAACAAACAAAAACCTAAACTGTCACCCTGCAGAGTCCCCTTTCCCCATCTAACTCGGGTGCGGACCTTCTTGGCACTGCTCCTGGCAGGGCAGCTTGTGTGTTTTCCTACTGAGTGTGCCGAAAGGCCCTTTGGCTTATCTCCTTGTTTGGACAAATGTGTCTGGAGTCGGAGCTGCCTTAACTGGCGGATGAATTATTTTTCTAAACGGCTGGCCGGGCTTCCGGAGCACGGCCAGGAAGACATTCCTGCACCACGTCTCTTTTTCCCTCTTTTGGTAAAGGGCGCTCTTCACCTTTGCCACGGGCAGCGGCCATCTCTGGGTACGCTCTCATATGTCAATAAGTGGTTTTTAAAATAAACCCACCATCTTTCTTTTGAAAATCAAACAACCCCCGTGACCACTGCTCTGCGAACTGAAAAAGACTCCAGCAAGGAGGCTTGGGTCTGAGTGCGCTGGCTCCGGGGGACAGTTTCCCACTGTGCCCAGGCGGCCCCCCCATGCCCACAGCGGGAGTTCACTGGCACAAGCCCACGGGCTAGGACTCTCCTCACACGCTAGTCAGCTCTCACAGGAGGATTTACAGAAAAATAATTTTAGAGGTCTAATGAAAACCAGGCTTGAAGCTATGAAAATTAGCAACACTCTTAGGTCTAAGCACCCTCCAAGGCGGGTGTGCTTCCTCAGAGCCGTAAGCCAGAGCCTTCTCTCTCTACCTCTAGCATACAAGTCCCCCTTTCCTGCTCATTTCCAGACAATGTGCTGTAGGGAACCCTGACATACACACAAGTGACTAAATTTCTAGAAAACCACAGGTCTGATTTAAGGTTCCAATGACTTTAAACACGACAAAAGAAAAACCTGCCCTCTTTAAACTAGTAAAAGTGTGAAAAAGAAGTCCACACACGGAGCGGCCTGGCGTAGATCACCTGAACACAGTTCTGTGACTGCTCCTGAGCTGTCTGTAAGCAGTTTATCAAGTGCCCAAACAGCCAACTCCACAGCACAGCAGGAAGGATACATCAATCATGCCAGCAACCTGAGCAAAAACAAACCCAAAAGCTTGAAAAGGAAAACCAAGACCTGGTGGGAGAGCTGGAGCCAGATAACTCCGCTCTGATTAAACTTTATAATTGTGCCGTCTCTCAGGGAGGTTTGAATCAGAGGTGTTATTTCAAAAAAATGACTAGCTGCCAAATGACCAGAGATAATGTAATGATAGAAATGGTTATCTAAGCACAAACTCTGGGAAAAACATCCTAATTTATATACACAACCAAAAACACAAGGCTTGAGTACAGGGTGGAGGAAAGATAAGAAACATTCAAAACAGGGCTGGAGAGACGGCTCAGCGGTTAAGAGCACTCTCTGCTCTTCCAGAGGTCCTGAGTTCAATTCCCAGCACCCACATGGTAGCTCACAAACATCTGTAATGAGATCTGCTGCCCTCTTCTGGCCTGCAGGCATATATGCAGGCAGAACACTGTGTATGTACATAAAAATAAATAATAAAAATCTTTCAAAAAAGAAATATAACAAATATGAGATAAGCTGCGGGAGACGACACTGCAGAACTACATCACGACATCACTCTCTTGCACCCTTCCCTTGCTTTAATAACAGAACTGTTTGCTGGGCGGTGGTGGCACACGCTTTTGAGCCCAGCACTCAGGAGGCAGAGGCAGACAATCTCTGTGAGTTTGAGGCCAGCCTGGTTCACAGAGCAAGTTCCAGGACAGCCAAGGCTACACAGAGAAACCCTATCTTGAAAAACAGAGGCTGAGGAATGCATCCCAGGAAACTCAGCATTGGAATGGCAGGCTATCCCGGGTCTGTGGACTCCAGGGTGTTAGAGTACAAGCCCCAAACAGGCAAGTTCTTTGTTCAGCTCGTGGCTGTCACTCCAGGGCCAGCAGTGCTGGCACATCTCAGGTAAACAACAGCTCTTTCAAATCAAGCAGTGTCTGAGCCACACTGACTCACTAGTATTTCCCACAGAAATTCTAACATGGCCCCCATCACACCGTATCGTTTTGTAAGTACTAAACACTTAATAGAAGTAAATAAGTTTAAAAACAAAACCAAAGAAATCGCAGGCTCCAGAGAAACAGATATGGAAGACAGGAAAGAAAAGTGGAGCACTAAAGTCGATCACATGGCATGGAGCACTAAAGTCATCACACGGCATGGAGCACTAAAGTCAATCGATCATACGGCATGGAGCACTAAAGTCATCACACGGCATGGAGCACTAAAGTCAATCGATCATACGGCATGGAGCACTAGAGTCGATCACACGGCATGGAGCACTAAAGTCAATCGATCACACGGCATGGAGCACTAAAGTTAATCACACAGCATGGAGCACTAAAGCATCACCCTAGATTCCTGTCTAGAGAATCAACACGAATAATTCTTACCTATGGTCACATCTCCTTTGATTTCACTCTCCACACACACGACAGCCCCAGGAGCAATCTTTACACTGCAGGGAGAGAGAGAGAGGTGACTGTTCCTCAGAAGGTGTAACTGTCGCGGGCTGGCGAGACGGCGCGACTGATGAAGCACTGCTGAGCAAGCCTGGTGACCCGGGTTCAATTCTTGGAACCCAAGGTAAGAACATTAAATTTCAAAGCGTATTGTTATAGAAGGTGTGCTGGGGCCGACAAGATGGCTTGGTGGGGTAAGGAGCTAATTAAGGAACTTACCGGCAAGCCTGAGGACCTGAGTTCAATCCCTAGGTCCCACATGGTGACAGGAGAAAACCAACTCCCCGTAAGTTGTCCTCTGAGCACCATATGCACACGATTGCACGTGTGTAGCCCAAACATGTAAACACCCCCAATAAATAGATAAGTAAATGTATGTATGTGTGTGTACAATTACTTTTCTGTTGTAGAAAGAAACACCTTGACCAGAGAAATTATTGGTAGAAAAAAATTTGTTTTGGCTTAAGATTCTAGAGGGATAGGAGTTCATCATGGGATGGGGGTGGGGCTGAAGAGATGGCTCAGTGGTTAAGAGTACAGGCTGCTTCTCTAGAGGACCTGTGTTCAATTCCCAGCATCCACATGGCAGCTCGCAACTGTTTGTAACTCCAATCCCAGGGCAAAACACATACAGGCAAAACACCAATGCACATAACATAAAAACAAATAAATCTGCTGGGCAGTGCTGGTGCACCTTTTAATCCCAGCACTTGGATCTCTGAATTCGAGGCCAGCCTGGTCTACAGAGTGAGTTCCAGGATTGTCAGGGATACACAGAGAAACCCTGTCTTTAAAAGCAAAAAAACAAAACAAAAGAAAAAAAAAAAAACGAAACGAAAGAGTCCATCACAGTGGGGAGGCAGGCAGCAAATGGCAGCAAAACTGGAAGCTGAGACATCACACCTTGAACCAAGTGCGCACCTTCAATACAGAGACAGACAGAGATTGAATACATGCAAGCACTCAGTGTCAAGAAATGTCAATAGCCTTTGAGTTCTCAAAGCCATCCAGTTGTGGAAGATTAGTTTAGGATGTGTTACATCTGTTTATGCTGCGTAACATTTCTTTAATGATGCAAAGATGTGCTGCATTCTTTTATGTTGCATTCATTTAACTCTGTAGAGCTGTGTTACTTTGCCTGCCTAAAACTCCAGACTGACCTAATAATGAGCTGAACGGTCAATAGCTGAGCAGGGGAGAGACATAGGTGGGGCTGGTGAGCAGAGAGAATAAATAAGAGGAGAAATCTAGGGGGGAGAAAAGAGCGAGACCAGGAGAGGAGGAGACCAGGGGCAGACAGACACACAGCCAGCCGCTGAGTAAGAAGGAAAGAAAGATACACAGAACAAAGAGAGGTAAAAAGCCCAGAGGCAAAATGTAGTTAAAATGGGATAACTTAAGTTAGAAAAGCTGTCTAGAAACAAGTCAAGCTAGTTTTTAAGGCCGGACATTCACAGGTAAGAATAAGTCTCCCTGTATTTATTTGGGAGCTGGGTGGTGGGTCCCTAAAGAGTTAAAAAAAATCCTCCCACCAGGTCACACCTCCCAAACCTTCCTAAGTGCACTACCAACTGGGGACCAAGCATTCAAACACAGGGGCCTACAGGGGATGGGGTCAAACTACCAAAAAATAATAAAAAATATTTTTAATGAAGGTATGCTGACTCTGTAGTTAAGAAAAAGGTTTTAAAAATTCATAGAAAAAATGGAAAATCAATATTAAGAGGGCTTAATATATTACGGGCTTCTCAAGCCACACATAGTCCTGTAGGCCAAACTCAGAGAAAACAGCTTTGGATCTTTTCTTTGAATTTAAGATCGGCGCTGTGTCTAAACAAGAACCTAACCCCGCCCCCGAGATGTCCATCAGCAGGGGCTGGCTAAGAAGTTATGGTATGGACTAATAAGCAGTGGTCAAAAAGGGCAATTCCTCATATGAAGATTTGGACACGGTAGGACACACACATAATCCCAGCAGTGGGGAGAACAAGGTAGGAGGATTGATCGTAAATTCATGGGCCAGCCTGAGCTAGGCAGCAGAAGAAATAAAGGGAGACAGGGAGGAAGGGAGGGAGGGAGGAAGGAAGGGAAGAGAGAGAAAGAAAAGGAAGAGGGAAAGCGGAAAAAGGAACGGGCAGGCAGAAGGGAAAGGACAGGATGTGGAATGACTTCCAGGCTGTATGTTAAAAGAAAATGGCAACGCCCTCCACGCTGGCAGGATGCAATGTGCCATTGTTTCTGTAAACGGGGTGGTGGTGGTGTGCATTCTGTTTAATAGACAGCAAAGCAACAGGTCAGAAAGGTAAAATTAGCAAATATTTCTATTAATCTCCAACAGGAAATAAAAGTTTTATCTTTTATTTATTTTTTATGTATACAGTGCTCTGCCTGTATATATACTGGTTGGCCAGCGGAGGGTACCAGACCTCATTTTAGATGGTTGTGAGCCACCACGTGCTTGCTGGGACTTGAACTCAGGACCCCTGGAAGAACAGTCAGCGCTCTTAACCACTGAGCCATCTCTCCAGCTCAACAAATGTAAGTTTTAAAGCTACCTACCAAATAATAAAAACTATAGTACAAGCCGGGCGGTGATGGCGCACGCCTTTAATTCCAGCACTCGGGAGGCAGAGGCAGGCGGATCTCTGTGAGTTCGAGGTCAGCCTGGTCTACAGGAGCTAGCTCCAGGACAGGAACCAAAAGCTACGGAGAAACCCTGTCTCGAAAATCAAAAAAAAAAAAAAAAAAAAAAAAAAACAAAAAAACAAAACAAAACAAAAAAAAACCTATAGTACAAACTGACCAAAGACTAAGTTTTAGTCTAATTTGATGACAATTTCCACAGAACTTGCCGGTGCTTTTGGATACTCTGCCACGACCTAGCTCTGGCTTCCGGGGCTGATCACTATTAAACAGGCGTCAGGAGACCATGCCTCTTCGTCTTATTCCCAGTGGCGGAGGGAATACTTTTACTTCTGTAAGCCACTAACCCTGGAAACCCTCTTAGGCCTGGAGTTTCGTGCTTCCCAGGTGAGGACCTGGTAAGTCCAACAGTCGAAGCACTGCAGGTGTTGAAATCATCAGAAGGTAAGTTTCCTATCGGGCTTGAGAAGAGAAACCACGCGTTCTACCTATCCTAGCTCGCTTTTCTGTTGCTGGGAAAAAGACCATGACCAAATGCATTCTGGGAAGGAAAGCGTGTGTTTTACACTTCCTGGGCACAGTTCATGGAGGAAGTCGGGGCAGGGATTCACGCTGGGGTGTGAGCAGAGTCCAGGTGCGAGGCTGCTCACTGGCTCTCTTGCTAGTTTCTTAGACAGCCCAGGCCTGGGGGACGCAGGTGGTACTGCCCCCTAGGGGGCGGGGCCTCCCATAGCAATCATCCATCAGGACACAGAGGCAACCATCCGAATCTGGGCAGTACCTCAACTGAGATTCCCTCTTCCCAGGTGGCAAAAAGTAATCGGGACATTAACCTTAGTATTTTTAAAGATGGTCAAACGGAAATGCATACCAGAACTTTCTCGAAGCAAACCCATTCCTGGGGCATCACTGTTCTCTCAAGGGTATTCTCTGCTGTTAGGCGAGAGTTGCCCAGAAGCCCCCCGCGCCTGCAGATCTTAGTCCTGTGGTAACTGGATGGCTCTCTGTGGAGGGCCCACTGTTATTTATTTACTATTTAGCTTGTGGGTTTTTGTTGTTATTGTTTGTTTTTTGAGACAGGGTCTCTTAATGTAGCTCCGGCAGCACGGAAACTCACTGTGTAGATGAGGCTGGCCCCAAACCCAGATCTGCAAATTCACCTGCCTCTGCCTCCTGAGTGCTGGGATTAAAGGCGTGCGCCACCACTGCCCGGCCCAGCTCATCTCTTTCAACTGTCATATATTAGATGCTTTTTCGTTTAGAGTGGTTTTGGTGTTAAAATAGAGCTCTGCTCAAATAAGCTAACCTGTAACATGCTGTGGAATAATCTTCTTGCACACTATGAGGATTTGTCACTTGGACAGGCTCAATAAAAAGCAGTATGGCCAATAGCTGGGCAGGGTTTTCAGGGCAGAGAGGACACTGGGAAGAAGGTGGAAATGAGCAGAGACAGAACAAGCAACATGGGCGTTACAAAGGAAAGGTACAAGGCAGGAAGTAAATGAATAGAAATGGGTTCATTTTAGCTATAAGAGCTAGTTAGAAACAAGCCTAAGCTATCGGCTTTAATAATTATAAGTCTCTGTGTCGTTCATGATTTGGAAGCTGGAGGGCAGGACAGAGAAAGACTCATTATAGTAACACCCCCCACCCCCAGTTTCACCATGAAGCCCTGATTGGCCTGGAACTTGCTATGTAGACCAGGCTGGCTTCAAACTCAGAGATCCTGCCCCTGCCTCCCAAGAGTTGGTATTAAAGTTATTTGACACCTTGCCTAGCTCCATAAGTTCCAATTTTACCTCTAACTTCCTGTCACAACTCACCTCCTTCAAATAAATAATAATGCTCACTCCCACTCACAAAGGAAGAGTTATGAGCAGCTAAGGGTAGAAGAGATTCCAAAGTACTCCCTGCTTGATGCCCTAAAGAGAAACCCCAAGTAATGTTCATGTCCATCAACACACTTCTCAGGGAGGCAGAACATTAATTATTAATACATTTATTACTAGATCAACTGCTTTTAGTAGTAAACACCGTTACCAACATCTTCCCACGGGTCCACTGCACCTTGTAATGGGTGGTGGGACACAGTGGGAAGCAGGCAGCTGGAAGGTGGGGCTCAGACCTAGCAAACGACAAAACAGGCCCACTCTCTGAAGGCTGTGTGAGTGTATGCTGTAATGCATATGACACTTAGAGCAGATGTTTCTCTTCGGCTCATGAAAAGGGCGACAGGTTGCCAGCACAAATACAAGAAAAACTTAAGAGTTTAGTTTACAGCACTGGATGCAACACGGGTTTTGTTAAGTCAGCACAGGAGTTAAGAGCAACTGCTGCTCTTCCAGAGGACCAGAGTTCGGCTCTCAGCATTCACGGGAGACAGCTCACAACCTCCTGTAACTCCAGCTCCAGGGGGACCCTCGCCCTCTTCTGGCCTTAGAGACACCGGTATTCACATGCACACACACATAACTTTAAAAACAAACAGAAACAAATGAATCTAGGCCTAATGGCTCAAGACATTCATCACAGCAAAAAGGAGGCAGAGGCAAACGAATCCCTGTGAGTTCAAGGCCTGCCTGGTATACATAGAGAATTAAAAAAAAAAAAAAAAAAAAGCCAGGGCTATATACTACAAACCTGTCTCAAAAGGGGGGGGGGAGAGTTAGAAAATTACAAAAATGTCTGACACAGAGGGTGCTCAACACTGCTACTGTTGCAAATGGTTCTCTGTTTCTCAGTCATCCACGCAGTCTCTTCCCAACGACAGCCCCCATCAGTGAAGACCCTAAGAGAAGCGGCCATAGCTCCCAGCCCCAGGCTCTCAGTTGCAGGGTAGAGAGAGGGTGGTTGTGCCAGTGACATCTTCCAGGCCCTTCCCTCTTCCCGACAAGAGGCAGGGTCGATGGAGTCGCCACCGCTGGGCGGCATCTCGGTCGCACAGAGAGTCTGCACAGGCGTGCTGGGGTGGACTGTGTGTGTGTATGTGTGTGTTGTGTGTGTGGGGGGGTCTGTTTGTTGGTGTGTGTGTTGTGTGTATGGGGGTCCAGGAACAAACCCTCCCCGCCCCCACCCCCGGTGATCGCCAGGTGTGGAGTTCTGGAACCATCCACCTAAACACCGTCTCAATCCCCCACTCCCCCTAAGTGCGACCAGAAACAGGTTCCGCCCTTTCGGAGAGTGAGAGCAGGCTCCAGACAGCCGAGCAGCACACGCACCTCTTTTGAGTTTTCTCCGCCATCATCAGACCCGGAACTCAGGAAGAGCCGAGATCGACCCTATTGCCTGGCTAGAGCGACGATCTCTACATCCGATTGCAGAGCCTGGCTCGGCTGGTGGGGCGGGGCCTGAGAGACCGGCTTGCGCTTGCGCACCGCAGATGGTTTTCTTTGCCCGAATGGGTTTGGCTTGTTGCACTTCAGCAGGTGAAATCCACCCGCAGATCCTGCTCGCTTGTCTCCCGGGAAATCGTTCTTCACTTGGCAGTGTTTATTCCAAGTCTGATCTAACCCCGGATGCCCTGTCCCTTATCGTTAGCTCGCTCCACCTTTAGTGTCTAGATTCCCGTTCCCAAGCCTCCTCCTCACGCCTTAGCTAGGGCTTTTCTCGTCAAAATTTCTTTTGAACATCAAATCCAATTTTTAAACCTTGCATTCCGTGTGTGTGTGTGTGTGTGTGTGTGTGTGTGTGTGTATTTGGCTCTTTTTTTCTGAGACACGGTCAAGACACCGAGCTACCTCCCCACCTCTAACTACTGCTAGTCCCCTTCCAGTGGTTCTCAACCTTCCTAATGCTACGACCCTTTAATACAGTTCCTCATGTCGTGGTGACCCCCAACCATATAATTATTTTTGTTGCTACTTCATACCTGTAATTTTGCTACTGTTAGGAATCATAATGTAAATAGCTATGTTTTCCGATGGTCTTTACAAAGGGGTTGTAACCCACAGGTCAAAAACTACTGTTCTCATTCTTCAAGTCCCAGATGGCACAGTCAGGATTCATTCTGAGAAACAATCAGCAGAAGATATGAGTCATGACGGTTTTGCAAGGAGTTGGTTTCTTCGGGACCTGCTGTGTAAGATCAAAACCTGTACATCAAGCTGGAACTTTACATTTGGATGTCTAAGTTGCTGACCAAAAGTGGGGTTCCCCCCCACAACTCCAAACTTTGGTGCTGCCCAGAAGAGCTTCAATTGATTGAATCAGGCCCACCCAAATTATTGGGAGAATTTGTTTCCTAAAGATAATTTAAATTTAAAGGTAATGGGCTTGAATCACACCAGGAAATGCCTTAATGAGGGCGTTTGCCTAGCCTGGATGAAGCCCTGAGTTCATTTCCCAGAGTCACATGGAATTGAGCATGGCAGAGCACACCCATAATCCCAGCCCAGGGGGTTCACAAATATTAAGGTCATTTTTGTTTAGTCAGAACTGTTTATTGCTCCTGCCATATTTGAAGGAGCCACGTTGATTTTTATAGTGGTGTTTATCTCCTCTGATTGCTTAGCCTTTTTTTTTTTCTAGTATGGTTGATTTGTTTGATTTTCGAGACAGGGTTTCCTCTCTGTAGCTTTGAAGCCTATCCTGGAACTCACTCTGTACACCAGCCTGGGCTCAAACTCACAGAGATCCGCCTGCCTCTGCTTCACAAGTGCTGGGATTAAAGGCGTGCGCCACCACCACCTGGCTGGTTGATTTTTTTTTTGTGGGTTCTCAGATTTGTTTCTATCTTCAATAGCTATCTTCTGGAGAGCTGGCTTAGTTGTCTTGCATTCCTTTAGACTGTTTTTGTCCTGGAAAGTTTTTATTTTTCCTTTAGTTACAACAGGTAGCTCTAATGGATGCATTATTCTGGGATGGCAGTTGTCAGCTTTCAGAACTTGAAATACGTCATTGCACGCTCTTCTGGCTTTTAAAGTTTCAGTTGAACAAACTGCTGTTAATCTGATGGATCTGCCTGTTCATGTGGCATGGTGCTTCTCTTTTGCAATGTTCAGTTTTGTTTCATAGATTAGTGTTTTAATTACAATACGGCAAGGGAGGTTCTTTTCTGGTCTGTCTAGTGTCCTAAACTCTTCCTGTGTGTGGAACATTTCCTTTGTCTCCTAGAACCTTGGGACACTTCCCACTGTAATTCTTTTGAAAATGTTTTCTATGCCTTTAGGATGAGATTCTTCACCTCATATGCCTGTAAGTTGTAGACTTTGTCTTAGAATGCTGAGTAGATCTTGGAATTCCCATTTATACTTTTTTTTAAAATTTATTTATTATGTACACAGTGTTCAGACTCCATGTATGACTGCAGGCCAGAAGAGGGCACCAGATCTCATTACAGATGGTTGTGAGCCACCATGTGGTTGCTGGGAATTGAACTCAGGACCTCCTGAAGAGCAGCCAGTGCTCTTAACCTCTGAGCCATTTCTCCAGCCCCTCCCATTTATACTTTTAAAAAATTATTTCACCTTTGTCTTTATTGGATTGTTCTTGTTTCTACAGATGTCTTCAAGATCAAATATTCTGTCCTCTCCTTGATCTGTTCCGTTGCTGAGGTTTTCCATGGTTTACTTGTTGGGTTTTGTTGTTTTGAGGCAGGGTCTCACCCTGCAGCCCTGGCTGACCTGGAACTGGCAGTGTAGACCAGGCTCGATTGGCTTTGAACTCACAGAGATCTTCCTATCTTTGCTTGCTGAGATTAGAAGCATGTGAAACCATGCCTAGCCTTTCACAACTTCTTTTTTTTTTTTTTTTCGAGACAAGGTTTCTCTGTGGTTTTGTAGCCTGTCCTGGAACTAGCTCTTGTAGACCAGGCTGGTCTCGAACTCACAGAGATCCGCCTGCCTCTGCCTCCCGAGTGCTGGGATTAAAGGCGTGCGCCACCACCGCCCGGCTTTTTTTTTTTTAACATTAAATGCATTGCTATATATTACCTTTTTCTTGCTAAGATAAAACATCATGACCAAATGCAACTTAAGAGTTTTGTTGAAGATGGCTTTCGACAGAATTGTCTCCCTCGGAGCGGAGAGTGAGACCCTGAAAGCTTTTTGTTCTTTCTTTAGCTCCAGAGTGTCTGATGCGTGGCTGATAACTCCCTCTCAAATGTGTTGAGCCCTACTGTGTAAAGACAGCCCTGCAATGTCCCGGGCTAAGCAGACAGGTCTCCACTAGCTAAGAGATGGCTTCTCACTCTTGTCTGGCTTTGAGGATGTCTCCTCAGTATTACCCTCAAATAAAATACTCTCTTTAAGTGTTTCCTCCCCACAGTTTTTCATCCTTCAAATCTTAACTCTATAAATGTTTACTAAATACAAAATAGGTTTGTATTCCTATTCTGTGTGCTGGAGATATTGCAATAAAAGAAACAGGGACCTGCCCCTTGTAGAGCTTTTGCTTAGCTTACAGTGAAAAAAAAAATCAGGATGTAGGTACATGATGGGGGTGGGGAGGGTGCTCTTATGGAAGACAAGGCACTGTGAGAGGCAGTTGAGAAGACGAATCTTGTTTCCTGTTCTGCGGATCTGCCTTCCTTTTGTGCTAGTCTGGACCTGCTTGTCCACAGCAATAGATTTTGTTTTCATTAACTTAGTGAAGAAAATGTATGACAGTGTGGTGGCTGGAAAGGCAAATAATATGCCAGAGGTACGACCTCTCAAAGATGTATGACAGTGTGGTGGCTGGAAAGGCAAATAATATGCCAGAGGTACGACCTCTCAAAGCGACTTTTCAGTAAACACAGCAAGGTGCGGGAACACCGCAGTGTGATTTGGTTTCCATAGCTCTGGTCCCGTTATCAGGAAGTGAGCCTTTCCACTGCTTATCTCCAGAGCTTCCATTTCATTGTGCTCCTCAGGCCTTTCTGCACCCCGTAAAGAGGCCAGAGAGGGCCCGGCTGTGACTTCTCTTGCAGGAGGGCACCGGGCAGGACTCTAGGAAGGACAGCGTGCTCCAGGTTCATAATGGATTGGCTCTGGATCTTCTTCCTCCATCCCGTATCATTTTATCAAGGGGCTGCTTTCCCCTTTGCACTTCTCTTTAATCATCTCCGCATCGTGGACTCCTTTTCCCCCCGGGCCAGGTAGGCGGAATGGTTCATGTTGCTTTTCCATCTAGAAATACAACAATAGCGTAGACAGCACAGAGTGTTCTCTAAATGAGAAGGCCACCCACTAACTATTCTCAGTTTGTTCTTTATGAACGTGTTGGGCTTAGTAGCCTTGCTACCAATCGTTGGCTGCTTGATAATGATTGTCTATAAATTAGTAGTGGTTCTCCCTAATGCTGCGACCCTTTAATAAAATCCCTCGTGTTGCGGTGACCCCCACCCATAAAATTATTTGGTTGCTACTTCATAACTAAATTTGCTACTCTTATGAATCATAGTGTAAATATCTGATATGCAGAATATCTGACCTCTGAAGGGGGTTGTGATCCACAGGTTGAGAATCTCTGGATTAGCACAAAACCGATTCAGAAATTAACTTCATGTTTGCATTGACTCAGAAATGGATAGATAGGTTTGTGTGAAATGGGAAACGGAGAGACATTGAGATGATTGATACGGGAAGTCTCGAAATGTCTACCTCTGCGCTGACCACAGATCCTGGTTAGTTTTCAGCAGTCTTAGTTTTGTGGGATTATGCATGCCATGAAATTTAACTGCGTGGAAAATATAGCTTGTCTATACATCTATAACAAAGTAGGAGTGTTAAAATTTGCCTTTAGTTGGCTTTTTGTTTCTTTGTTTTTGAGAAATAAGTCAAAACAAATCTTGGTAAAGTCCAGCTCAGTTTGATCTAAAATTGGTGTCGCTGAAGAGCTGATTATACATTCTCCTTATGAAGCTCAAAGCATTAGAAGCACACTCTGTTTTGAACAGGACTTAGTGGAAGATCCTTCTGAAAAGCCCACAGTCTACTGCCCAAAGCAATAGGCCTCCTAATTTTTCTTATTTAGGAAGCTAAGGTTTTTATTTAGTGGAGCTGTGTGTCTCCCCATGTGTGTGCATGTGTGTGGTTTTCAGGGTGGAACCCAGGACTACACATGCTGAAAATGCTCTCTACCACTAAGCACCACTTTTTAGACCTAGGGGATCATCTTAAGTAAAATCTAGCTGCATTTAATATTTGTAATTATTGAGTTTGACAGGGGCCCCAGCTATGGACCAGTAAACAGTAGGGTATGTTATCCTGTGTTCACAACTTGTAGATGGCCCTTATCCTTGTTTCTGGGGGATAACGATAGGGGAACAGATTTTTTGTTTGTTTTGTTTTTTGTTTTGTGAGACAGGGCTTCTCTTTGCAGTCCTGGCTGTCCTGGAACTCACTCTGTAGACCAGGTTGGCATCAGACTCAGAGATCTGCCTGCCTTTGTCTCTTGAGTTCTGGGATTAGAAGCATGCACCACCACCACCAGGTTTCAGGGGGATAGTTCTAAAGAAACTTTCTATATACAAAGACTCACAAAGCATTAAAGCAAGGTGAGCTTAAAAGTAAGGATTAACTTAAGGCTTTATTCCCTTCAGAACTGATGACTTGCCGAGGCGACACACGGCTTCTTTACATGTTGTATGAGATTCCCGAAATTCATTGCTGCACTGTCCTAAGCGTCACCTCTGTGGTCTCTTCTCTTTCAGGTACCTCTTCCTCCTGGTTGGAGGAGGTGTCCTGGCCTTGGCTGCCATGGGTCCCTATGCTTTGCTCGTCTTCATCCCTGCCCTCTGTGCCGTGGCTCTGGTCTGCTCACTTGGCCCACGGGAAGTCCACAGGCTGACCTTCGGCTCTCAGATGGGCTGGCAGACCCTGTGCCACCTGGGTCTTCACTACACTGAGTACTACCTACAAGAGCCTCCGCCTGTGGGGTAAATGCGCCTGTTGGCTTGGTTGTACGAGCTGATTCTAATCCTTGCGCGCGCGCGTCCCGGGAGTATGCTTTTAGGCTATTTAGCTTCTCCCAAGGCTCAGTCTCTTTTCCTAGACAAAGAATAACAGGGTTGGCAATAGCGTTAGAGATAATCAATGCAAAAGCGCTCCGTAACTGCATAGAGCCATTCCGTGCTGCTGTCTAGAGACTCAGTTATCTGGCACTTGCTCTAACAGTCATTGTGCCTGGCGGTGATGACAGTTGCTAGTCTCAGCCTTGGCCAAACCACTGAGAGCCTGGCTGCCCCCGCCGTATGTTTTCTTTATTCCGGCTCGGCTTTCATCTCTCCTTCCACCCCCAAAAAGGATATCGACCCCAGCGAGGGACCAGTAAAGAACAAAACCCAAGAGCTAATTACAGACTAGAGGCGTGCCATGAGCCAGGGGAGTTGACAAGGTTAGGGGAATGAGTATCTTTGTCTGTGTTCCTGCCACCTAGTGTTCCTGGTGCCCCATGGCTGTCTGCTGGCATAGCTCTGTGCCACTCAGGGAATACAGGCTATGACAGCACAGGGCAGGGCCCCTGTCTGGTTCTAAACTATTAGCTCACTGGATTTGCCACTCCCACTGCATCTAGAATCCTTTGGGAATTATTATGACAAACCAGACCTGGTGACACCTGCCTGTAACCCCAGCACAAGGAAGTGGAGGTAGGAGGATCCAGAGCTCAAGGTGATGCTCACATAGCAAATCGAGGACCAGCTTGGGATGCATAAGGCCCTGTCTCAAAAACAACAAACAAAAAATAAAGCAGTATTGGCCAAGACTTCAGACTTGCAGGCTAGAGAGATGGCGTAGCGGGCAAGCATGCTTGCTGTGCAGATCTCAGGACCTCAAGAACGCATGGACAAAGCTAGGCATGACTGTGCGTGCACTTACCACCCCAGCTCTGTGTGTCTGCTGGGGAAGGAGAGGTGACGGGGCCTGATGGCAACCACTCCAGGTTCAGCGAGAGACTCTGTATACCAAGGGAATAGGGTAGACAGTGGTAGAGCAGACACCCATCCCATGTTCTCCCTTGGCCCCTACACATGCATACAACACACAGACAGATACAGACACAGACAGATACATCTCTCCAACACACAGACAGATACAGACACACACAGATACATCTCTCCAACACACAGACAGATACAGACACACACAGATACATCTCTCCAACACACAGACAGATACAGACACACACAGATACATCTCTCCAACACACAGACAGATACAGACACACACAGATACATCTCTCCAACACACAGACAGATACAGACACACACAGATACATCTCTCCAACACACAGACAGATACAGACACACACAGATACATCTCTCCAACACACAGACAGATACAGACATACACAGATACATTTCTCCAACACACAGACAGATACAGACACACACAGATACATCTCTCCAACACACAGAGACACACAGACATGCACACAGATACACACAGACAGAATACATCTCACACAGAGACATCACACACAGACACACACAGAGAAACACACTTAGATACACAGAGACACAGACACACACATACATACCGCTCACCCTGATGCAAACATCAATTGCTCATGAGCCACCGCTCACCCCGATGCATTTTTCAGTGCACATCTCCAGTCACCAGAATATCACAGCCAGGGCCTGACTTTTATTTAAAAACTTCAACTTCCTGTAATCTTTTCACTACTAATTAGTTTTGTTTCTTTTGTATCAAATGTCTTCCATATCTTTAGTCTCAAATTTCTTTTTATTGATTTTATTTTATTACATATGGGATGTTCTATAACTTACTCTATAGTGTAGCCAGGCCTCCAGCTCACTATCCCCCTGCCTCAGCCTCCTGAGTGTAGTAACACAGGTGCGTATCACCACACTAGCTCTGACCCTAATATTTACAAGCCATTCTTTTTTTAAAAAGGAACACTTTAATTAATTAATTAATTATGTATTTATTGTACATGACACAGCACTCCTATGGAGGTTGGAAGGCAACTTTGTTGTTGTTGTTTTTGTTGTTTTCAAGACAGGGTAGCCTTGACTGTCGTGAAACTCTGTAGACCAAGCTGGCTCGAACCCACAGAGCTCCACCTGCCTCTGCCTTCTGAGTGCTGGGAACAAAGGCGTGCGCCACCACTGCCGGGATCAGAAGGCAACTTTTGAGAACCAGTTTTCTTCTTTTTTTTTTTCTTTTAAAAAAAAATGTGGGTCCTGGGAATTGAACTCAGAATATTAAGTGCCTTAACCCACTGAGCCATCTTTCCAGCTCTTTTAAAGTTATTCTAAGATATTATAACCAGGAGGTGGAGAGAAGACTCAGTGGTGAATACTTGTTAACCTCAGCAGCCACTCTTGCAAATAGACCCAGATCCAATTCCACATGACGCTTACAGACATCCATAACTCCAGTTCCAGGAGATCTGATGCTCCCTTCTGGCCTCCTCAGGCACATAAGTATTACACAGACTTACATGCAAGCAACACATCCATAAAAATAAAGCAACACATAAAAATAAAAATTTAAATACATTATATATATGATAGCCAGTCAGATATGGTGGCACAGTGCTTTCATTCCCAGCATTCAGAGGCAGTCAGGAGTAGCCCTGGGAGCTCCAGTTCAGTCAGAGCTACAAGTGGAACCCTATGTCAAAAAATTATCGTCAATATTTTTCATAGTATTCCTCATCATTTTTTTCCCCGTTTCTAACCAATGATTAGTGCTTTTGCCCTGGAATAATGTGTGTGTGGTTCTGAAAAAATCTAAGAGTCTTTGTGGAGTATGATTTGCTATGAGATCTGTAGGCAGGTTGGGCCAGGAGAGAGAATAAGTCCGGTGTGGCTTCAAACATGTATTAATTTAAATCTCTTTCAGATTCTACGTCGCTCTTTCTTCCCTCATGCTCTTAACGCAGAGAGTCACGTCGCTCTCACTGGATATTCGTGACGGGAAGGTGGAGGCAGCCTGGGGCGGCATGGGGAACAGAAGTTCTTTGTCTGAGTGTCTAAGTAAGGCTCTGCCCTACTTCAGCTACTTGCTCTTTTTCCCTGCCCTCCTGGGAGGTCCCCTGTGTTCCTTTCAGAGGTTTCAGGCTTGCGTTGAAAGATCAAGCCCTTTGCAGCCCGGTCTCTCTTTGCGGGCTCTGACCTGGAAGGGTCTGCAGATCGTCGGACTGGAGTGGCTCAAGGTGGCTCTGAGGAGGGTGGTGAGTGCCGGAGCCGGGCTGGATGACTGCCAGCAGCTGGAGTGCGTCTACGTCATGTGGTCCACAGCTGGGCTCTTCAAACTCACCTACTATTCGCACTGGATCCTGGACGACTCTCTCCTCCATGCAGCCGGCTTTGGGTCTGAGGCTGGCGAGGGATACATCCCCGACGGGGACATATGGACCCTGGAAACTACCCACAGGATCTCCCTGTTCGCGAGGCAGTGGAACCGGAGCACGGCTCGGTGGCTCAGGCGCCTCATCTTCCAGAACAGCCGGCGCTGGCCGGTGCTGCAGACTTTTGCCTTCTCCGCCTGGTGGCACGGGCTCCATCCGGGACAAGTGTTTGGTTTCCTATGCTGGTCTGTGATGGTGGAAGCCGATTATCTGATTCACGCTTTTGCCAATGTATGGATCAACTCCTGGTCCCTGCGGCTGCTCTATAGAGCCCTCACTTGGGTCCATACCCAGCTCATCATCGCCTACATAATGCTGGCCGTGGAGGGCAGAAGCCTTGCCTCTCTCAGCCGGCTGTGTTGTTCTTTCAACAGTATCTTCCCCGGCGTGTACTGTGTTTTGCTTCTTCTATTAGTGAAGAGTAAACAGAAACGTAACTGAAATTTTTCCCCTGCCTTCTATCTCATTCAGCCATGAAACAGAGTTTAGGAAAGACCAGAGCTTAGGAAACACCAGAGGACGCCTTAATGATTAATGTACTTCAATTTTTTTCATGATTAAAGTTTCTAAGTATTGGATGGATGAACGTGCTGGCTGGCCACTCGCTGGCTGTGGTGGTTTGAATAAGAATGGCTCACGTAGATTCAAATGGAAATGCTTAGGGCGTGGCACTATTTGAAAGGATTAGGAGTTGTGTGGTCTTGTTGGAGGAAGTGTGTCATCAGGGGTGGGCCTTGAGGTTTCAAAAGCCCAGGCCTTGCTGAGGCTCTCTGCAGCTCACCTGTAGATCAGGATGTAGGCCTCTCAGCTCCTCCTCCAGCACCATGTCTGCCTGCATGCTGCCATGCTTCCTGACATGATGAAAATGGACTAAACCTCTAAACCTGTAATCTAGTCCATATTAAATGTTTTCCTTTATAAGAGTTGTTATGGACATGGAGTCTCTTCACAACGACTAAGACACTACATTTAACAGGCTATTCTGTTGCTACTGGGGTGCAAAGCAGAGAAGCATATGGACTTACTTTTCTAGATGTGGAAGGGAAGTTTGTATCAAAATGTAAGGTGTGAGCCGGGCGGTGGTGGCGCACGCCTTTAATCCCAGCACTCGGGAGGCAGAGGCAGGCGGATCTCTGTGAGTTCGAGACCAGCCTGGTCTACAAGCGCTAGTTCCAGGACAGGCTCCAAAACCACAGAGAAACCCTGTCTCGAAAAACCAAAAAAAAAAAAAAAAAAAAAAAATGTAAGGTGTGTGTGTAGGGCATAATTCAATGAGTGTGTGCCCAGCACGTGTTGAGGTCCTAGGTTCAATCCTTATCACCACATCTTAAAAAAAAAAAACAAAAAAACAAAAACAACCAAAAACCAGATAAAACCTCCAACCTCCAAGTACTATGAACCACATGTTAAATACATGGAGATTCAAATGCCCAGTGTCTGATGGGCCCCATTGACTCTGGAATGTGGATTAAGGTAATCTGGCATGAACCAACTTTTCATTGCTATAGTGAAATGTTAGAGACAGGCTAACTGATGAAGAAAAGAAGGTTTATTTAGGTGTCAGGTTTAGAGACACAAAGTCTAAGATTGGTTGGTCCTATTGGTTTGGCTTCTGTTGAGGCCCTGGTGGGGATGGCTGTCACGTCACAGCAGAAGCAGGTAGGGGCGGCGGCTCACAACTCAAACAGTAAACCAGAAAGCTGTCGAATCCAGCATTAGCTTTTCCTAACAATCCTCTTGAGAAAAATACGGAGGCGTCACCTGGAAACTACCTTCAACTCTTTGGGGGACATGACCCCATTGGGGTCCACACAGCTAGACTCTGCCTTAAACAGACAAAAATACTCAAATCAGCCAGAAAACAAAACAAAAAAAAAATCAGACACAAAGCAAAAGTGACAAAACTCAACCATGTCCTATACTCTGTCCCACAAACTCATCCCTAGCCACAAGCTTGAAAAATTTAGTCTATGTGGCCGTCCAAATTCTGAAAATGTCTCTTACATCCCAAGAGACTGGGATGTTTGCTGGACCTCACAGCTGAGTTAATAATACACCTTGAGGTCACTAAAGACTTATGTCGGCTCTCTTACGGTATACTTAGACTGTTGGTTTAACCTGCCTTTAAGAGGACAATGTAAGCTGGGCGGTGGTGGCGCACGCCTTTAATCCCAGCACTCGGGAGGCAGGCGGATCTCTGTGAGTTTGAGGCCAGCCTGGTCTACAAAAGCTAGTTCCAGGACTGGCACCAAAAAAGCTACGGAGAAACCCTGTCTCGAAAATCAAAAAAAAAAAAAAAAAAAAAAAAAAGACAATGTAACAACCAACTTTATTTGCCCTGGACTTCCCACATAGCCAACTTTTACAACCTAAACTAATGAGTAGCTATAATCTTAAATTATATGCTCTTCTGTGTCCTTGACCCAGGTAATGCGGGTGTCAGGTGCTGAAAGCAGCTGTCTTAGTTAGGGTTGCTATTGCTGTGATGAGACACCAGGACCGTGGCAACTTTTAAAAAGGAAACATTTAACCGGGGATGGCTTACAGGTTCGGAGGTATGGTCCATTATCGTTATTGTGGAAAGCATGGTGGTGTGCAGACAGACATGGTGCTCCAGAAAGAGCCGAGAGTTCTACATCTGGATCTTCAGGCGGCAGGAAGAGAGAGACACTGGGCCTGGCTTGAGCTTCTGAAATCTCAAAGTTGAGAGAAATCTCTTAAGATCTACCACAAACATTGAAAGCATCCATTTATTGGTTGATAAACAATAATACTTGCTATCTGGATCAGCTGACTTAATCCCTGTTAAGTGTTTATGCAGATTATCCCATTTGTTCCCCAGGGGCAAAACCCTTTGTCAGGGACAGACACAAACAAAACAGACAGATACACAGGGCAGGCACAGATACAGCCTCAAGGGACAGACAGAGGACAGAAAACAGAGAGCAGGAAGCAGATTATTTGTCTCCAAGGGGAAGTGCTTTCCTTTCCTTAAAGAGACAGCAATGCATTACTGGTCACCGAAGCCAATCACTAATGTATTTAATCCATGCAGGACTAAACTTGGAAATTTGGATAGAAAAATAGAAAGGCTCTTATCATTCCCAGAGGAGAAAAAATGGAAAACCAACCTGTGTCGATTATTGCGTCATCTTGATTCAAAGCAGAGCCATCTGGGAAGAGGGACCCTCAGCTGAGGAGCCGTCTCCATTAGGCTGGATGGAGTGCGGTCACGTCTGTGGTCTGAGCTGTAGAAGAAAGCAGGCTGAAGAAGCCATGGAAGCTAAGCCTGTCTGCAGCACGCCTCCATGGTCTCTGCCTTGAGTTGTAACCTCAGCCTCCCTCAGTGACAGACTGAAGTAAGGTGAAATAAGCCCTTTCCTCCCCAAGTTGTTTCTGGGGAGGAAAACAAAACCAGGACACCACCAAACACTTAGTAACTACTTACGTAGTTGCAGAAACCAAAGCCTACTGGAATGTAACAAAGGGAGACTGACCGCCCGCGGGAGGCAAACGCAGTCTCTGTAAGAACTGTAGGGCTTTGGCCGGGCGGTGGTGGCGCATGCCTTTAATCCCAGCACTTGGGAGGCAGAGGCAGGTGGATCTCTGTGAGTTCGAGACCAGCCTGGTCTACAGAGCTAGTTCCAGGATAGGCTCCAAAGCCACAGAGAAACCTGTCTCGAAAAACAAAAACAAAAAAAACTGTAGGGCAGTGGTCCTTCCTTCCTTCCTTTCCCTGGCTCACCCTAACAAACGTTTCTTATATTTTTGGTTGTGAGCCTAGCCTTTAACGGCTGAGCCATCTCTCCAGCCCCTAACAAACGTTTCTTATGTTCAACATATACCCACGCATGGTATCATAACCTCCAACGCAGCCAGGAAGTAACACCATATCTGTGGGCACCTAGACTATATATAATTACTCTTTTTTCTTTAAAAAACAAAAGGCATGTGTTGTGTGTTCATAGGCATATGTGTGAGCACTGGGTATCTTCAACTGTTCTCCGCTTTATTGTTTGAGACATGGCCCCTCACTGAACCCTAGCTCAAGGGTTCAGCTAGATTGGCTGGCCAGCCAGTCCAGGGATCCCCTTGCCTCTGCCTTCCCAGCATGGCTGTTCCCTGCTTTCATGTAGGAGCGGGCGATTGAACTCGGATCCTGATGCTCGCTCCCCAAGCACTTGACCTACTGAGTCATAGCTCCGGCCTGACTTTTCTTTAAATTGGCTTTATGTCAACTCACTTTTTCTTCACACTTTTGGATGGTTTTGAGAAACCATCTCACTGTGCAGCCCACTTTAGACTCAAACCAGGACCCCCAAGTCTCCCAGCACACGATGCAAATACGGCCCAGGACAAGCCCGTTATCAACACTCAAGACCACAGAGCCTCACGGCACCCTTGTTACTATGGTTTCACTTTCCGCAGCAGGTTCGATCTGCTAGCATGCTTGCTTCCTAGTTTTTATTTCTTTATTGTTTTAGACAGGGTCCCACATGGCCCTGTGTAACCTTGGACTCCTGATTCTCTTCTCAGCTTCTCGACGGGCCTCAGCACCAGAGAAGATAGTAAATGGTTAGATGGTTAGTGCCCTTCAGAGTCTGGACTTTTGTTATGAAAGCATCCACAAGCTAAAATGGATATTTAAAATCTTTATTATTTCATCATCAAAAGTTTTCTTTCTCTCCACAGCAGAATGGCAATGTCGTGTTGGTGCATATTCATGAAAAACTCTTGAGTTACTAGCCCAGAAATCAGAGATGGGACTGTCAAGCCAGTGTCAAAGTCCAACACACAATGCTGCCGACAAAATTAGTACCCAGAAAGAATATGCGGCTGTTAGAAAGGGGTCTACAGCCAAGCGCACACGAGGCATTGGTGAAGGAACAGAGAATGGGGAGGGGCCTGGGAAGGAACTTCCCTCTCCACCCTGATGACAGGCAGAGTTCTGACCCTGAGCGTGTGCGCGGGCACACACACACACACACACACACACACACACACACACACACACCTCCATCAGCACTCCTCAGCGAGTCATGTTTGGTCTAACCCACAAATGGCACGGCTACGTTTGCACACTTCACGCGGCTCCCCACCTCGCAGCCAAGGGTAATCACACGTGCGTCAGGGCAAACAGAACAAAACTGCCGCTTTGGGCATCTTTAGGAAAACGCTGAACAAATTTCATTTTTTTTTTGAGAAATAAAATTCTAGAAAACAACAAAAGACAGTTGTCATGGTTACCCTTTTCGGCTAAGGCAGAACACTTCCTTTGCTATCAGCAGACTGAAGAAACATACACATGTCCTTACCAAATACTGCCGACCAATGCAAATATTTTCAGAGCAGCTTTTGAATTAAGTACTGAGAATCAAAGATGCGAATAATCGCTACAATTTGGTCAGCCCACTTTGGGATGTTTTTGGTTGGATTTAAGTTTGAAGCTGGGACACAGCTGGATTTTTCAATTCTGTATTAATCTGTACAATAAATACCTTTACAACAGCAAGTCTATCATGATGAGACCAGATTTCAGGGAAAAGGTGCCAGGAAGCCTGCCTTCAGTGGTTTTGAAATACACACACACACACACACACACACACACACACACACACAGAGCCGGATAGTGGTGGCATGAACCTTTAATCCCAGCACTCGGGAGGCAGAGGCAGGCGGATCCCTGTGAGTTCAAGGCCAGCCTGGTCTATAAGAGCTAGTTCAGGGACAGGCTTGATGGTTACAAAAAAAGAGAAAGAAACCAAGAAACGCACACAGTCTCTGACCTCAAGAGACTGCTCTTATCATGGCCTGAGCCCCACAACTGTCCCGTCCCTGTCTTACCTGCAAGACTAACAAGTCACCTGTGAATGGCAGCAAGGCCTTGAGGGGAGGCGCTCTGAATGTATGGCAAAGCAGTTGTTTTCCTAGGAGTCAAACGTTTCTAAATGCTATTAAACTATATTTGAAAAGTTCTCTGACTTAATATATACAATGTACAAAATAAGTTAAAAGGAGGGAGCGGGGGAAAGTTTTTGAGCATCTACAGTGCAAACACACAACTGTCCCATGCATGCCCATGTCACCCTCCGAACCACGGGACCTGTCGCTTACAAAGCGGCACTAAACGGCGGAATTGCAGCTTTGTTTTCCTCACTGGCTTTGACCGTAACAAACACGACTTTGGCTTGTTGTCACTCTTGTACCTTAAAGTTTAACATAAACCCGAACAACTGAAGAGAAAAACACTCTTTTGTAGCAATCCCATAAAATAATTCCCCATTCACAAAACCAGCAACCCTTCTGGAGGGCATGGGCAGTGTTACTCGCCCCCCTGAGGTATAAATGCAGCTGTCTTTGCACTGAGTAAATAGTGTATACGGTATGTCAACGCTCTGAACGCTTGCATTCACCCGCAAGTGACGTCATCCTGACTGAA
Source organism: Chionomys nivalis (assembly GCF_950005125.1). Taxonomy (NCBI): domain Eukaryota; kingdom Metazoa; phylum Chordata; class Mammalia; order Rodentia; family Cricetidae; genus Chionomys; species Chionomys nivalis. Next base: position 40,538,363 of record NC_080105.1, on the reverse strand, counting down.
TGAAAACTTACTTACATATATATATATTTATAATGGATTAACTGATTTTTAGAGAAAAATATGAACTTTAGCCCATAATACAGCCAGAAGTTCTGAATTCCTGAACCAATGCAAATGGTTATTACATCCGAAAAAGATTTAACATTGCATACTGATTTAAAAACAACCGAACAGGGAAAACACATAAGTATTTTAGATTCAGCAGGATACCATGGAAAGCACAGTCTAGAGAAGTGGGAAACCAGTCAAGCTTTTCCAAAAGAGAAAATCCTTTTAATCCTTAGCAAGTCCCCGTGGAAACGGCAGGCGTACAAGAGTGAGAAGGGAGCGCGGGGGCAATTCAGCATCACAGCCCCCATCTCCTGTGCGCGGACGGCCAGCAGATGGCAGAAGTCCATGCGACAGCAGTGCGGCTCCGCTCACCACTGCTGCCAGCTGAAGTCATCGTTGCTCCCAAAGACCAGGAAGAAGCCCAGGATAGTCGCGAAGATGACGGTGTTCCCCGTGAGAACGAGGGCGCAAGCTCCCCACTCAATCTGCGCGGGAAGAAGGCAACAGTCAGCAGGTGTGCAGAGCCAAGGCCACTGGTAGCCAATCGATGCCAGGCGCACTAGCCAATCATAGAGGTAAGTAATGTGGCTTGTGATGACCATCACAGGACCACACTCAATACTCTTACACAGTGTTTTTATTTGCCGTCATTGATTGATTGAAAAGTAGAGAGTTAGGGGATGATAATTATTCCGGAACATACTTCACTTCAATAATGACCAACAGAGCTTTGTTTGGCTCCACCTGTAGCCCTGGGCATCTAGGGCTCACCCTGCCCCTGATGGGGATTCCAGCTCCACCTGCATTCAGAGGGTCCCCCCCCTTCCAGGGCCTTGGACATCTAGGCTGCACCCTGCCCGGGGTGGATCCCTGGGCCCGCACGGGATTCCACAGTTAATGCTTACAAAGGAAGTTACTCTTAGTGAGTCTCACAGTCTGGTTGGAGCAGGGCGGGAGCCCTAAGCACCACTGATGCAAACATACTTTCTCTGAAAGAGGCTGAGGGTGAAACTGCCTCCATCACACTTGAAGCTCAGCTAGTCTCCGCCCTTCTCTCCACCTTTCCAGAGCGGGAGGTGTGACTGCTCTTTCTCCTCTCTCACACTTTCCCAGCTGCGGAGAACAACCTTCTCAGACTTCTAGGCTTTAGAGGTCAGGGATCTCAACCTGTGGGGCACGACTCCTTGGAAGTCGCCGGACAACCCTTTCCAATGGGTCACATATCAGATACCCTGCATATCAGGTATTTATGATTCATAACAGTAGAAAAAATACAGTTATGAAGTAGCAGCGAAATAATTTTAAGGTTGGGGGCCACCTCAATGTGAATGAAAGGGTCTCAACATTAGGACGTTGAGAACCCTGCTCTTTATAAAGCAGGCCCACGGGCACTCAGCACTGCGGAGTTACTGTGCCCTTTCTGCTGCAGGCCTACGCTTTGCCTTCCAACAGTTTCCCCTGACAGCAAAAACGAATGGAAAGACGAGGTTTAAATCTGTCCTCTACACCCTAACGTCTCAGGTCTCTCTTTTACATGACGGAACTTCTTAAGAGAGAAATGAACAGTCTAATGTAAAAACCTCTCCAGAAGAAGGCAGCTCACCAGGTGTGCTCTGGCGAAGACGACCGGGAGCCCGAAGGCAGAGACGACGATGCCTGTTGTGAGGAAGATGGCGAGCTCCTTGCAAGCGTTGCTCATGGCATCCGTGTCGTCCACTAATCTTCGTGCTATGCAGTATGGAATGGGCGAGAGGACGTAAAAGAACAGGACAAAGAGGGGCCAGTATTGGCTGGAAGAGAGAAAGAAGTTAGTGCAGTTTTCGTCAACCCTGTCACTTCCCAACATACTAAGCACGTGTTTGTTTAAAGAGCAACGGGAAATGCCAAGGTACCAAACAAGCTGCAGCTGAAACCAAAGCCACAGGCCCTGGGGGGGAATGTCAGAGTCAACTCTTCCCTGTATTCAATTACAGCACAATATTTAAAGGGTCTACTGACAAAATACTTTATGAAATAATAAAAAAATTTTAAAAATCACTTTAGTTTAATAAGGAAGCATATTGAAAATAAGAATATTTACACAAAACTTTAAAAATTAAGGACCCATGCCTTTGACATCCTGCCTTATCATAATGTTAGAACCCATGCTTCCCTTAACTGAAACCAAAGTATAGGGCACCCACTGCAAACAGTATTGTAAAACATGGCTTTTAGTTCATTGTTAGCCATGCTGTGCTGATTTCATTTTCTGATTTTAGCAACTGCAGTGGGGGAAGCTGTGTGGAAGGGGACAGACTCCTTCCACTTCTTTGTTATGTTTTAAAAGCATATTATCAAATTTACAAGAAACAAATGGTCTTTAAGATTGACAAGCTTAAATAGATACACAGCGGAGACTTGCTGAAGCTATTTGCTTTCTTTTTCTGAAGAAGATTTATTTTTATGTGTTTGGCATGAATGTGTGTGCATCGAGTGCATGTAATACCCAAAGAGGCCAGCAGAGGGTGTCGTATCCCCTGGAACTGGAATTACAGACAGTGGTGAGGTACCACAGGGGTGTTAGGAACTGAACCTAGGTCCTCTGGAAGAGCAGCCAGTGTTCTTAAGCACTGAGCCATCTCTTCAGCCTGTTATGTTTTTCTAAATCTTTTTCTAAGTATTTTAAGAAAGCAAAAAAAAAATTAAGTGAAATATATATGCTTAAGAAGAAAGCTCAAACAATATAGAAATGCAAAATTAAAACCAGAAGCTGCTTTTTAATTTTTTTTTAACCTAAGGAGCTTCTCGTGGACTCTCCACAATCCATACAAATTTAACCAAGGTAAAGCTCCACAGAATAGCATTTACAGATTTCCAGTCCTTCCTCAGTCCTTAAGGTTAAACTGTCAGTCACTATTTCCCAATAATTTGGTTTTTGGTATGTGGACGTTTGCAAAGGTGCATTAGTGCATGAAGGTCAGGGAACAACCTTGGGCACTATTCCTCCTCAGGCACTGTCCACTTTTATTTGAGACAGGGTCTCTCCCTGGCCTGGGACTTAAGGAAGAGGCTAGGCTGTTCCCGCCTCCCCAGCACTGGGGTCACAAACACGGAACACTAGACTCTGCTTTGGCGTGTGGTGTGAAAACCAGCCAAGGAGGACTTGACTAATGAACTGTCTGTCCAGTCTCTACATTTGACTCTGCGCGCGCGCGCGCGTGTGTGTGTGTGTGTGTGTGCGTGCGTGTGTGTGTGCGTGCGTGTGCGTGTGTGTCGGACAGCCATCCTGGATGTCAATTCTCACCTACCATATTGTTTGAGACGGGGCCTGTTTGCTGGTGTGTGTACCAGGTTACCCAGCCCGGCAAAGCTTACAGATCCTCCTGTCTTCACTTTCTATCTCATCAGAGGAGCCCTGGAATTACAGACATGTGCTACCACACCCAGCTATTACAGGAGTTCTGGGGATTTGAACTCAGGTCCTCACATTTCTGCTGCAAGTGCTTTATCCACTATAACATTTCTCTCAGCCCATAATTAGTTTTGGATGGGTATTTGTGATGTCACCAGTTTTTCATTTCCGCAATTACAGACATGGTCACTGTGAACAGCGATTTTCTTACCCAGCTACATGTATCTCTACGAGCATTTGCAAGGTGTGTTTGTATGAGAATTTCATAGAAGTGGAGGGCCAGTTCCACGAACTACAGGATACAGGCAAACAAACTAGTTCCAAGAAATGGCCCCTACTCACTTCCTAAACCCCTACCGACCGAGTCCCCACTGGCGTCCAGCAGTGTCTGCCTGCCTGCTTCCTTTCTTCACCAGTAGATTTCATGTAGCCTTGAGTGGGATTGAGTGTTTTCATGTGATTATCAGCAACGCAATCCTCTCTCCAAGTTTGTGGTTCCCTTCTAACTCATTTGTATTTTTAAACTAAGTTACTTAGATGTTAATTTTAAAAGTTTTCTAAACTGGGCAGGCGATGAATATCCAGAATTCTAGAACTTGGGAGGCTGGGGCAGGCAGACTGTGAGTGAGGTCAGCCTGGGCTACGCAGTGAGACAATGTCTCAGCGGAAGGGAGTTCTTTCTATTCTAGGGCAAGAAATCACCTGCCTCGTGTGTGTAGTCAGCTGTGTTCAGGAGCTGCCTATGTTATTTTCTATAATAAGATGTTTTAGATTTCGCTGGAGTATTATTGATGGGCAGTAGGGCCGAGCTGCGGTCACCAGGCCATCACAAAAGCAGGTCACACCCCAAATCCCTCTGCCTGGGCATTCTGGTGTCTCTACAGATAACCCTTAAGCGGTGATTTTCAGGAAAGGGTTGTGCTTGGTGAACAAGCATTTCCACCAGGGAAAACAAAGCGCGTTCGAAACTTTAAAAGCAGGAGAGTTTTACCTTTAAACACTCAAAAAGAGGAAAACAAAAATCCATTACGTACTTGTATATTGGAAGGGCACATCCCAGCATCAAAAACATCAGGCCAATTGCTCCTCCAAATGACAAGCTAATGAGAGCTGCAAAATAAACAGAAGCCCCAGAGAGCTCAGAGGGAGGACACTAGTGCAGTCTTTGTTCCCGCCCAGCCCGAGCACTGCGTGAATCCCAGAAGTGAACACACCCTGCCCCCTTCCCTCCAAATTCCAGCTGATAAAAGTGGCTCATGCCCGGTAATCTCAGCACTCAAGAGACCGAGGCAGGAGGATTATACAAGCTAAATGTCAAACGATCTCAAAAACCAAAACAAAATGTGAACTGTCTTCAAAGCTGACAATTACAGAGTTTCAGAATCAGCTTCTACGGCGCCCTCAAAACAAAAGCGTTGGAGGTTGAGCGTCCTCCTGACACAGGTCTTAACCTCATCTCTAAGGAGGTAGGGGTAGATGGAACTCTGGTCTACATAGTGAGTTCCCAAACAGTCAGGGAAACATCGTGAAACACTGTTGCAAACAAGCACTTTGCCCCTCAAATACCTCATTATGGACATTCAAATATTCTCAAATTGGAGGAAATCCATAAGCTGAAACACATTTGGTTCCAAAAACTCCCAATAAGGAATCCTTAACCTGTACATCAGTTTAGACCGACTGCTAACACACAGCACACACCCAGTCACCATTGTTCGGGTCTATTAAGGCCCCAGGGTTAATGCCCGCCCCCACCTCAGCACCAACATTATATTTAATCCACATGGGAGTGAAACACTTGCCACACAAGACTGATGGCCCCAGGTCAATCCCTGGAACCCACACAGAAGTGGAAGGGGAAATGCCACTCTATCAAGTTATCCTCTGACCTCCACACTCATCACACACAATAGGATGGGAGGAGGGAAGGGAGGAGGGGCAGAAAAGCCTCACCAAAACAGAAACACAAAAGCACAAGACTGAGAGAAAAGCTGTTCAAGGCTATATGTAGCTAATGTATGATCTTTTTAAAAAATTATTTTTAGAGAGGGTCTCACTGTGTAGCCCTGGCTGGCCTGGACTTTGCTATGTAGACCACATTGGTCACCTGCCTCTGCATCTCGAGGGTTGGGATTAAAGGTATACGCCACCATACATGCCTTGTATTTGTTATTTTTCAAATGCAAGACATTTACTATATAGACTTCATAGTAACATCGTGACTATAGCTTTATTGGAACCAATCAATTTTGTTAGTCTTTTTTTAAAACAAAAACTAACTTTGTTTCTTAATAACGTATTTATTTTTATTTTATGTGTACTTTTTGTATGTTAGTCTGCATGTACGTCTGTAAGGGTGTTAGATTCCCTGGAACTGGATTTACAGACAGTTGCGAGCTACCATGTGGGTGTTGGGAATTGAACCTGGGTCCTCTGGAAGAGCAATCAGTTCTCTCAACCACTGAGCCAAATTTGTTAGTCTTTAAACAGGTTACTGAAGCACAGTTACTTCGGCCCTCATTTCCCAAGTCCCAGGAAATCTGAAGGGTGCTGAGTGCAGTTTGATGTGGATGTGGTACATCTTACCAAGGCAGCAGAAGGAGGAGGGATACTATAGTGAGACACACCTCCGAAGTCCCCCACGCGTGTCTCGTGTATGTTAAAGTGAGAAAGGACTTTATTTATTTATTTATTTTTTTGGTTTTTCGAGACAGGGTTTCTCTGTGGTTTTGGAGGAGAAAGGACTTTATTATATGTAACCAATGATCTAGATCTCAACCAAGAGAAAAGTGTTAGCTTCTACACAGCCTGCATTCCCCACTGGCTGAGGACACGACTTGGTAAGATTTATTACATTTTTTATTTAGACTTATTTATTTGGTGTGTGTCCTTGTGGAGGTCAGAGGATGACTTGCAGGAGCTGTTCTCTTCTTCCACCGTTCTGGGGCCTTGGGGATTGAACTCGGGTCATCAGGTTTAGACGCAAGCACTCTGCCTTACATGTTAAGGCATTTCACAGGCCCAGAAAGTAACTTTTTCAAAGCTGGTATGGTTTACCTTAACAGAAAAGTTAAATCCAAAAGATAGGTGAAAATCTAAAATTTACCAAGCAAAAACCTACAACACACAAACCAAAATCAGCGGCAAGGGGTCAGACACCGACTAATAATATTACTGACAAGATGGCCATTGACATTGTCTTGGCCAACTGCCAGTCAGCTGGAATGCTGAATACAACGAGTCAGGTCACCATGACAACAGTGTACTTGGTTATTAACGTCATTATATTTTATATTTCTGGCAGCAGTGGGGAAAAGTTGAGGAAGTGTTTGTTTTGTTTTAAACAGCAACAGAGCATCCCAGGTTTACGGGGGAGTGCAGTAACTACAGAATACCGAGTCCCCCAGGCCTCTGTGCATGTCTATCATCCTACCTCAGGGTTTTTATTCAATCAAACATCAAGCACACAACAAGGAGCTCGCTGGCTCTCCCCAGCCCCTGGAGCCCGTGTTCCCGCCCCGCGCTCGCTCGCTCTCTCTCTCTCTCTCTCTCTCTCTCTCTCTCTCTCGCTTATTACTATTTTCCCTTCTGCTCTCATCTCCAGCATCTCCTCCTCAGAGCTACAACAACTCTGCTACTGTATTTATTACTTACTGATGCACAGAGGGGCTAGAGACCAGCTCTGCGAGACAGTGCTTGCCTGGTGTACATGAGGCTCTGGATTCAACCTCCAAGGACCGCGCATGAATAAATAACACTCATTTACTCATGCAACAAAAACACCGAGCATTCGATGTGTGCCATATCGCCCCTGCTGCTGAAGGCACAGCAACGAGGAGGGAAAAACCAACAAAGCTTTTCCTTTTGTGGCATACGCATTCTAGTGGGAGAACTAGGCAGCATTTTAAAATCATCCGTTTTATTTACCATGCGTTATCTGTGTGTGCATGCTGATGAGCCATCTGGCTAGTCCCTAAAATACTAAACCATGACTGTGTGTGGTGGCGCACTCTGGGAAACCCAGCACTGTGTGGAGGAAGCAGCGAGGACCAGGCGGTTAAAGCCAGCATTGACTATATACTGAGTTAGAGGTTAGGGCTAGCCTGGGCTACTTGAAACCCCATCTCAAAAAATCAAGCAAACAATGAGCCATCATCGATTTTACGGCTGCCGGGTCTGCTTTCTCACTTACACATTTTCACTTTCTTAATTGTTCTGTCCCCTAAACAGGATTAGGCGTCCATGGGCATTATTTAAGATCTCTTGCACAAATGGGACCCCCTTCAGGATGAAGTTCTAATTTATTTATCTCTGTAGCCTCAGGATTCTCTGTAGTAGCTGGAGAACAGCGGGGACTGGATAAACACTTCACCAAGGAATTACTGAGAAAGTGAGATTAGACATTCTGCTTGTTTAGGAACATGAATTCTGGAAGAAGCTAAAGCTTTAAAAAACAAAAGGCCAGTGATGAACTCAAGCAGGTAGGGAAGGGGTGGTAATGCCGCTGGCCCAACAAGGCGCTCTGATGGGCAACGCTGGGCACAGCTAAGGAGTAAGAGGCGTGTGTGTGTGTGTGTGTGTGTGTGTGCACGCACACGTGTGCGCCTGCCAAGATCTTCAACTGCGTGTGGGTCCTTGCTTAGTCACCACAGCAGCAATCCAAACTGATCCCTATTCATCTTCCTCTCCCAACTGTTCCTCTTCTGTTTCTGACACCCATGCCCCAGCTTTAACACCCAGTAACAAGTATAGAATGAACGTAGCCCAGTGGAGCACAGAACTGGGGAGGAGCCCAACAGCACTGTGTCCTGGCCTCTACTGGCCACGAGCTGGTTGGTTACCTCAATAACTTAGCTAACTCAGTTCTTTTTTCTATAAATGAGAAGGACTGTACGGAAAAATATAAGCAAGACCCTAAGCACTGAAGATACTATTAAAAAAGAGATTCTGAAGACAAAACACCTCTACTCTGGGAAATGCAGCCGCCAAACAGCTTTGTGCACCACTGTAAATACTGTAGAGAAGACAGTTTATCCAGAAGTCATCTGGGATAACCTGTTCTACTGGAGGAAGCGAGACTCGGAGTTCGAGTGAACAAGCTTCAGGCTAGCTTGCGCTACATGAGAACCAATTAACCAACTAGTTGACAAACTACCATCAGCACCAGCCCGAGAAGCCCTACCAGCAGCCCCAGCAGCACCACCAGTACCAGCACCAGCACCACAAAACCCATCAAAACAAACAAAACAAAATCTAAAGCTAGGTATGGTGATCCATACTTAGCATTCAGCAGAGTGAGGCAGGAGGATAGGGTGTTCGGGGAGCCTGTGACACATGACTAGTTCCAGGCCAGCGTGGTCCACACATCAAGAGTCTGGAAGGAAAGAGAAAGAACACCCGTACTTAGTTTCACTTCTTAATTGTTCCGTGTGCTCAGAACTAAAGCCCAGAAATCACTGTTACTTGAGTCTTATGATGTGAAACTTTGTAAAAAGTTTGATGTTTTGTTTCCCACACTGAAATACATTAGAAGTAGGTGAAAGACTTGCATGCAGTCAACAACTGCCCCCCTACAGGAGACTGGGGAAACATTGTAACTCAGGCAGGAAAACAAAAGTCTTTCTTAAAATGTGTTTGCAGTCTTCTTGGCAAGAGAAAGGGCTTAATGTGTGTGAGGTTAGCTCTATTCTGTGACAAAGAACACACGTCTAGATTCATTTTTAAAATTTGTTTTTTAACTGGGTGATAGTGACGCACGCCTTTAATCCCAGCACTTGGAGGCAGAGGCAGGTAGATCTTTGAGTTTGAGGCCAGCCTGGTCTATAGAGAGTTCCAGGACAACCAGGGCTACACAGAGAAATCGTCTTGAAAAAACAAATAAACAAACAAAACCCCAACTAAAATAAAGCTTAGTTTAATGAAGAGAAAACAAAAGAGCCAGTGAGAAGCTAAGCATGGTGGCACATGCCCATGATCCTATGAAGAAGGCTGAGGCGCTGACTGTGGGTTCCAGGTCAGCCTAGACTACACAATGTCTCAAAAAAGCAAATACACAAAAGTTAACTCTAACCAAAAAGTATCAAATGGAAAAAAGAAAGCATATTTAACAAGTGGTGCTGGCATAACTGGATATCAACATGTAGAAGAATGAAAATAGACCCATATCTATCACCATGCACAAAACTCAAGTCCAAATGGATCAAAAACCTCAACATAAAGCCAGCCATGCTGAACCTTATAGAAGAGAAGGTGGGAAGTACACTTGAATGCATTGGCACAGGGAACCACTTCCTAAATATAACCCCAGCAGCACAGACATTGAGAGAAACAATTAATAAATGGGACCTCCTGAAACTGAAAAGCCTCTGTAAAGCAAAGGACACGGTCAACAAGGCAAAACAACAGCCTACATACAGAATGGGAAAAGATCTTCACTAACCCCACATCAGACAGAGATCTGATCTCCAAAATATACAAAGAACTCAAGAAATTGGACATCAAAAGATCACATAATCCAATAAAAAATGGAGTACAGACCTAAACAGAGAACTCTCAACAGAGGAATCTAAAATGGCTGAAAGACACTTAAGGAAATGTTCAACATCCTTAGTCATCAGAGAAATGCAAATCAAAATAACTCTGAGATTCCACCTTTCACCTGTAAAAATGGCCAAGTCAAAAACACTGATGACAACTTATGCTGGAGAGGTTGTGGGGAAAAGGGAACCCTTCTGCATTGCTGGTGGGAATGCAAGCTGGTACACCCCTTTGGATGTCAGTGTGGCGATTTCTCAGAAAATTAGGAAACAACCTTTCTCAAGACCCAGTAATACCACTTTTGGGTATATATCCATCTCAACTATGTTCATAGCAGCTTTGTTTGTTATAGCCAGATCCTGGAAACAACCTAAATGCCCTTCGATTGAAGAATGGACAAGGAAAATATGGTACATTTACACAATGGAGTACTACACACAACAGAAAAAAATAACGACAGCTTGAATTTTACAGGAAAATGGATGGAGCTAGAAAACATTATTTTGAGTGAGGTAACCCAGACACAGAAAGACAATTATCACATGTACTGACTCATAGGTGGTTTTTAAACATAAAGCAAAGAAAGTCAGCCTACAAACCACAATCCCAGAGAACTCAGACAACAATGTGGACACTAAGAGAGACTTACATAAATCTAATCTACACGGGAAGTAGAAAGTATAAAAAGACAAGATCTCCTGAGAAAATTGGGAGAATGGGGACCTTGGGGGAGGGTTGAAGGAGGGAGGGGAGAGGCAGGGAGGGGAGCAGAGAAAGATGTAGAGCTCAATAAATATCAATAAAAAAATTTCACTTTGGGAAAAAAGTTAACTTTAAAGACAAAAAAAAAAGAGAAGGAAACAAAAGATAAGGTTCTGGCACTGAAACACATTTAAAACACAAGCGCCTATTACAGACACTATATGAATACTGTAAGAAAATTATTATTTTAAAATGTTAAGCTAAAATCAATAATTTTAAAATATTTATTTCAGTATGGGTGTGTGTGTATGTGTGTCAGTGAGGTGCCTACTGAGCTGGAGTTAGACTTTGGTGAGCTAGGATGGGGGTGCTAGGATCTGAACTTGGCTCTACTTTGAGAGCGATAAGCACTCTTATCCGCTGAGCCATCTCTACAGCCCATAAAACTACTGATGAATTTATACAAGAGCCAATTCTTTTGAACACTCACATGGAGAAAGCAAGTCCCATGGAAGTGTTTTGGGGGGGGTCAAGATATCCTAGAGTCATATTTCTAAGCATTCAATACTCAGTATTTAAAAGATGTCCAAACGCGACCGCATGCGACATCTCATCTCTTAAGTCATTACAGATAAAAGCTGAGAACTGCTCAAAAGCGCTCTCAAAACCAGTAATGTTTCTTCAGTCTTATGACACTGGCAACGAGGTCTTATTTTATATAAATGGTGTCTTCAGTGACACACCAGTAAGGCAAGAATTCATACAGTCACGGAGTGATGCAACATCTGGAAGATGAAACAGGAGTGTGGTTTCTACTCCCAAAGCCTCCAGGCGAGGGATGGAACAGCCCAATTACCTGGCAAAAATTCTCTTGAGACAAGCTGATGATGGGTCTGTGACTACAAAAGGTGACGGGGTCAAATTCCCCAGTCTGGGAGTTAGCAGAAAATAGAATTTATCACAAAGTAACAGGCAACTCGCCTAAGAAATATATAATGATCTCAAGAGCCTTGCTACAAAGGCGATATAAAGGCGGACAGGAAGAAGTATCTTGATGACCAATCGTAACTTTAAAACCCATTGAGAGAAATCTTTAAAAATGTAAGTAAAATTCCGTTGGAGTCACTGTCCCTAGCATCACTCACATTTAGAGAATCACAAAGCTGTTTTCTTTGTTAAAAGAGTCACTCATTAAAGACAGTGAAGAAATGGGAGGAGGCACACAGGCAACAATTCTAAAAAACTGCAACATTTTACAATAACTTCCGTTCACATTAGGATTTGAAAGGATCCATTAGAGTTCAAAAGGGGATGTGAAAGTAAGTATCCTACTTTCTCAGATGACATGGTTCTATATGGCAAACGAAACGTTTTTCGGACACCGAGAAGGAACAAGACACCATAAAAATGTGACCCTGGGAAAAAGCTCAACCCAAATCGCCCGCTCCGGCAAGGTGGGAGGCACCACCAGCCAACTGTTTACTTCCTGCTTGGCTGTCTCCTCTACAAAGCAGGTCAAGAAATCAAAGCGATCCGTCGATAAGTAGACAGAAAACTTTCCTTCTAACCCCAGGGGGCAAGACTACCAAGCAACAGCCCCTCTCTCCAAAGAAGGCAATAAACAAGTTATCTTTCAAGGTGTCAGTTACCTTATCTTTAAAAAAAAAAAAATCACAACTAAAAAAGTGTCAACGTGCAACTGTGAGGGAAAGGCAGCCTTCGGGTGAGCATCCGGGCTCTGCTGCACCGTACAAACACTGACTATCAAGATGCATCCGATTTAGAGGCAAGGAAAAGATGGTGCACCGGGATCCCGGGAGTGGATGCAGAGCTCGGGCTTCGGAGAGGACCACGCTCGTGCCTCGGGTGGGAAACTACCCTGATGTGCGGGGCCGGACATTCCTCCGGATCGCAGCCCTCATGTCTCTGCCTGCAAACTCGCTCACAGCGTTCCGTGGCCGGGCTGCCCGGCTCTGGTCCAGGGGCGGAGCGCGGGGTACGGCCGGAGGAACCGAGGCTCGGTCGTCCCCCACGCCGCCCCGCCCTACCCCCCGCGGTCCCCGGCCTCGCGGCCCCACGCCCCAAGCCCACCTTTGATGCCCGCCATGGCGGTGACGTCGCTCCTGGCTCCACGACCCGGGCGGTGGCCGGGAGACCCAAGACGCGCGACGGCGGTCAGACAACACCCGGAAGTGCACGACGCAGCACTTCCGCCGGCGGCTAGCGCTCGCGCGGGGGCGTGGGGGGCGCGCGGGGCCGGTTCGGGGCCCGTCTTTCTCCGGAGCTGCGGGGCGGGCAGCGAAGTGCGGGGCCGGGTCTGTGGTTCCCATCGGACCCGGGAGGCGGCAGCGTCGGCCCGAAGTCCCCGCGGTCTCGGGAAAGGCACGTGAGGAGCTCGCGAAGACGCGGGCGATGTCCTTGCGCGATCGCTTCAGGTTCTGCACGGCGAACCCATTTCTCCCCCGCACCAGCCAGTCTGTGACTCGGGAAATGGGTGGTCTCTGCCTCTCTCCTTAGGTTCTTACATAGATCGGGGCTCTGACGAGAACCACCCCCTCTTTTGGGGAGTCATGGATGGGGATGGTAAAGATGCATCCTCTTGGGGCTCGCTGTCTTCTTGGTGACTAAAGGGATGGGGGCTGGGGCGTCCCGCAGAGATCAATATATTTTTGTAATCTTCCCACATATATGTTGGAGAACCGGGTAGGCTTTGTAATGAGCAAATCCAGGTTAGTTTCTGACCTCAGGTTGTTTGCGGACTAAAAGCGGGGAATACTCAATACTCAACAAGAGTAAAAGTTCAACGAAGGTAATCGCTCCTAAGAAGAATCTCTACTCCAAATGTAGCACTGTGGCATAAAGGTTATTTTAGCTGAAACCAACAAAAAACGACATAAGCATCGACTGCTCTCTTTACTGTACAAAAGCAGAGAGTAAGATTGATTCTTGTAAAGGTAACAGGAACTTCCCCGTGTTACATAAAAAGATATTTGCAACACAAATTTTCCCATTTGTAAATATTTTCATTTCTGAGGGTGAGACAGCTGTCTCTATAAGCAGCCCCAATTGGAGTCTGCAGAAATGTTACAAAAATAGCCTTTATTAGTTGGTTTCCCTCTGAAAGCCCACACTTCTTTCATCTAGTCTCTTCCCCACTATGCATTGCCCTTTCTTAAAATGCAATATAGGCTTCCAGACCTAGCCCATTGGGTTTTCCCTTATTTGGAGCCTTACTAGGCTTGGGAAATACATTTTCTCCTTTAAATCTGCCTTGTGGCTGTTCACTATGCAAATCTCAGCTGTTGAAGCTAATTAAGAAGGCAGAGGAAACCTTTATCCTAGGAATATCTAGGAAATAGGAAAGGGTAGTTCTTTGGTCTGATCTGACAGCTTTCTCTTCATGGAAACACATGGTTGATTGGCTTGTGTGTGTCTTGGGGTGCATGAAATGGGGAGAGTTGGAGAGGGGAGGAGCTAATGGGTTGGTCAGAGTTGTTATAGGCCCTATCTAGAAACTTCTGGAATTTGTACCTGCACGCACTGAAAGGGAGTCACCCTATAAATGTGTTGGGGAGAATTGAAACTGGGAGGCAGGAGCACCTGGGCATATTTAAATCATGCCAGGGAAACCAGGTCCAGGAATTTATGGAGCAGAAAAGATTGTGTATATAACTCTTGCCTGAACCTTATAAAGCGTTGGCTACTTAGCACTGCGATGATCTGGCTCTATACCAACTTATTATGGGATACCTGGTGTGTCTCTCAAGGACCAAGAACGTCCTGACTGTTCCCCACTGCTGACCCAACCTACTCCGCTGGCTGCCTATCCAGATGCCTGTTCGTTGGTTGGGATCTGGACCTGATTCGCTGTTTTCTGCTCTGGATCCAGTTAGGCTTGTTCACACTGAAGCTGATTTCTGCAGCTTCTTTCTCAAACCCGACTTCCGCCAGCACTGGCCTGGGTCCATATCTTAGCAATCAGTACAAACTTAATCCACTCCTGAGCTTCTTGAGCTCTGCTTCAGTCTCTTAACATGCATTCGTTCTATAACTCATGTACAAGTATAGAGACACGTAAGTGTATGACTCTATGCTGTATGATATTCGAGTTAATATTAGTAATTGCGGCCGGGCGATGGTGGCGCACGCCTTTAATCCCAGCACTCGGGAGGCAGAGGCAGGCGGATCTCTGTGAGTTCGAGACCAGCCTGGTCTACAGAGCTAGTTCCAGGACAGGCTCCAAAGCCACAGAGAAACCCTGCCTCGAAAAACCAAAAAAAAAAAAAAAAAAAAAAAAAAATATTAGTAATTGCGAGTGGAATAAAGAACTTGAACTCATCTAGTCATGCAGGCAAAATGCCAGTGTATATAAAATAATACAGTAGTCATAAAAAGGAGACCACTAAACTTTGTGAATTTATTTTTATTCAATAAATTCTGACATTTCCACATTTTGGGAAGACCCAAAAATGCTCATCTCTGTTTCTGGCGTTGTGCGCTCCAGACATAAAACTGTAAGGAAACCAATGATTCCATTTCAAATGTCCCCACTCCACGTGCTCTCCTTTTGTTCTGTGGCGTTCAGCATCGAAAGCAGGAGTGGTTGTTGGTCAGTGTTGATGGCTGTGGTTGGAAAGTGTTGGGTTCACACGGAAGGCTCTGAGGAAATGCATTTAAAAAGTGCTTTGTGAGGTAGCTTCTAGAAGCTCTTGTGCTTAAGTTGTATTTCCTGGCTTATTTTGAATACAAATGTACCGAGCATTAGATGTCTTTAATGACATCACAGGGGAAGTCAGACTGCTTATCTGGTCAGAGCGTTCCATATACTTTTGCTCCCATAGTCACAGTATCAAAGGACTTTGCCTTCCTTTAACTTTCCCCGGGAATTCAGTCTTTGTAGCAAAAATGCAAACAAAACAAAACCCACCATGGCAATAACCACTTACAGGTCTATTTGGGTCTCCTGATAATGCCTAAGGAACAAAAACCAACCAACCAAACAACCAACCAACCAACCAAACAAACAAACAACAAACCAACAGGTCACCACTCATCACTCAAGTGACCCCTTTGGTTTCCTGATACTGCCTAGGGTCTGGAAACTTGAAACCTTAAAAATGGTGTTTTCAAATGTTGTATTCAGAGACCAGCTATAACAGAATTCTTCAGATGCATTTTAAACTCTCGGGATCTACTTTACATTACCTGAATTAGAAACTTTTCCACAAAAAGCCCAGAAACCTAAGATGTTAAGATGCATCTTGAATGGTTGTCATGCAAACTATGGCTTGAAAATCATTGGGGGAAATCCTTTGGGGAAAGGGAAGAATGGTAGGGACTTTGTGCAGTTTTTCAAGCAAATCCTTTATGTTTGCTAGTGTTATATGATTAAGCTATATCTTTTTAAAAATATTTATTGATTTATTATAGATACAATATTCTGTCTATATACATGCCTGAAGGCCAGAAGAGGGCACCAGACCTCATTACAAATGGTTGTGAGCCACTATGTGGTTGCTGGGAATTGAACTCAGGACCTTTGGAAGAGCAGGCAATGCTCTTAACCGCTGAGCCATCTCTCCAGCCCTTTAAGTTATATCTTAAAGCATTTCACGTAGTAGTGAATCCTCATGATCTTTCATGACTTCCTAACCTCCAAATTGAGCCCTCAGATGGGTAAGAGGAGAGAGTTCTTTAGTGGACTGCCACATCCACGGCTGTCCCGCCTGTGTGACAAAATGCCTCTCAGGTGGTGGTCATCTCAAAATGAGGGGCTCGTGCTTCCCGGAGCTTGGCCCCCGGTGGTTCCCTGGCAGTCTGCTCGAGTTGAGGTGCCTGATCAGCCTCAATGATCTCGTTCACTTTGTTCCTGGCGATGGTTTCTTGCATTGACTCTGCTTCTGTTCTATTTTTCTCTTGACAAAAACTTAATCTGTTCAAGGAACCAGGAAGCATTTCCAACGGCTCCTTGAATACGGAGGAACTGATGCATTAGTTCCCTCCTTTGATTCAAGCCATTAATGTTATGATTAAGACTCCAGCTCGCTCTCTAGGGGAATTTATAGATACCCTAGAACAGAAAGAGCCCATGATAGGAGATTTGGTAGAATATGGGTAAATTATGAAGGAAAATGTATGGAATGGCATGAGTTACCATTTATGGAGAGGCTAGCCAGAATGAGAAACCCCTGGTGCATTTTAGATAGGAAAGAAAGGCAGGCTATTCTGGATAACATGAAGTCAGTCATTCAATATTGGAACAAACCCTGGGGGTGGAATCCTGAAGAATGGTGTTTGGGTTACCTTGGTTACCTTGAGGGCAGATATGATTGAGGGCCATGAGGAAGCACAGTTAAAGAATGGTGTTTGGGCTACCTTGGTTACCTTGAGGGCAGATATGATTTAGGGCCATGAGAAAGCACAGGTAGTTAGCGGTGTGAGACGAATTTCAAAGAAAAGCTCTGCCCACCTGGCCCTGACCACAAGACTTGCTGAGAATAATTAATTGTTTGTAATCATTTTTCTATGGAAACTTTTATGTCTGCCAACTTCCTTCTGTAATCTCTTAAAAGTGATGCTTGAATTTTAGTAAAGTTTTATGTCTGCCAACTTCCTTCTGTAATCTCTTAAAAGTGATGCTTGAATTTTAGTAAAGTTGCAGCAGATTCAAATCTCATTAGAGTTGTGTCTGTCTGTCATTCGCCGAATCCTGGGTTCTCCTAAGCCTTCACCCCTGTTCTCCCTCGGTCTTCGATCTCCAAGAGAGTCAGTCCGCGGCAGGTGGCGCCCGAACAGGGACTTGAAGGATAGGTAATCTTTTCCCTCCTTTCTTTTCTTTACAGGACCTAGGATCGGATCTTACCAGGGAGCTGCAGTCCCGCCGGTAAAGGCTGACCGGTTAAGTGTAAGTAATCTCAGTAACCATGGGGCAACATATGACTAAGAATGGTAAAATGTTTCTATCTATTCAGGATTGTAGAAAAGCATGTATGGATGCCTCACCAGCAGTAGTCCAGGGTATGGCCTATGCTGCAGCCATGAAAGGACAGAAATTCAGCGCCTATGTAAAAAAGACATTTGGAGGAGGTAATGGAAAAGGCCCCTCCCAAGGAATCTCATGTTATAATTGTGGGAAAACAGGTCATCTGCAAAAGGATTGCAGAAAACTCAAGGGCTGTGATAGAAAGGGCCCTCCAGGCTTATGCCCCCAGTGTAAAAAAGGAAAACACTGGAAGAATGAGTGTAAATCCAAATTTCATAAGGATGGATCTCCTCTTGATAAGGAGGATAAAGAGGATGAGAAAGAAGAGTCAAAAAACTAGGTAAGGGGCTCTCTCCTGGCCCCGAACAAAAAGGAGAGCATGAGAAAGAGTCCACAGTGAGAGAAATTAACTTCTCTCTAGAGTTGACTTCTTCTTTGAATCCATCAGCTCCAGAATTCACTATTCATCAACTCCCTAGAGCAACCCCAGGGAGTGCCAGACTGGATCTGGCTAGTGCCAAGGACATGATCTTATCAAAATGGGACGTGATTTCCTTGATCCCTACATTTGTGAAGGGCCAATTGCTGCCTCAGACAGTAGGCCTCATAATTGGAAGAAGTTCCAATTATCAGAAGAACTTTGAAGTTCTTCCTGAAATCATTGATGCAGATACAGAAAATGACATTAAGATTATGGTAAGGCCATTGTCAGAAACTATTCAGATACATAAAGGGCAGAGAATAGCTCAGCTTCTTCTCTTACCCTACATTAAGCTCCCAAATCCTGTCTTGAAGCCAGAGAGAGGAGCAGGACAGTTTGGGTCAACAGAAGCAGCAGCTTGGATACAACACTTAGATGAGAGACCATTTAAAGTAATTAAGTTGAATGGAAGAAAATTCAGGGGCCTCCTGGATACAGGAGCTGACAGGACATGCATATCAGCTTCAGATTGGCCTACACACTGGCCTGTGCAAAAAACTGGCTCCTCATTGATGGGATTGGGAACAGCACCTGGGGTCATGCAGAGTTCCACTCCCCTTAAATGGGAATTAGAAGGGAAAGAAGGGTTGATACAACCCTATGTTTTACCCTCTCTCCCCTTTTCTTTATGGGGAAGAGATATGATGGGAGACTTAAATTTAAAATTAGTCACTTCGAATCACCTCAGTGATCAGCATTTTTCATAGGGGCCACTGTCAATGAACTATATGCAGATAAAATCACGTGGAAGACCACTGAGCCTGTATGGATAAATCAGTGGCCCCTTACACAAGAAAAAATACAGGCTTTAGAACAATTAGTGCAAGAGCAATTAAACAAGGGACATATTGAAGAATCAAATAGTCCCTGAAATACTCCTGTATTTGTAATCAAGAAAAAATCAGGAAAATGGAGGTTATTACAGGACCTCAGAGCAGTAAATGCAGTCATGGAAGATATGGGAGCCTTACAGCCAGGTCTCCCTTCCCCTGTAGCAGTGCCTGAAGGATGGTCATTGATTATAATTGATCTACAAGATTGTTTTTTTAATATAAAATTAGATCCCTCAGATTGCCAATATTTTGCTTTTAGTGTTCCTTCAGCTAATTTTCAAAGAAGACATTGCCACAGGGAATGAAAAATAGTCCTACATTATGTCAAAAATTTGTTGATCAAGCATTAGTAGGAGTAAGTTACAGTTTTTACCGATGGCTCTTCCTCTGGAAGAGCTGTGGTTTTTGTAGAAGGACAGAAGCCACTAGTGGAGGAAGGAGAACGGACTTCTGCTCAGCAAGCAGAAATTAAAGCTGTTATTTTAGCCTTTAAAACTTTCCCTCAAAAAGTCAATTTATATTCGGACTCGAAATATGTTATTAATCTTTTTCCAGCTATAGAAACTGCTTTTCTTTCTGGAAATTCTACCATTCTTCCATTGCTAAAAAGGTTACAAACTCTTATTCATCAAAGGTCTGAAAAATTCTTTATTGGTCATATAAGAGGACATACCAACCTGCCAGGACCTTTGGCTCATGGTAATGCTATGGCAGATTTATTGACAAGAACAGTTGTCTCCACAGTAGTGGAGGCAGAAAAAAGTCATGCCTTACATCATCAAAACGCCCTGGCTTTGAAAAGAATGTTTAACATCACAAGAGAACAAGCAAGGCAGATTGTTAAGAATTGTTCTAATTGTCCTCAAACCCATCATCCCTTAAAATTAGGGGTTAATCCCAGGGGGCTTAAAACCAATGTTCTCTGGCAAATGGATGTTACTCACATTCCATCTTTTGGGAAGTTAAGCTATGTACATGTCACTATAGATACTTTCTCACATCTGGTATTTGCCTCAGCAAGAACAGGAGAAGTGGTAAAAGATGTGGTACAGCACATGTCCCAATCTTTCGCTATAATGGGCAAGCCTTTTCAGTTAAAAACTGATAATGGCCCTGCATATACTTCTAAAGCATTTGAAACATTTTGCCTTCAATGGAAAATAAGTCACTCTACTGGGATTCCTTATAATCCTCAAGGACAGGCTAT
The DNA here is from genome assembly GCF_950005125.1 of Chionomys nivalis. NCBI lineage: Eukaryota > Metazoa > Chordata > Mammalia > Rodentia > Cricetidae > Chionomys > Chionomys nivalis. The sequence goes on along the minus strand of NC_080105.1, from coordinate 40,518,179 downwards.
AATTGAAAGAGCCCATCAAACACTAAAAAATCAGATAGAACGGTTACAATCTGCTAATACATATTTCACTCCTCATCATTTACTTTCACATGCTCTATTTGTTATTAATCACCTCAACACCAATGAACAAGGAAAAACTCCTGCTATGGTTCATTGGACAGCTAAAATCAACTCAAGTCTCCCCCAAGTTTTATGGAAGGATCTTTTGTCTGGTACATGGAAAGGACCAGATGTGCTCATAACTTTGGGGCGAGGGTATGCTTGTGTGTTCCCACAGGATGCGAACTCCCCCATCTGGATCCCGGACAGACTGGTGCGACCAGCGCCGCTGGAAACGAAAAAGACTCAGAAGGAGACAACAGCAGCAGCTGCTCCGACAAGTGATTTGCGGTTTGCAGAAACTGAAACTAAGGGAGAAACCGAAAGACCGGCTCACTTGGACGATGATTCACACTTTAGTGAAAAAGGCCAAAATTCTCCTTGAGAATCAGAAACAGCCTTTGACTCCTTGCATGTATTTTGTTGCTTTTCTTGCCCTTATTTCAGCTCCCCCTTCTGTAGAAGGCATGGCATTTTGGGCTTATGTTCCCCAACCCCCCTTGTTACAGCCTGTGGGCTTGCTGGATAGGGAACCAATAAGGATTTTGACTAATGATACTAGGCGGCTGGGTGGTTCCCAAGACTCTGATGTCAGGCCTAAGATTTCCTCTTATGTATCCTATGAGGGGAGAGCAGATTCACTTCCAATTTGCCTGACACTGCAAGGGGAAGTGCTGGATGGATGCTTACCAGTCAGTTATCGGACCTTTTTAGCTGACGCTCCTGACCATGCAGAGCCTGATAAGAGATGGATGTGGGAGATACAGATACAGACTTTAGGTTTTGCTAATTATAATGAAACTTTTCAAAAGGATATGAATATGCCCATCTCCTCTTGTATTCACAAATATGGTCATAAAGATCAATTTTGGGATTCCTCATTAACTAGATCTCCTACGTGGTTAACTTGCGGCTTTCCTAATGCTGCCATCAAATATAACCCAAAAGGAACCTCCTTAGAAGTTTGGGATTATTCAGCCTCTTCTGGGGATGGAAATTATGAAGAATATATTAAAAGCCATAGTAACAGATTTCATGGATATGAACCAAAAGATCTTTTAGGAGAAAAGATCAGGCATTGGTTTTCTCCTGGTTTTGTAGAACCAATTTGGGTAGCAAAGGCTCCAGATAGTAATGTTACTATGATTCATAATGATTTGTTTAGACTTGTTGCTGCCACAAATATGTTTTTAGAAAAGAGACCCGGCACCTCTAAAACTTTTCCTTATGAAATTAGGGCTTGTATTTCATATCCTAATGCTTTGCTTTTAGGACAACAAATTCATGTTAAGATCTCTCAAACAGACAAATCTTATCATATAAACTGTTATTCTTGTAAACTAACTAATTGTATTACCTCTGCTAAACCTAAAAATTTAAATGTCATGCTTATTGTTAAAAGACCTCCTTTTGTAATGTTACCTGTAGATTTGGGAGATGAACCATGGTACGATAACTCTGCATTAAGAGTATTAACTTCTTTAAATGATCTGATTCGGCCAAAGAGATTTGCTGATGCTCTTATCTTAGGAATTACAGCTTTGATTTCTATTTTAACTACCTTTGCAGTAGCTACTACTGCACTAGTTCAGGAAATTCATACTGCTCATTATGTGAATGTTTTAAATAAAAATATTACTTTTGCTTTAATGGAACAAGCAAGTATAGACACAAAATTAGAAGCAAAAATTAATGTGTTAGAAGAAGTAGTGCTGGCTTTGGGACAAGATGTAGCTAATCTTAAGACTTTACAGGAAACTAAATGCCATAATGGTTTTCAGTCAATTTGTGTTACTCCATTACCTTATAATACTTCTTTACCTTGGGATAAAATAAAAGCTCATCTTCAGAGGGTATGGAAAGATAGTGACATTACTCATGATTTGGGTGCCTTGCAGAAAGATATTTCAGCTATGAGTCAGGCTCATTTACAGATAGGAACTCTCGAATCATTGGCTAAAGAATTAGAATTGAACATGAGAGCCTTAAATCCTTTGGACTGGATCCACTATATTATTCTCATGACTGTCCTTGGTCTTTTACTAGTTCTTGTTGTTATCTTATTTCCTTGTCTTTTAAAATGTCTTTTCAGATCTGTTTCTACCATCAGGCAGGAAGTGTTCGAGTTTCATTTAAAAAATAAAAAACGGGGAACTGCCACATCCACGGCTGTCCCGCCTGTGTGACAAAATGCCTCTCAGGTGGTGGTCATCTCAAAATGAGGGGCTCGTGCTTCCCGGAGCTTGGCCCCCGGTGGTTCCCTGGCAGTCTGCTCGAGTTGAGGTGCCTGATCAGCCTCAATGATCTCGTTCACTTTGTTCCTGGCGATGGTTTCTTGCATTGACTCTGCTTCTGTTCTATTTTTCTCTTGACAAAAACTTAATCTGTTCAAGGAACCAGGAAGCATTTCCAACGGCTCCTTGAATACGGAGGAACTGATGCATTAGTTCCCTCCTTTGATTCAAGCCATTAATGTTATGATTAAGACTCCAGCTCGCTCTCTAGGGGAATTTATAGATACCCTAGAACAGAAAGAGCCCATGATAGGAGATTTGGTAGAATATGGGTAAATTATGAAGGAAAATGTATGGAATGGCATGAGTTACCATTTATGGAGAGGCTAGCCAGAATGAGAAACCCCTGGTGCATTTTAGATAGGAAAGAAAGGCAGGCTATTCTGGATAACATGAAGTCAGTCATTCAATATTGGAACAAACCCTGGGGGTGGAATCCTGAAGAATGGTGTTTGGGTTACCTTGGTTACCTTGAGGGCAGATATGATTGAGGGCCATGAGGAAGCACAGTTAAAGAATGGTGTTTGGGCTACCTTGGTTACCTTGAGGGCAGATATGATTTAGGGCCATGAGAAAGCACAGGTAGTTAGCGGTGTGAGACGAATTTCAAAGAAAAGCTCTGCCCACCTGGCCCTGACCACAAGACTTGCTGAGAATAATTAATTGTTTGTAATCATTTTTCTATGGAAACTTTTATGTCTGCCAACTTCCTTCTGTAATCTCTTAAAAGTGATGCTTGAATTTTAGTAAAGTTTTATGTCTGCCAACTTCCTTCTGTAATCTCTTAAAAGTGATGCTTGAATTTTAGTAAAGTTGCAGCAGATTCAAATCTCATTAGAGTTGTGTCTGTCTGTCATTCGCCGAATCCTGGGTTCTCCTAAGCCTTCACCCCTGTTCTCCCTCGGTCTTCGATCTCCAAGAGAGTCAGTCCGCGGCAGTGGACAACTGCTGTGTATCTAATACTTTAGGATACGTTTGACTGGGACTGGACAAGATGGCTCAGTGGTTAAGAGCCCTTGCTGCTCTCACAAAGGATGTGGTCCGGCACCCACACAGTGCTTATAACCATCTGTAACTCTAGTTGTGGTGACCTGTTGGTTTGTTTTTTGTTTGTTTGTTTGGTTGGTTGGTTTTTGTCCCTTAGGCATTATCAGGAGACCCAAATAGACCTTTAAGTGGTTATTACGGCCTCTGAGGACACGGGCACCATGGTGCACGAACATATATGCAAGCACTCACACATATTCGTAAACAATTCTTTTTTAAAAAAGATTTATGTATTATGTATACAGTATTGTGTCTGCCTGTAGGCCAGAAGAGGGCACCAGATCTCATTACAGATGGTTGTGAGCCACCGTGTAGTTGTTGGGAACTGAACTCAGGACCTTTGGAAGAGCAGGCAGTGCTCTTAACCACTGAGCCACCTCTCCAGCCCCTAAACAATTCTTTAAAAGAGATAGATCTATGACCCTTTTCATCACTATTAGCTGGGCATTCTAATTCTTATAGACAGACAAAGCACAGAGAAATGTTTAGTTTTTGTTTAAACAACTTTTATTATGGAAAAATTAAATATTGCCTATGAAAATTACCAACAATAATATACTGAATTCCTGAATACCACAAGGTACTTTTGATTTCCAACAATCAGTTAATGTTGGTTTATTTAGTCTTTCTACCCATGTCCCTTCCTCCATATAGCTTTTCTTTATTCTAAAGAACATTTCAGATACTTCATTGGGTGTGTGTGTATGTCAGAGGAATGGTTGAGTTACAGCTGGTGAGTGAGAATCTTTTGTCACTATGTGAGATTTGAGGCTGGCATATATTTAGCCCTGAACCAATGAGATCTGACCCCATCTCGCAGCAGGTATATCAGAATGGACATGGCATTTAGGACAGCAGAGTGGTGTCCAGCAGAGAACTGTTTGTTGCGTAGACAAATTCTTCCAGAACACATTAGGTCACAGAAATGTTCTCCACTGTGACATCACGCCCCCCCCCCCAGGATCTTTTCTAACAATCCCTTTATTATGACAATACACACCCTTCACATCAGCTGCTTTCTTCTTCAAGGCCCCCGTTATTTGTTTGACTCATTTCCCATCAGACTATGAATTAGGACACCTTTCCATGTTTTAAAATCACAGTCTAGAACTAGAAATGGCAGCTAATGGGGGTTCAGAGAGCAGTTTTCTTGTCAAGGCAATTAGGTGATTCTCCATTGCAAAACCCCAAAGCCACTTTTACTCTTGCTTCAATTTCCCAGCAATCATAACCAGTATTGACCATTTCCTCTTCTAACTACCATGCTGCTACTTCCCTTTTCTTTGTTTTCTTCTGTTACACTTTTTACTCTGTGCGTGTGTGTATGTGCATATGTGTATGTGTGTGTGTGTGTGTGTATGTGTGTGCAGTGAGTAGGGAGAGCCCTACCATGTCGAGGTCAGAGGACAACTTTATGTGAGTTCTCTTCTTTCACTTTTATGTGGTGACCTAGTTTTCTTCTTTTATGGCTGTGATATCATATCCTGATCCAAAGCAACTTGAGGAGGAAAGAGTTGTTGACTTCATTGTCAGGGTTCACAGTTCCTCCTTGAGGAAAGTCAGGGTGGGAACTTAGGGCAGGAACCAAAGGCAGGAGCTGAAGCAGAGGCCATGGAGGGGGTGCTCACTGTTTGTTCTCCATGCCTTGCTCAGCCTGACCCAGAAGCACCTGCTCCAGCTGTGTCACCACCCCCAGTGAACTGGGTCCTTCCACATCGATTATTAACCAAGAAAATCTTCCTACAGATTTGCCTCCAGACCAATCTGATGAGGTTCCCTCTTCCCAGATGACTCTAGTTCATGTCAAGTTGGCAAAAACAAAACAAAACACCCCCCAAAACCAAAAAGCAAAACCAAAAAAACAACCAGCCCATCTGGGTGTCAATGATCAAACTCAAGACTTCGTTTGTGGCTAGGGTTTTTATCGATTGAGCCACTTAAATGTCCCCTTCCTTTCTTTCCTTACCAGAGAAAGATTACTTTTCAGATTATTTTTAGGATCTTCCACTCCAGATAGAAACAGCAGTATTCCCATAGCTTGGGCCTCTCCCCTTCTTTGCCTTGTCTAAATTTTATGACTACCTGGCTCTTTTTATGACATTAAATACCATCTTCATAATAATAACACAATGACCAGACTTACATTGGCTTTGAAGTTTGGGTGTGGCTATCTTTTGTCTACTTGGCCTTTGTGCTCCGATACTTAACACTCAGCTCAAATTCAACCAGTTAAGGATTGAATTCTCTATTATCTTTGCGGGTATTTAAGGTTGCTGGGTTCCATTCGAAGCGCCCTACATCATGTTCTAATCCCTAGAAATTTACTTTTCCTCACCGACCTTGCTTGCCTATCTCATGCTTCCTATTTACAATTTACAAATTCTTGGCGGTATCTACATTACAGTACCCGCCTGGTCGGTACTGATAAGTGTGTTAAATGCTCAACCTGAAAAGACTGAGTGGATGATTGACAGCTCCCCAAAAGGGGGGCGGGTGAGGAGGGCTAACTCACAGTGCCCTAGGTTAGGTTAGATCCCTGCTTTTTTTTTTTTAAGGAGCGGTTTTATTCCTTATTATTCACTGCTCAAACTTCAAAGTAATTTCTTGAGCCCTGCCCTTCCAGAATTTGCCTCCTGGTGCTTATTATATTTTTGACAACAAATTTACCATTAGCTATTATTTTTAGTTTGTCCTGCTCTACATCAAGTTTTCCAAATACACAGACCTTGCTATTCCCCATGGCTAAAACAGTGGCTGTTTTATTTTGTTATATTTTATTTTAGTGTATTAGGCATTCAACATATATTTGTTGAACGCACTCACCCAAGAAACTCAGATTTGCAGGATTCAAAGCCCAGGAAAACGGTTTGTATGGGTGGTTATCTATTCATTCAGGATTGCCTCCTCTTGGCTTCCTGTACATTCTAAAGGCGTTCATGTATTAGGAACAGTGCAAGGTTCCGAGTTCGGAAATCAAAATGTCATTCCCTTGTTACCTTCCACCTGATTCCTTTTTAGGACAGGGTACTAGAACACCAACCCGAAAAATAACGTCCTTTGGAAAGCTTACTGATATTTTGGATATACGAATTACCAAACTACTTCCTTGATTTCCCTTCCAGAAAGTTTTTAGCCTCCTAAACTGTGGTAACTTCTCACTAAAGGAACCTTCCGGAACCTTCTGGCGCTCTCCAGTCAGACACAACACGCCAGTCTGAGCCTAGACTCCGCCCACGCGACAGCACCCTGTCTGGTCCCGCCCTCAAAGGGGCGAAGCCCTAGGGGGAGGGGCAGGACGCGGCCAATCACGGACGCCTACGTGCCGCAGCGGTAGTGACGTCAGGGTGGCGCAGGTCGCAGAACCGTCGCGCGGCTCCGCAGTCGGTCGCTTTGCTCTCGGCCGTGGGTTCCTGGGGTCGCTGCGCAGCGGCGGGAGCATTTCCGCAGCGGGTGTCGGGCCGCCGAGCGCCGTCTTCACCCAGCGCCATGGCCGTGGCCGCTGTCGGCCGCCCGGGAGCCGCGCGCTGCCGGCTGTTGCGCCTGCTGTCATTCCTGCTAGTGGCCGGCCCTGCGCTGTGCTGGAACGACCCTGGTGAGTGCCGCCCTACGGACGGGTGCCCGTGCCCTGCATCGCTGCCGTTTTAGACCAGTTTCCTCCCGTCTGTCCTCTCCTGTCTCTTTTATTTTTCTGTACCCATCCTGGCTCTTTTGATTTTTTTTTCTTCCGGTGAGGACTTCTAGGTGTGGGCGGGGCGCAAGGTTCTGTTTTTAAAAGTCCCCTTCTCCATGTCCCTGGACTCCCAGATTGTCCGCTTTCTCGGACACTACGGCCGCATCCTTGAGTCCTGATGACAAGTTTGACCTTCACCTGCGCATCTTACCTTGTTATCATGGCTGTTCGCTGTCATAATCGCCCACTGTTGTCATGGCTGCCTGTTGCTATGGCTCGCAGTTACCATGCCACCAGCAGTCTCTGAGTCACGCTTAGGGGCCAGGACTGCAAACTTGGGAATTCTGGATTATATTGGTTTTGTAAACGGGGTTTCCGCTGTTTTTTTTTTTTTTTTTTTTCTAGTTAGTACATTTTCTAAACTTTTAGGTGATGATATGAGAATTGATTACTCGGGAGGGAGCCCTGTATCTATTTAAATGTAGAAATAAACGTTAAAAATGACATTTTTGGTTTGGAGAGGAAAGGTGTCAGGCATGGAAAATTCAGCAATGGCAGAACATGTTTGGATTTTATTTATTTATTTATTTATTTATTTATTTATTTATTTATTTTTTTTAGTTAGGTTTTTCGAGACAGGGTTTCTCTGTAGCTTTGGTTCCTGTCCTGGAACTAGCTCTTGTAGACCAGGCTGGCCTCGAACTCCCAGAGATCCGCCTGCCTCTGCCTCCCGAGTGCTGGGATTAAAGGCATGCGCCACCACCGCCCGGCTCACATGCTTGGATTTTGAATTTAGTAACAGGTTTATTTTTGCAAGATACTTTCTTCCTGTGTGCTAAATTCAGTGAGACAATCGGTCCCCACTTCACACTTGAGTAACCTTTAATTTGAGAAGGATGCTTTGTTGTTGGGAGTTAGGAAGCCACTGTGGTTGTAAAATACCTGTTCGCTTTGCTTAAGTAATCCTAGAAGGTTGTGTGAAAATGAAAGACCTGATTAGAATTTATTTAAAACCTGGGGAACTTTAGAGATGTAAACTCAGGGGAATTAGAAGGAATAAAAACAAAACAAAACAAAACAAAAAAAACCCAACCACATTTAAATTAATGGTGAACCACTTCCTAGTGGTTCTTAGTCTACTCTTGCCGTAAAATGTATTGTTCTGGATCAAAAAGCACTGAAATATTTTGCAGTATTAACTCGATTGGTGTCAACCCCATTTTAAGGAATTGACTTATGAAGGGATCTGATCGGAATATCAATTATCAAGACTTGGTTAAGCAACTCCCCAATTTATTTTTTGTTTACGTTGTCTTTAGGTAATATAGAACACTCAGTAATATGTCTGGGGAGGGGGAAGCACCATTCTAAGACTACTTAAAATTTTTCGATTTTTTTCCTCTTGATATTTCCTCCAGCCCACCTGTACCTTGAGCGCTGAGAGAATAGCTGTGAAGAGCAGTGTCTTGCCCCCGAGGGGTTTACGTCTACTGAGGAGTAGACAGTGAACACATGGTGAAATGAGTTACAGACAGTGATAAAACAATGAGCAGGCTGAAGTGGGGACTTAAGAAATATCCATCAATCAGGGAAGAAGTCACCGTTAAAGTGACATTTTTGAGAAACCTGAAGAGAGGGAGGTGTTAAATGATATGATACAAAATTTCAAAAGTTCATGTGGGTTAGCCTTTGGAAAATAGGGAAAATGGGTGGGCCGGAAGCAGGAGCCTAGTGAAAAGATGCCAAGAGCAGTGACCTGTTTAGGTCAGGGGAGAGCCAGCGCTGTTGGATTATCTCAACTGTTCTGAAGTTGGGTGTTGTGATGGGGTATCAGTGGGGGAGATAAGGAAGGCGGGTGGCGATGGTGGTGCACACCTTCAGTCCCAGCATGGGGAGGGGGTCTACAGAGCCAACCTGGTCTACAGAGCCAGCTCTAGGATAGCAGGGCTACACAGAGCAACCCTGTCTTTAAAAGAAGGAAAAGAAGATAAGGATGGCGTAATAGTTCTGGCTTGAGTGAAGTGTTCATGAGTTTCCTAAGATTCTGGGAAGTGTGGGGAGGATTGAGTTCAGGGGCCTTGGCTTCATTTGTCTTAAGTCTGACAGCTGAGAAGAGTTTGATTGACGAGTCTGGAGTTGAGGGGATTCTGTGTGTGCTTTGCCTGATGTAACAAGTGGGGGTGGGTATAAGGTGAGCTTTTTATCCTTAGACCTGAAGGCTCTCTAGAGAATGCTGCTCTGGGGTTATGGTAATTATACTCCTGTGTGTATAGTTCCTGAATATCCTTGGAACTGTTTTTCATACTCAGTCACCTACTATGCATCAAATATTCTGGCAGGCAATTTTATTAAATTATGCCGAAGGTTTACAATAAATTTAAAGATTGCTATCTTAATTTTACAGGTGGTGAAACTTATGAACAGACAAATTTATTGCCTTGGCCAAAGTCATATTAAGTTGGTGATGGCAGTTTAGTTCAGTGTTCTTTGAGTTATTCAAGCCTCCTATGGTAAATTCAAGTTATTTTTCTTATTTCGCTTATTCATAGTGTAATCCTTAAAATTATGGAACATTTTCATTATTTTAGTTTTTTAGGTACTAGGTAGTAATTTGGATTTAGTATAGCAAAGTTTAATATAGTTCTTGGAAATTTTAGGGTTTTTTTTTCTTTTTTGGAGAGACTATATATAGTTTAGGGTAGCGTTGAACTTAAGGTGCTTCTGCCTGGGCTTCCCAAGTGTTTAGATTTTAGCTCTTTATCCCATGTTGAACTAAGTTTGTGTGTGGCTGCAGGTGGATTTTCTTCTAGCTGCACCAAAGTTATATTCCATTCATTAAAGACGATTTCCCACCTTATTTTTAATGTCAGCTTTAGTATGGTGTTTGTCTGCGGCTGAGTTTGGTACCACTGTGTAATGAAAGAGCATGAAGGATAGTGTGGCTGCTTTGGATTAGGTCAAACATTTACTAATAAGGACTCTTCAATGTCAGCTCCAGAAATTTGCTTAAGCCGTCTGGTCAAAACTGCCTCTCTGCCTCTCTGCCTGCCTGCCTGCCTGCCTGCCTGTCTGTCTGTCTGTCTGTCTGTCTGTCTATCTATCTATGAATGAGACAGGTTCTCTATAGTTTTTAGTTTTTTTCAGACAAGGGCTTCCGTAGTCTAGGCTGGTGTCAAACTCCTTTAGCCAAGCATGACCATTACTGAGAGCAAATCCTCTTGGCATCCACTCACTGTTTTCTACACGCTGGTTAATCACTCTTTGAAGCGGCCTTATCTTTCTTGTGAAGTTACTCTTTCCTCACTTGGATCGGAGAGCAATTTGTGTACCCATCTTGGCACCATGCCAGAGTTTTACCACTAATTACTCCTTAGCTGAATCTGTCTCTTAAGGGTTAGAAAATGAAAGTGAAAAATTTTCTAATTCTGCCAGTTTTAATTATTAACTCACATTATGAGGAGTGAGGTGGAGCTCTTCCTTAACAGTTGAGGCTGTTTATGAATCTGTTCCTGCTGGGGAATCAGGCTGCATGTTACATTTTAATCTTTAATAACTTTTTAAAGTAGGGAAGTAATTGGTTGCCCCTTTAGCAATGAACAAATTCTTGATGTTCACTGAATGTCATGATTTCTCATTTCTGTAATTTTCATGATTTGATTCTCTATTTGTTTTTAAAATACAGTATAATTTATATTTTAAATGAGAACAAATAATAATATTTTAGAAGTTGAAAAAAGATAACAGTTGATACCGAACACATTGCTCTTTCCTTTCCTTTCCTTTCCTTTCCTTTCCTTTCCTTTCCTTTCCTTTCCTTTCCTTTCCTTTCCTTTCTTTCTTTCTTTCTTTCCTTTCTTCCTTCCTTCCTTCCTTCCTTCCTTCCTTCCTTCCTTCCTTCCTTCCTTCCTTCCTTTCTTTCTTTCTTTCTTTCTTTCTTTTGTATACAATATTCTGTCTGTGTGTATGCCTGCAGGCCAGAAGAGGGCACCAGACCCCATTACACCACCATGTGGTTGCTGGGAATTGAACTCAGGACCTTTGGAAGAGCAGGCAATGCTCTTAACTCTGAGCCATCTCTCCAGCCCCCCTTTATTTTCTTTATGTTTTGAGAGTTTTGTGACTTATATAAAGAAGATAAGCCAAGTTATGCAATTGAAATGTTTATTAAAACTTTTTAGGCAGGGCACTGTGGCATATGCCTTTAATCAGCACTCAGGAGGTAGAGCAACAGTTCTCTGTGAGTTCAAGGCCAGCCAGGTCTACAAAGTGAGTTCCAGGACAGCCAGGCCTGTTCTACAGAGAAACCCTCCTGGTCGAGGGGGCGGGCATGAGGGACACGACACACTAGTTTGTAAACCAGAGAGATGGTGCCGTGGGCTCAGGTGCCCGCTGCCAAGCCCGATGACCTGAGTTCTGGTCCCTGGGACTCACATGGAGAAAGGAGAGAGCAGTGTCACAAACTGTCCTCTGCCCTCCACACGTTACTGGTGCGCACTCAGACACATACACAAATACAAATTTGAAAAATCCTTGTCTGGGTTTTTGTTTGTTTAATTTTTGTTTTTTGAAACAGGTCTCATGTTGCCCAGGCTGACTTTGAACTCAGTGTGTAACAGAATTGGGCTTGAACTCCTGGGGATAAAACTTCATTAATACTTTAATAAATTGGTTAAAAAGATGAGGGAAATGTGTAGTTATAGATGTGTGTCAGTCAGGTCAGGTCCCTACAGAAGGAATTCCCGGGATGATTCATTTATCTGTGAGGACACAGAGCAACCACGTGGAGATTTACACGCTATCTTGTCTAGCAGTTAGCTCCCATCTCTATCCCTGCAATCAGTTGAGATTCTGGAGCCTCTTCCTTTCTTCATGTTACTACTGCTGAATTTTGAAAACAGTCATGAACCCAGCCGTTGGCCAGAAGAGATCACAGATTACCTCCATGACTGTTAGCACCTCCCGTCTGTAGGACGGAAGGCCTCTGCATCCGCTCCCCATGTGAGCAGCCCCCAGTGAGTCACTTATCTCACCAGTCAGTCTTGCTTTGCTCATCACTTGGTGTTGTTTGAGACAGGATCTGGATATTTAGCCCAGCTTGGCCTCCACTTCATAAGTTGCCTTAGCTTCCTAAGTGCAGAGGTTATACCCAGCTAGAGACGAACAGTTGTGCATACTGTGTGGCAGGATCTGCCTTGGCTATGCACACTCCACTACCCAGCCCTGTTTGTTCACTAACTTGTCCTGTCCTGTCCACCAACCTTGTAGAATGGAAGTGCCTCATAGTTGACCCACAATTCCGAATATTGGATTCAGTTTATTGTTCAGCTCTTCTAATTGTGTGCCAATTACGGTATAATTTATATATTTTTTATTTATTTTATTTTATTTTTTTCAATACAAGTCTTTTATTGTCCCAAAAGACACCCCAAATCTTATTAAAATTCAGGATCTTGTTTCTGGAACTGGTAACTTAGGTCTACTCATCAGCCTGCTGCACTGTTCCCTTTTCAGACACATAGATACCATCCAAAAACTTCCTGATATCCTTGTTCTTAACTGTTGTGGCCTGCTGTATCAGAGCCACCGAGTTTGAAACAAGTTCAATATCATTTCCTTCAAGGATTGATTCATCCTTCTGGGCTTGAGAGACAGAACAAGCAACGCCTGTCCTCATCCGAACCCTGCCAATGTATTTTTCACCCAAGAAATTGCGGATTTCAACCAAAGACCCATTCTCCTGAATAACGACGTTGATGGGGAAGTGAGCATACACGGACCTCATCTTGTAGCGGAAGCCCAGCATAACACTCTTGATCATGTTTTGAATGTGGCTGCAGATGGTTCTGACGGTGGCTAGTTCCTTCCTGTTGCCCCCACCATTTGTCAACCCGGAGCCTCTTCTTCTTCCCAAGAAGTCTCAGCTCTACGTTGATGTGATTGAAGTCCCTCCGGAGGGTTCCTCTGGGGCCCTTCACAATGACTGTGCGCCCCTTCAGAGTGATGTCCACATTTTCTGGAATGTCGACCGTCTGATTGCTGAGAATGGTCTTCATTCTCGCAGTAGATGGGGCAAAGAGCCTATAATTTATATTTAGCTGTTATACACACACACCATGTGTGTGCTGGTGCCTGTGGATGCCAGAAGAGGGTGTCGGATCCCCCAGAGGAGCTTTAGCCAGTTAACCTCTCATGGCTGTAAATATCGAGCCTGCTCTTGGGGCATTTCAGTTTGTAAGGCCAGTTTTAAATTGGTTTTGATGTTGGTCTGACAGGTGCATTGTAAATGGAGATCTGTGTCCAACATAAATGACTGACCATGATTCTGATTAAGAAATGAAGAGGCCCAGTGAGACAGCCCAGTGGGTAAAGGTACTTGCCACACAAGCCTGATGAGTTTGATGCCCTCAGCACAGAGAACTGGCTCCCGTAGCTGTGCTCTGATTCCACACATGTGTGATGGTGTGGACACCTGCAAACCCCTTACACATATGAAGGGAAAAGTTTAAAGGATGGAGCTTACTGTGTGTTCTAGTTTGTATTTGGTAAACTAATAAGTATCTAAGCTTTATATTTTTGTTATATCTTATTGGGTATTTTTTAGGCTGGTAATCGTGGTTATGACAGAAATGGGGAGCTGGAGAAAGTAAGATTGGCTTTTAAAAGGTAAAGGTGAACTGGGTGTTGGTGGCGCATACCTTTAATCCCAGCACTTGGTGGTCAGAGGCCATCCTGGTCTACAGAGCGAGTTCCAGGACAGCCAGGGCTACACAGCACCCAAGATGCAGTGACAAGAGGTTTAAATGTGTGGTCATTGAGTTTTGTGAGAAAGGCTGGGATACTGTCAGGATGACTTTGTGTCCTCTCTTCGTCACCTGCAAAGCAAAGAAAGACACTTGACTTTGAAACTGCTCTTCCTGTTCTAGTCTGAGGTACTCACTCTGATGTGTGTTCTTATTTCAGACAGAATCCTGTTGCGGGATGTGAAAGCTCTTACCCTTCACTATGACCGCTACACCACCTCCCGGAGGCTGGACCCTATCCCTCAGCTGAAATGTGTTGGAGGCACAGCCGGTTGTGATGCCTATACTCCCAAGGTGATCCAGTGTCAGAACAGAGGCTGGGACGGCTATGATGTGCAGGTAAAAGCTCCTGCCGCAGCAACAGTTCCAACCTGAGTTCTGTGGTGTGACACTGTTCCTGGGGACGTGAGCAGACATCCCCTCACCCCAGACAGGGAACTTAATGACAGCCACACAGTAAGGAGACCTAATGTTTATTGGGGTTACCTATAGGAGCTTGGATGGCGGGTTACTTAACAGGAGCAGAAATGACTCTAAGACAGCTACATCATCAAAAGTCCCCTCAGCATGGGTCACAGCTCATGAGGCTGGGAGCCTGGTAGCTGGGCGGGTGGGAGAATGTCTTTTAGAAGTCCTCACTGCTTGCATCCACAAGGAGAGGCCTTCCTATTTACTTCAGAGCTTAGTGAGCGTCTCTGCAGGATGGAGTGAGTCATCTCTAGTTAGAACAGTAGTCATGTTTTAATGAGCGTCCCTGCAAGGTGGAGGTCTTTTCTTGGTGAAAATTGATGCACAGCAAATTTTAATCCAATAAGCTGTTTGTTGTGGCATCAGTATTTTAGAAAAACTAATATTCTTGCTTGATAAAACCTTTATGCATGGCCTAAGTAGTTCAGAGTTTTGTTATTTTGTTTTTGAGACAGGATCTCACTGGGTAGGCCTAGTGACCTGGAACTGGCTCTGTAGTCCAGGCTGACCTTGAACTCACAAAGTTGGGATTAAATGCGTGCACCACCCTGCCTGGCCCAAGCCCATGTTTTTGCTGGTGATACTGGTTTCACAGCTCCACCCTCCCATTATTACTTAATTAGAATCTCCTGGCGAATGCAGACATCTCACATCCAATTTTACATTTTAAAATACTTTTACATGGGGATGTGGGCGCTAATGATGTATAGAGCCCTTTAAGCATATATAAAATGTGTCATATACCAATAACTAGGACAGTAGGAAAGTCATCTAGTAGGAGAGTGAAAAAAGTACTTGAATTGTGAACATGCAGCAAAGTGGTGTAGAGCTGTCTGGTGGAAGACACTGGTGCAGACACAGGAGGTACAAGTGCTATGCTAGGAAGGAAGGCGTCACCAAGTGGAGCCTCTCATGTGGGCGCATGCTCAGTAGCAGCGGTTTATGAGGAAACCCGGCACTCAGAGACTGCTCTAGCATGCACTGTTGTAGTTCAGCTTGCTCTGTTTACTTAGTCCAACAAAGTCAGACATCTTTTTCCAAGTGAAATCAATGCTTAGTATAGTGATAACAACAGCAAAAAGAAAAATTGCATATTATATAAATAAACAACATTTGGGCTTCATAGAACTCATCAAGGAAGGTGCCCCAAAGCTGGGTGTGGTGGCACACACCTTAGTCCCAGCTCTCAGGAGGCAGAGGCAGGCGCATCTCTGAGTTCAAAGCCATCTGGTCTAAGTAGTGAGTTCCAGACAGCTAGAGCTACCCTTCCTCAATCCTCCTCCGCCAAAACAAAGCAAAAGAAAATAATAATAATAAGAAAAGAAAAGGAAAAAAAGATACCCCAATCATTTGACTCCTAGGAATATATCCAAGAGAACTAAAGACATAGTTCTTCCCAAAACTATCCAGATATTTGCAGGACTATTGAGACAGTTGAAACAGAAAAGCCCAGATGTCCTTTACTAATGAATAATACTATGTAGTCTATCATAAGGTGCAGTGCTTTTCAGCTGTTAAAAGGAACAGAGTGCTGATTTGTGCTGTAGCGTGGATGAACCTTGGAAATGGCACTCTGAAGCAAAGATGACAGTGACAGAGACCTGCATACCTATGATTCTTCTCTCAGCAAATGTCTCAGCGGGGGCAGGAAGAGCAGTTCAGTTAGGGTGGGGCGCTAGGAGCGGAAGTGGGCGGCTGCTCATAGGTGAGGTTTCCTTGGGGGTGATCATTAGATCTTCAAGCTGTTAGTAAGCTATATGAACTTATTAAAATATTGAAGTGTGAGAATCTTATGTGAATCACACCTCAGCAAGGT
Organism: Chionomys nivalis; assembly: GCF_950005125.1. Taxonomy (NCBI): domain Eukaryota; kingdom Metazoa; phylum Chordata; class Mammalia; order Rodentia; family Cricetidae; genus Chionomys; species Chionomys nivalis. Next base: position 40,501,985 of record NC_080105.1, on the reverse strand, counting down.
TGTTTCATAAACAATGAAACAGTGTGGCCAACTTGAGAGAGAAATAATTTGAACGAAACCTAACAGAAGGGCAGTAGACCCTGTCCTAGCTTGTATCTCTAAACATTGTGAGGGAAGCAGTTTATCTGTTTAAAATGAAGAATTTAAACTGAACTTATTGTTTACTTAGTTTTTGGTGGTGCTGGACACAAACCCTGAACGTTGTCCGTGCTCAGCTCCTGAGCTGCACGCCAGTTTCATTTGTTTCTAGTGAGGTGAGGTCTTACTGTGTCCCCAGCTGATCTGAAACCTGGTGTGCAGCCTGAGCTGGCCTGGGCCTTGTGTCTCCTGTCTCAGCACTCCACACCACTGACATCATAAATCTGGGCCATTGTGCCTGCCTGAGAACAGCTGCTTCCTCTGTGTCTCTCATCTCTGTCTCTCTCTGGTAAAATTCAAGCTAATGTGGATTCTTTTTGTAGTTTTCTAAATACATCTTTAAAAAAGCTAGAGCAGATTATGTAGAATTTAGACCCTGTGAAGTCAGTCCATATATGTGTGGAAAGTTTCGATTTGCAAAAGGTGATCTGCTGTGTGCAGTGTTAGATCTTATTAGATGGTGATTTAAAAATTTATTTTACTGGATTTACATCATTTCCCCTTCCTTTTCCTCTCTCTCCTTTCACGCTCTCCTTAAATTCATGGCCTCTTTTTAATTATTATCACGTATATGATAATATATAATATACATAATTAATATGCAAATACAATGTGCTGGGTCTACTCAGTTTTGCAGGCATGTATATTTAAGAGCTGGCCACTTGGTATTGGATAACTAATTAGGGCCTCTTCCCTGATGCTGATTCTTTTACCATCTAGAGAATCTAGCTGTAGAGGAAGTCCTTCGACAACAGTAGCAAGCAGGTGATAGTTTGAAAAATTGCTTCAGGTTTATAAATTATTGAATACTTAACACATACAGAAGAATCTGTAATGTATATTATGGAATACCTAACATGCGCAGAAGAACATGAAATGTATATTATGGAATACCTAACAATGTACAGAAGAACATGTAATGTATATTATGGAATACCTAACAACGTTCAGAAGAACATGTAATGTATATTATGGAGTACTTAACGTGTAGAAGAACATGTAATGTATATTATGGAGTACCTAACACGTACAGAAGAACATTAATATATATCTGGGGACTAAGGAAAAGTCACAAAGTACCTACCACCCAGCTTAAGTAGGTTGCTATGTAACTGCTGTTTTTGAAGCTCTGAGTTTGTCTCCTCCTTACATACTTTACTGTCTTGAATTTGTGGATTCTTGAATGTGGAGCATCCTTTTGTAACAGCTATGACATATACTAAAGGAAAAGAATCTTGTTCTCAGAGCCTGTTTCTATTTCTTTTACAGTGGGAATGTAAGACCGATTTGGATATCGCATACAAATTTGGAAGCACGGTGGTGAGCTGTGAAGGCTACGAGTCCTCTGAAGACCAGTACGTCCTCAGGGGTTCCTGCGGCCTGGAGTATCAGTTGGATTACACGGAACTGGGCCTGAAGAAACTGAAGGAGTCTGGAAAACACCAGGGCTTCTCTGATTATTATCACAAGCTGTACTCTGCGGATTCCTGTGGTGTTGGCGGGTTGGTTACCATTGGGGTACTCCTTGCTCTTGCCTTTGCGGTGTATAAACTGTTCCTCAGTGACGGCCAGGCTTCTCCTCCACCGTATTCCGAGTACCCTCCCTATTCCCAGCGCTATCAGAGGTTCACCAATGCTGCAGGAGCACCTCCGCCCGGCTTTAAGTCTGAGTTCACAGGTATGCTTCCCTGCTTAAGGGCAGTAAGTGGGTTGCATGTGAGCGGGTGAGTCTTGTGTCTGTTTCTGAAGAAGAGACTAGTTGCATCTGGAAACAAAACATTCGTCTGTTTACTGGGTTAAAAAAAACAAAAACTTCTTTTTTCAAAAAAGTAAAAAAAAAAATGTATGTATTTTTGTACATGTGTGGGTACTTGTGGAGGCCAGAAGTGGGTGTCAGATCCTCTGGAGGTACAAGTGGTTTTATTTAGCTGTCTGATATACATCCTAGAAATCGAACTTGCTCCTCTGCAAGAACAGCAGGTGCTCTTAGTAATCAAGCTACCTTTCCAGCCCTTCTTTTTCTTTTTTTTTTTTTTTTTTTGGTTTTTCGAGACAGGGTTTCTCTGTAGTTTTTGGAGCCTGTCCTGGAACTAGCTCTGTAGACCAGGCTGGTCTCGAACTCACAGAGATCCGCCTGCCTCTGCCTCCCGAGTGCTGGGATTAAAGACGTGCGCCACCACCGCCCGGCTTAGCCCTTCTTTTTCTAAAGAAAAATTTTAAGCATACATATTATTGTGTATATGCACTGTCTCTGTGTGTAGGGGGTAGGTATGCCATGGTGTGGATGTGGAGGTCAGAGGACGGCCGTAGACGGCCGCTCCCTTCCACTTTCTTGAGTTTGTGTGGGGCTGGGCTCGCCATTGTCACAGCGGCAGCCGCACAGCACCTTTCCCAGCTGAGCCAGGCAGCCGGCTGCTGCTCTGCTTCCTACAGTGTATTGTGGTCACTGTTAAAGTTGCCTGGTAGATTGTAGATCATCATTTTAGCTGGAAGACTCAGTCGATTTGTTAATAAACATTATTTTGATTTCTGCTTCACTATATATAAAAATAGAACTTAACATAAAAAGTAAAACAACTCACTAGAATGAAATAGAATATAGGCAAGTTTTCCTGTGTGTGTGTGTGTGTGTTTGAGTGTTTGTGTGTCTGAGACAAAGTCTCACTGTATAGCCCTGGCTGCCCTAGAACTGACTCTGTAGACCAGGCTGTCCTTGAACTCACAGAGGTCTGCCTGTCTGCCTCCCGAGTGCTGGGATTAAAGGCACCCACCATTACATCTGGCTAGATAAAGATTAATAGCACAAAAAGTACTAACTGTGAAAGGAAAAATAGATAATCTAGACTTTACATAAATTCATAATGTCTGTTAATCAGAAAACAGTATTAAGAAATAACAAGGGCAGGTCACAGATTTGGTCTGTTAAAAGTGAGGCACACAACCAAAAAGACAAGAATTTGTAAAATGTACTGTTGACAGAAGACTTGGATCTAGACTACAAAGACATCCATAAATCCGAGAAAATACAAATCATTAAAACTGGTCAGAGGGATTTGGTTAGATGCTCAGTGAGCAAGGTGCTTGCCTCTGAGCCTGGCAACCTGAGTTTGGTCTTTAGGAGCCGGTGGTGGGAGGAGAGGATTGACCTCAGTACATGCCTGCTGTGGTGCTGTGCACTCTCTCAGATACATAAATGTAATCATCTAAAGTTGAACAGAGGATTTAAAGAGCCATTTTATAATAAAAGGATATTGAGGGAAAGATGGCTCTTGCAGAGGACTTGGGTTTGATTCCCAGTATCCACATAGCAGCTCACAACTGTCTTAAAACCAAAAACCTAGTCTCAGGAATATTCCATGCCCTCTTCTGACTTCCTTGGGCCCCAAGCATATGTAGTCATGGAATGGACAAAATTAAAGTATAGGAAATCTGATTACTGTTTATCTCAGATAACATACAGTGGGTATCTATTCGTTGTCAGGAGCTGTCTGAGGTGGGTAGTGGTTACATGGAGGGGACAGAGAACAAGCTTATTGTTCCATAGGTGTATATAAGATTAGCATGCTTACTGAGGTGCAGTTTTCTCTAAGTGGAGGATGATGTTTGTGGTCTGATGTCATAACTACTAAATGTCAGGCTGCCTTTTCCATTAGAGACGTAGGCATAGTTCTCACCTGGAGTCCTTATAGCATAGAAAGGGGAAATCTGAAAGGGGGGTTTTCTTCTAGAAGCCGAGCTTGAAACAAAGTGATAATCTTGTAGGAAAACCATCTTTGCAAATCCTAAAAATCCCTCTCCATCTCAGTCTCTCTGACTGTGGGAAATGTGCTCCTGAGTTAAAAGCCAATACTTGATAAATACCCCTTTGGAATTCAGCTTATTTACGAATTGAGGGCTGAACATTACTGGTAAGTAGCACTGTACAGATGAAATAATAAAATGTGTGTATGAAGGCACTTAATCTAATAATGTAATCTAATAAAATAATAACGTGTATTTTATTTTAAGGACCACAAAATACTGGCTTTGGGAGTGCTTTCACAGGACAAGGCTGTGACAGTTCAGGGCCAGGGTTCTGGACTGGCCTGGGTGCCGGAGGACTGTTAGGATATTTGTTCGGCAGCAATAGGTAAGCTCTGCACTCATCCTGTGTGCCCTTAGTTCCGCCCGCGTGCCTCTGCTTTGCTTACAAAGTATTACATGCTTTCAGTTCAGTTTTGTAAGGGAAACAAATGATGGCGATCTTGCCCTATTAAATATGAGTTTTGCATAGAGGGAAGGCACAGGGCTTGGTTTGCTTTGGTCAGTATTATGCCTATTCTTTTCCCTCCTTGTCTTCCTTCCTATGTTCTCCTAAGAGACAGGAGAAATATGTCTGCGTGAATCTGAGCACATGTGAAGAAGGCAGGGGAGGACATAGCAGTTGGAAGGGACAGTCTGGCGGGTGATAGAGGGAGGCTGGGAAAGAGTTTGGGCCGGTCTTGGAATGTCTTGAGTTCCACGGTACTTGCAGCTCATCCTTGGGTTGGGAATAGAGAAAGGACTGCTTACTTCCCACCCCTTTCTGTTCCCACAGCAGTTGCTGTAATTGGCAGAAGTAGACACCAAATTTGTGTCATAGTAAAAATGCTTGATAAAGGTGACATTTTTTGATGACTTAGGAACAGGGAAGTGACTGTGGTCAGAAAAAAGATTCCTAACTCACTTTTGTGTCTTCAAGGGCGGCGACCCCCTTCTCAAACTCATGGTACCACCCGTCTTACCCTTCTTCATACTCTGGCACCTGGAATAGCCGTGCCTACTCTCCACTGGGTGGAGGTGCAGGGGGCTATTCTGCATCCTTCAGCTCAAATGCAGACTCAAGGACCAGAACAGCGTCAGGTAAATACTGAGGCTGCAGCCAGGGACAAGGAAGTTCAGAACAATGTGTGAGCAGTCGTGACTTCATTCCGTGTGCCCACCTGAGACACCTGTGTGTGAACGGTCATGACTGTTTGGTATGCCCACATGAGACACCTGTGTGTGAGCAGTCATGACTTCATTCCGTGTGACCACCTAAGACCCTGTGTGTGAGCAGTCATGACTTCATTCCGTGTGCCCACCTGAGTCGCCTGTGTGAGCAGTCGTGACTATTTGGTGTGCCCACCAAACATGTTAGCGATACAGTTAACTGAAACTGAAACCAAATTCAAATTCATTCTTTCCGTTTTAAATATTTCCTAAACGTGACTTGAAAATTAAGTCTTCCTGGATGTTAATGTCTATAAATGTTTAACTCTGAACCTTTAAACTCTAAGCCAGAGCCTTGAAAGTTTGTAGAGTTCTGACCTTCAAATTCAAGAGAATTATAAAATACATTGAGTTAGACTTTTAATATTGTCAACAGTATGATTATAATGATTGCTTTAAAGAGTGAAGAAGACATTTTCTAGAAAACAAAGATACAATAAAAACAACAAAACACCTGCTAACTTGAGAGGTGGTGGGAAACAGGGCATATCCCTGGATTGGCTGATTTTCTTCTGGAGGAAGACCCGGAGCAATGAATAATTCATGAAATTGATAGAAACATTATAAACTGTTTAGAAACGTTAAGAGAAGAAGTCTTAGTGCTGGTTTGGATGTAAATGACATAAGCACTTCACCAACTAAACTTGAACCTAGACCTCCCCAGGGCCCAGCAGTGTCCTCTTAGATGCAGCCGCCCCTAGGGAGACGGTGGTATGTATGTGTGTGCTACAGGCGCGTCTGTAACAATATATTCAAACCTTAGTTGGTTGAGTCTGCGAATGTGGAAACCACAGATACAGAGGGGCAGCTGTATTTCAGTAACAGAAGTACATACACTCCATGCACTACAGATTAAGCTCAGCGATGTTCTAAGATATCGACATCCTGTTAGTGCTGGTGTGTGGGGGGTGACGGGTGGGTGGTAGTCAAGCAATACACTACAAACATTAAAAATTCATGCTTCCTCCTCCTTCTGTTTCCCCCTGAGTTTGAGTTGAGAGAGGGCAGCAGGACATGGCTTAGGTCTGTTGCCCTCTCTGCATTTTTTAGATTAAACGTTGCATATTCATGGTGGTATTTGCATATTGGCATATTGCTCGCATGTTAGTTAGCTTACAGTGGAGTTCTTCCTTGGTCTCCTGATTGCAAGTGTGTGTGAGGTTTTGAGACCTGGTAACATCCTGTTCACCTTGTGCTTTGTAGTCTCCCCTCATAGCTTGCTTTCCTGTTTCCTAACTAGAAAGTGTATGACTTGTGCAACTTTAGAAGCAGTTTTCCTTGATTTTGAAAAGCTAATGTAGACTTTATTTTTCTCCTCTTAGGATATGGCGGCACCAGAAAACGGTGAAATAGGAAGCTGGAGGCAGACGTTGGATACAGAGTTTCTGATTTGTCATCACCTTCTCTCTGTGGGAATAGCCAACAGCTGTGTGGTGTTTTGTCCTTGTGTCGTTTCTCATGTTCTCTTTGTGGCCAAGAGTTGACATGTGACAAATGCTTACGTTTTGTGTGGTAGTGTAACGTCTAGCTCAAAGTGGTGGCTGCTGAAATTGTCCCGCTTGCTCCTAAGCCTGTGGTGCCAGAGACTGAACACAGCTAGCTTGAGCCGAGGGGCTTTGATTGATGGGTCCTTCCCTGTAGAAACAGTAATCCTCTAGTTGGTATTAAAACGTTTGGTGTTTGCTGTTCTTCCAACACGTGCCCAGCACTGGACGACTAATCACACTGATGTGTGGGTTCCAGCCTCTTGCCTGGCAGAGCTCGGACCCCTCCTGTGGTCCTGACAAGTGACTGCGCCCACAGGAGGGCTCGAGATCACAGGTTTTCAGTTCTCAGGCGGTAACATCACATGCTTCAAAGCAATCTGCAGTAGCAAAAGCATGTACTTCTCTGAGTCTTGAGCTGTTGGGTGTCGATGTAACAGTCTGTTTCAGCTTACATTAATGTGACAATAAATTTAAAAACCAGGAAGTATTTGTTCTCTGTCCACAAGCTCCCTTCTGTTTTCCCCTTCTACCCAGAGGAATGAATTCGTGCAGAAGCTCTGTGGCCTTGAATAGGAATTTGCTTGATGGTCCTGCTGTGGGATCTCCGGTCTGTTGCTGCTTCACCAGAAGACAGGAGACAGGAGCTGGTGTTTACACTTTGGTGGAACTGGGGACTAAAGAGAACATTTTGGTCTCTCTCTGCTATAGCAGCCCAACCTCCTCCTCTTTCCTACCTCTTCTCAGCAGTGTTTTCTTACCACAAATCATAGGGATTTATTTACTTCTGAACACTGCTGATTGGGCAATCCTTCAGCACATGAGCCTTTAACACTGCATATCCAAACCACAGTGATCTGCTTGAGCAAGGAGTCTGCATCCTGCTAAGCATTTATCCTATTTAGCTTTCTCCTAGTCTTCCAGAAGGACCAATGGCTGTTTCCTGAGGAGAATGTGCACTGAGGAAGGAAACAGCCAGATGTTTAAAGGATTGCTAGACACCATCTCTGAACCAGCATAAGTTCCTGACCATCACTGTGATGTGCTTGCCACACAGTAGGGGCTTCCTGCAAATCCTCCTGGTATGCACTTACTGACTACCCTAATTGTCATCATAAAACCTACACCCAGTAACACATGGAAGCAGATGCAGTGACCCACAACCAACAGTGGACTGAGCTGGAGTTCAGTCGAGAGAGAGGAGGGATCATGAGCACAAGTGTGTGTGTGTGTGTGTGTGTGTGTGTGTGTGTGAGTGAAGATCATGATTGGGAAAACCTCAGAGACAGCTGATTTGAGTTAGTGGGAGCTCATGGACTCTGGACTGACAGCTGGGGAACCTGCATGGGACCGAACTAGGCCCTCTGTGGGTGGCTTGATCTGTTGCGGGGTGGGGTGGGGTGGGGAGGCTGGCAGTCACACCAGGACCTATCCCAGGTGCACGCACTGACTTTTTTGAAACTCATTTCCTGTGGAGGGATACCTTGCTCAGCCTTGATACGGAGGGGAGGGGCTTGGTCCTGCCTCAACTTGATATACCAGACTTTGTTGACTCCCCAAGGGAGGCCTTATGCCCTCTGAGGAGTGGATGAGGGGTGAGAAGAAGAGGAAGGGGGAACTGGGGTTGATATGTAAAATGAAAAAAAAATTAAAGAAATGATGGGTGCTAGGGACAGACTTGGAGTGCTGAAGGTGATGAACAGAAAATGAGAAACTCAAAGCATGGTCTTCGGAAGAGTCCTAGTGAATGCAGTTGGTTAAGTCAGCATGAGTTCTGCTGGAGTAGAGGAGCTACTAGTGACTGGCGCGTTAGCTTTCCGATTGCTGTGGCAGTCCCTGACAACTCGAGATGGTATCAGGAGGGCATGGCAGAGCAGAGGAGTTCATATGGTAGCCAAGAGGCAGAAAAACATGGGGAGGCCAGGGCAAGATGAAGCCCTCCAGGATACATCTTGAGTGACCCTTCTCTAACTGGGTACCCATCTTCTATCTTTAACTATCTCCTGATAATGCCATCCATCAAGGACTTAACCCAGACACCAACCAAGGTGTGTTTTACTAATCCAGATAGTTTCCCCTCCACTCAGGTTGGCAATTGACCATGTTATAAAATGGGGGAAATAGACAAAAATGCACACGCAGAGAAAATCATGCAAAGACTGGAATTATGCTGTCACAAACCAAGGCATGGCACAGATGGGCAAGCTACCAGGAGCTTAGAGATGGGCCTGGGGCAGATCCTTCCCCAGCACCATCAGGAGGAGTGTGGTCCTGCTTATGTTTTTATCTCAGGCTTACAGCCTCGCCAATGAAAGAGCATCTATTCTTCAGTGAGTTGAAAGCAATGCCCCATTTCTGGAGGATTGCAGAGGTGAATGACACCACCAAAGGCTTCGAGGATGTACCGCTGGGGTTCAGGCCACACCCTCACTCAGTTCTCCATCTGGCTTGTGCAGAAAGCAGATCTGAGGCCATTAGTCTTCAGCTTAGGTGGTGGCTCCCATTGCAGACATGGTTTCGTTTCATTGCTTCAGTACACAACACATCACGTTCCTGACATGTGCCGTCCTACTGGCAAAGGCTTTTTGTCCATACCTCTTAGGACCGACCCCGGAAGCAGCTTGCAGCTGGCAAGGTCAGCAGTACACCTTCACTTACCTCAGCCCTGTGTCGGGATGCTGTTAGTCACTCTGAGCACTTTCCCTTTCCGCTAGACCTCAGACCAGTTCATGACACTGATGATGTCAAGCTGATTACATCAGGTGAATAATTCTTAGCACGAACTCCTGTAGATGGATTTTTCTTTGGGCTACCAGCTCACAGAAAATGAGACGCAGACTTACTATTAATTAAAGCTTGGGCTGTGGCTTAGGCTTGTCCCACTAGTTCTTATAACATTATATTAATCTTTGTTTTTGCCTCGTGACTTTTTAACCTTTCTGCCATCTCGTACCTCCTGTTTGTTTCCTTTGGCATTTCTCCCACACCTCGATTCATTTCCTCTCCTCTCTGTCTGCCCAGAAGTCCTGCCTAACCTCTTCCTGCCTAACTATTGGCCATACAGCTCTTTATTAAACCAACCAGAAGGTTCTTTGGCAAAGACACATGTTTACAGTGTACACAAAGATTATTTCACAACATACTCCAGATGTTTTGGTAGGTCCTTTGTATGTTAGAGGGTGAGAAATCAGACAATTCGGGGGACCTTCTTCGTAGTGGAATTTCTAGGGGGTCCAGTGGTTTGGAGTATGTGGAACTGCCGTCCACTGTGGAGGATACATTGTAAACAATCCCATTCTCTCACGCCATCACAACCTCCCTTCACCTCTAGAGACGGAAGTTGTAACTAGGACAGGAGCAAGTCTTCAGACAGGATGAGTTAGACCAGCCGGGGAGGGAAGAGACTACGGGCGCAACTTCATGCGACCTGTTACAGCACCTCTCCAGTGCGATAACGTAAATAAGACACCACGTGACCCTTCATGTCCTGTGTGGACCTGTTACAGCACCTCTCAGTGTGATCAATAAGACACCACGTGACCCTTCATGTCCTGTGTGGGATTTGACTTGCTGAGCAGCTGCCGGGAGCCCAGATGGTGCAGCTCAGAAGTTAAGGAAGTCCTGTCGCGGTATCCATGGGCGATCGCTCAGCGCATCACTTCTACGAATGCTCAGTGACCAACAAGAACCAAATGTTCCTCGTCTTAGGAACGACTATATAGTACATTTCCTGCCAACTCTTTGGAGACACCCAAGGTGCAGAGTTGACATGTGCGCACGTGTGCCTGTGACTCTCCGTTAGCAACCTTCTGTTCCCTGTCTCCCTGGGAAGCAACGGTCAGTGCCGTAACACATTGCATAGCCCGACATCACAGCTCTCCCTCCCAGCTGGTTTAACTCATCCTGTCCTAGTTACAGCGTTTGTCTCTAGAGGTGAAGGGAGGTTAGGGTGGCTTTAGAGGATGGAATTGTTCATCCCAATTAGGGGACTTGAGACAGCAACATTCTCTCTATCTTTCTTGCTGCCATAGCAGGCACCTCGATGCCCCACCTCCCTCTTCGTTTGTCTTTGGATCAGCTCGTCTTTGCTTAAAGACCATGCAATAATCTCACTGGAAGTGGACGCCTTGTAAGGTAGCATTTCCTTTTGGAGATTGCATCCTGCCATAAGTCTTTGCCTCTCGCCAAGTAGATTCAAGAGCACATCCTTTAACAAGGAAACAGCCCTCGCCCCAGGAGGAAATAGATTACACAGCAGAGGAATTATAGCACCTATTAAATAGGTGTGAGCAGCTGGTTCATTTGGAAGTTGCTGGGTGAGATATGGTGGAGAGAGGAGGTTTTTGTACATTCACCTGGGGTTTGTGGTTCAGAATGTGAGGCACATGATACTAGAGTAGTTTCTTAACGTTGCACGTGAGGATTTCTATAGTGAGTGAGATGCAGATGCCAGGATTTCTGTGGTGGAGTATGGACTACACGATTCAAAGGCCCGGGGGGGGGGGGGGGGGTCGGTGTAAGCGAGGGCACAGTGAGGCCGCTGAACTGAACCACTCTGTGGGTGTGTGAAAGAAAAATGTTCAGAATAGCCAGAAACATCCGGGGGAGTTCAAAGCTGCCATGGCTATCCCTCAGGGACAGAAAGAGGAACAGACTGGAGCCTGCCAGGGCTTTCTCTTGGGAGTAGAGAGAAGAGCTGAGACTGTGTGTGTGTGTGTGTGTGTGTGAGAGAGAGAGAGAGAGAGACAGAGACAGAGAGAGAGACAGAGAGAGAGACACAGAGAGAGAGACAGAGAGAGAAGAGGAGAGGAAGGGAAGGGAAGGAGGGAGGGAGGGAGAGAGGGAGGAGGGGAGTGAGAGGGAGGGAGGGAGAGAGGGAGGAGGGGAGTGAGTTGTAAAGGAACAGCCTGAGAGCCAGCATGGTGGGAGGCATGGAGAGGAGGCTGGAGGGGCTTTGGTATGCATGAGGTATAAATTAATATGGGCTGGAGAAACTTGGAGGTTAGTATGGGGCTTGGATACAGAGCTTGGCAGGAGGAGGAAGAGATAGAGAAAATGACTCTTCTTGACAGACAGAAACCTGTTTCACAGGCTCCTGAGGAATGTGTGAGTTTGATCCGTCTGCTAGCAATCCTTCTATAGTCCAGCCTGAGTTGAGCCCGGACTGGCATCTTGAGACATCATTGCCTTATAGGGGGTATTGGGGGTTCCCTTTGAATGTAACAGTGAGAATGTTAGAACTGACAAGACTGAAAAACCCAAGACCTGACTTCCCCAAGGGGTGTGCTTACAAGAGGGTGGTTGACATTTAAGAAGCCAGTGGTGGTTGCCCTGTGAAGGTCAAGGTTAGTGGTAGGATGTGTGTTGATTCCACCTGGTGAGAATAAAATCACTACCCCAATTGTGAAGCAAGCTTTAATTAAATACCGGCTAAGATGATGAACTCTAGCCAGGTCCATTCCTGGGTTCTAAAAAAAGTGGCCATGAGCTATGTTGGTCAGGTGCTCATAAGGCAAACCCACTAGGCTATGTCCTTCTCACGTTTGTCCAATCAGGAGCAAGCATTCATTCAATTAAAGCTTGTTTAGGGAAGTGAAAACATGTGACTTATTATTATATGAACAACAGCCTCCAGCATCTCAGGAAGTATCTGTCCTTGGGCAAGGGGTTTACAGGTTAGAGGCATTTTTGTTTTATGGATCTCTTAGGCACAGCAATTAAAACCTAAAGCATAACTTTTACTCTCATGGGGAAGGAGGGTGGATGAAGGTCTGTGAGCTCATCAGAGCTGTCCCTCCCCTCTCCCACACTCTGTCAATGGGTGGCGTTTTGTGTGGATACTATTAATCTCTTTTCCCGGCAGGTCCCGCTCTTGCTCAGTTTATTCTTTTTGTTTGTTTGCTTTTCGAGACAGGGTTTCTCTGTGGTTTTGGAGACTGTCCTGGAACTCGCTCTTGTAGACCAGGCTGGTCTCGAACTCACAGAGATCCGCCTGCCTCTGCCTCCCAAGTGCTGGGATTAAAGGCGTGCGCCACCCCTGCCCGGCTCTCAGTTTATTCTTGAACAAAGCGAGTAGAGCAGCAGAAATGGACGTTACGCATAGACGCTGCAGCAGGGATGGGCGTTACGCATAGACGCTGCAGCGTCTTTTGAAAATGGTTCCCATCCACCAAAAGGAGTAGAGTCACTTCTAGTACCTCTGGCAACCGGAATACACGGTACCTATTAGCATATCAAAGCAGTGCCGGCCCCCAGGCTCATCCTCCCTTACTATAAACTCACTCTAACTGGCTCAAGAGCTCCCTCCCCGCTCCTCCACTCCCGCTCCTCTGTGTTTCCTCTATTCTCCCTCACAGGGGTTCTCAGTCTTCCGAATGCTCTGATCCTGTGTTGTAGTCTCGGAGCTGATTGCCAAACAGTCTAGGAGACAGCAATGTCGCAAGGCTAGAAAGCTTTACTATGACCGGGTTAACTTGTTCCCCATGGAGTAGGGAAAAAGTGCCCCTGAGCTACAGCAGGGGAATTCCATGACTTCTGCAAGCCAGTGAAGCTTAATACAAATGCAGATTTTTTTCCATTTAGCATTTAGTACAAATTGTTACAAGTTTTAATGTCATTATGGTTGGTTAGTTTCAGAATACCCCGTTTCTTAAGGGAAGCGGATCTAGGTTTTAGAAGTTCTTTGTGGTCTGTTGGTTTGGAAAACACTTTGCATCATAGGGACATAAATCTCATTTTACCTAAGCAATATCAGTACAAATATTAAGATTCCGGAAACAGGTCTGGAAGCAGAACAATAAGAAGAAGAAGAGAGGGAGACCTTGCTATTTCTTAGCAGATGAGTAAATTATTTAACCCGCATTAAAATCAATAGTGGAGGCAGAAGTGGAGCATTCTCTTAACGCTGTTAATAGAGTTCCTTGTGGTGCTGCGACTCCAACAGTAAAATTATCTTCCTTGTCATTTCTTAGTTGTAATCTTGCTACTGTTGTGAATTGCAATGCAAATATATGATATGCAGGATGTCTGATGTCTGACTCCCGTGAAAGGGTTGTTCAGCTCCCAAATGGGTTACAACCCACAGGTTGGGGACCACTTCTTCTCTATTCCCTTCTGTTCTCCCCTCTCACAGATGGTCCAGTCTCCTGGTCCTATTCTGTCTGCTTTCTCCTCTCAAGTCTTCCAGATGCCTCTGGCTGTTTTCTCTCTCATGTCTACAATAAAACCTTCTCTTTAACCGTACCACAGAGTGGTCCTGTCATCAGTTTATGTGATGTGGACTTACAAAATGCCTCGTTGAGCCTCACAGTATTTCACAGTGCTGTTTCCCAGTTTTTATATTCGTAGTTCATAAAATGCAGCAGCGGAATCATGGTGTGTCATTTACAGCCCTTGTTCTCCTTTAGATTCAGGAACACTGAATTTCTGTGACTTTGCCTGTCCTATGATTTCTTTAGGAGGCTGTCAGTTCTTATTTATTTTCAGATTTTTGAGGCTCTTTGTATGATAGACTGGCTCAGCTTGTAAGGTTAAAATCCAGCTGCTGCTCATGTGTCCTCTCCTCATTCTCAGATACCGACAGGGACCTACCAGGGCATTGTCCTTGAAATCAGCCAAAGAAATATATCCCCACCCTGTAACCAGAGCCCATAAACACACCTTGACCCTGAAACTAGAGCCAAAGAAATCCACTCAACTTCAAAGCAACTAAGCAAGAAAACCAGCCAATCCCTGAGCAAGAAAACTAACCAATCCTCGAGCATGAAACCAGCCAATCACTGAACACAAAATCCAGCCAATCTTTGAGCTTGTCCAAGCTCACAGATTGAAATCTGACCAATTCCCACTCTGAAAAACTCTGCCCATAAGGAGCCCTATATAAGTCCTGTTCATTTGGGAGCTGCCTTTTTCCACCCCGGTGGAGGCAGCCACCCTCCTGGATTCTTTCCTCCCAATAAATGTCTTGAATGAGGTTTGGGTGAGACCTTCTTTTACCTGACTAGAGCAGAGAAGTAACAATTTCCTCTGCAGCTGGAGCAAAGCTGAGCAGCACTGTAACACTTTGGCTGGGGAACCCTTTCTATATCACAGCAGAGTTGTTACACTCTGGAGGACTTGAGCAGCACTGTAACAACTTCTCTGGGGGAACCCTCCCCTGCCTGAGCATTGAGGAAACCTTTTCCTGGAGAGGGACTATAAGCTACTATGCTTAAGGTGTCTTTGCAGTATTCCTTGGTTCCCAACTGCCAGTATTCCTTTCTGTCAAAGCTTCATGGCTCCTTCATGAATAAATATAAGGCTAGCAGGCAACCATTGTTCTTGGGGAAACATATAACAGGGCTTTTAATGGGGGCTTCAGGATTTCTATAGCTCATAGTATGTAGAGGTCAAGGGCTGCCTAAGAGGAAGGAAGAACACTCTTTTCGATACTTAAATGGTTATCAAAAGAGAATGCATCTGTATCTTTCATGAATTGGTTGGGTTCATGAATGTTGCTTCTGGGGTGTTAGAGAGAGCTCTAACAGGAGGAAGGGAAGGAAGGATGGTGTCTGAGGTAGGATTACTCTTCCTGTGATGAGACTCCAGGATCAAAAGCAACTTGGGGGAAGAAAGGATTTATTTGGCTTACACTTCCATAGCATTGTTTATCACCGAAAGAAGTCAGAACGGGAACTCAAACAGGGCAGGAACCTGGAGGCAGGAGCTGATGCAGAGGCCTTGGAGGGGTGCTGCTTAGTGGCTTGCCCCTATGGCTTTCTCAGCCTGCTTTTTTTTTTTATAGAACCCAACACTGCCAGTCAAAGAATATCCCTTCCAACTATGGGCTGGGCCCTCCCCCCATCAGATCAGTCACCAATTAAGAAAATACCCTACAGCCAGATCTTATGGAGGCATTTTCTCAATGGAGGGTCCCTCTCTCCCTTCAGATCATTCTACCTTGTGTCAAGTTGACATAAAACTAGTCAGCACAGATGAGTTTACCAGATTCTAGGTGGTGAGAAAAAGCTGATCTGGTATTGTTTTGTAACTATGTCTGGAACTGAAGTTTTAGCATCTCCTAGTAGAGCCTTGAACTTGTTCTAAGAAATGGCCACACACTTGGTCTAATTCCAGGGAGTTTCTTGTTGTCCTCCATTTACGCAATTAACAAAATCCCAAAGCAAAACAAAGCAAAACAAAAGACCATGTTCAGGGATTCATGGTTGTATCTGCTAAACCTCATTGCCTGACTTGTAGTCTCTGTGTGTGTGCATGTGTGACTGTGCATGCATGTGTGTGTTTGTATGTGAGTGCACACGCATGTGCATGTGTGTGAGTATGTGGCATTTATGTACATGTGCATGTGTGAGTGTACATGTGAGTCTCTGTGTGTGCATGTATGTGCATGTGTAGTGTATGTGCATGTGAATCTGTGTGTGTGTGTGCATAAACTAAACTCAGGGCCCTACACATGCAAAGCATTCACTTCAGTACTGAGTCATACTTCCAGACTTTGCTGTTGTGGAAACAGTTTAATTATGTAAAAGTATGTTACATTTGTTTATGCTGTGGAATATTACTTTAACCGTGTAAAGGTGTGTCGCATTTTCTATTCTGCATTTGTTTAACAACATAAGGATGTGTGTTGAATTATGCAAAGATGTGTTGCATTTATTTCCTTTTGCCTGCCTAAGGCACCTGATTGGTCTAATAAAAGCTGAACGGCCAATAGCTAGGTAGAGAGGGACAGGCAGGGCTGGCAGGTAGAGAGAATAGATAGGAGGAGAAATCTGGACTCAAGAAGGAGGATAAGAAGAATGAGAAAGAAGAGAACTAGGAGAAAGAGAGGGGCAAGTCCAGGGCCAAAAGCCAGATAGCTGCCAGTCAGCCAGACATAGAGACAGCCTGAAAGTAAGACACACAGAAAGAAAGTGAAGAAGGTGAAAATCCCTGAGCAAAATGTAGATAAAGAGGAATAGATTAAAATAAGAGCTGAGATAAGGCTGAGAATTCATTACTAATAAGTCTCAGTGTCATGATTTGGGAGTTGGTCCCAAAGAAAAAGCCTGGTGCACACTGGAATTTTCATAGTTATAGTAATTGCTATACACTAGTCAGTGGGGTTTCAAGGATAACTGTAGAACAGTGCCTGAATTATCTCCCTTGATAAAGAGTTGTTCATGATATCCCCCATCAAAAGTTGTGCTGGAGCACTGGGGAGATGGATCAGCTGTTAAGAGCACTTTCTGTTCTTGTAGAAGACAGAAAGTCCAATTCCCAGCACCTATATGGTGGCTCACAGCTACTTGCAACTCCAGTTCAGGGGATCCAGTACCATCTCCTGAACTCCATGGGCACCAGACGTGCACCTGGTACACAGACATACATGCAGGTAAAACACTCATACACATAATAAAAACAATACATCTTAAAAATAGTTGTGATAAAGTAACTTGCGGTAGAAAGAGAACCCACAATTGAAAATGGGTATTTGTTTTGTTTAAGGCATTGGTTGTCATTCTGGTTTCTCAGCTCATGTTTGCTGGTGGCACTAGAGGGCAGCAGTGATCCATTATGCAAAGTAGAAGCTGTCCCTGCTGCAGGACAATGCAATCGCTTTAACTATATTTATTTATTTATCTCTTAAACTTTTAACACAGATCAGGCTATGCAATTGTAGACCCCTTAGGTGGATTATTTTCTCCCAAACTGTTACAAGAAATTAGTTATTTCTTATACAAAAGTTCTTTGATACATTAATAGGTCCAACTCGTGTGTGTGTGGGCATGCATGAATGTGTGTGCATGTTCATGTGTGTCTGTGGTGTGTGCACTTCTGGAGGTCAGAGGTTGACACTGGATGCTACCCTCTATTGCTTTCCACTTTAGTTTTTGAGGCAGGGTCCCTCACTGGATCTGGGGCTTATCTATGTGGCTAGACAAGAGCTAATATAGACATACACAACTGGACAATGTATAGAGAATGAGAGACCTTGGAACATTCAGTCTTAAGTGGGACATCTCCATCAAGCTCCTCCTCCCAGTGCTCAAGGAGCTGTGCAGAAGAGGAGGTGGGCAGACTGTAAGAGCCAGTGGGGATGGAGGACACCAGGGAAACTGTCTTCCGGACACAGCAGGCTGATGTCCATACAAATCCACAGAGACTGGAGACATGCCCAGGGCCTGCACAGGTCTAAGCCTGATGGGGTCCCAGCAACGAGAGGGGAACTGGACGGGAGCCCCCCATCCCTAACCCGGAAGCTACCTCCAATTGAAAACCTCTGGCAAAGGAAGAATTAGTTTTTCAGTGGAGTCTCACTGAGTAGACAAACCACACTGAAGGGCGGACCCATGCTCAGCAGCAGATGGAAGACAGGAAGGGAACTCAGTGTTATCTTTGGGGATGATTTGGAGACACCTCACAAGGCTTTGTCTTATGCTTATATATTATGGTGTCTGATTTTGTGTTTTTGTGGGTTGTGTGGGTGTTTGTGGATTTGCATGTTCTTCTCTGTGTGTATGTAGTTTTTATGTTTTTTTTTGTTCTATTCTGATTTTTTTTTTAAATTTTTAAATTCTCCTGTTTTTAAAAAAGAGAGAAAGAAGACACGGAGCTGGTGGGTGGGGATGTGGGGAGGATTTAGGAAGAGATGAAGAAGAGGAAACTATGATCAGAATATATTGTATGAAAAAATGTATTTTCAATTAAAAAAGGAGGAAAACAAGTATATCACATATTTTAACCATATTCTCCTCCCCCCTACCTTCACCTTTCTCCTTCCTGTCAGACTCCTTCCTTCCCCAAGCTTCTAGAAAGATGTAACTTTCATATTTGAAACCCTGATAGGGACTTAGTCTCCGGAGAAAGAAATCTTCCTGGCGTTGAATTTGTTCTCATGTGACGTCCACACTAGCTAGGCATTTCTTCAGTGTGACAGACGTCCAGTTACTCATTTTTAACATTGCTTAACTTAGATAAGATTTTACCTAGATCCTCATTAGTGACCTAGCTAGTAAGGTGACCCGCTGAGTGCTTAGGAGGAAGGCTAGGGAGAGGATTTGCATACTTCCAGATCGGATCTTGTTAATACCGGATAGCTGATTAATAACTATGGAGAAAAGAACGGTCCTGCTGGACTGCCCGCAGGGAGCAATACCTCATTAGAGGAAGCTTCCCCTGCCAAACACCGCCACGGGGGTTGACGCAGAACCTTGTGACATCGCAGTTGGAATTTAGCCCAATTCCTGCCCCTTTCTCCCCGAGTGTGACCCTATGATTCACTGATAAGAACGGGAGGTTCCCTGGAGGTGAGCCCTCCCACCCGTGAGCCTCAGATCCCAATGGACTCCTCTTGAATTCCCCCTTGCTTGGAGATCATCAATTAGGTAATCTCTCCTTCTCAGGTTTATAATACACGTGAATTAGAAAATTGGTGGCCCTTAAACTGGTTATGGGAGACGCTTGAGCTTGGACCTGTCGAGGTATAATTGTACTCTGCACCACTTCAAATTGGCTTTGAACCTTATCTCCTCCAGCCTCCTGGCTGGGCAGAATTCCTATGGATGCTTTCATCCATAAGAGTGCCCAACTGTTGACTCAAAGGACAGCAAGGAGAGGGTGATGTCTCCAAACTTGTCAGATGTCTCCAAACTTGTCAGAACTTTTGGATGGCAATCATTTACGTCTCTCTTCCAAATTCTTCCTCAATAAGCACAACCAACAAGAAATTGTAACTTTGGAAATAAAGGAAAGAGAATGGTAAGACCCAGATCAATATATTTGTCTAGAGGTAACCAGGTAACACTCTGGTATTTGGCAAGGTCAATCGATCCTGGGTCCAAGGCCTTCTCAACATTCAATTATGTTTCACTGATCTATAGATCTGTCTTCTTGTGTGTGTGTGTGTGTATGTATGTATATGTGTGTTTTGTATGTATACATTAATATGCATGGGTGAGCACTGGAGCTAGAAGAAGGTATTGACCAGCTTCCTCTAACACAGTGGTTCTCAACCTGTGGGTCATGACCCATTTGGGTTCCAATGACCCTTTCACAGAGTCGCATATTAGATATCCCACTTATCAGGTATTTATATTACAATTCATAACAGTAGCAAAATTACAGTTATGAAGTAGTAATGAAAATAATATTATGCTTGGGGGAGGGGGAGTCACCACAACATGAGGAACTGTGTTAAAGGGTTGCAGTGTTAGGAAGGTTGAGAACCACTGACCTAACACTTTAAGCTTTATTTCTTTGAGGCCGGTTCTCTCTGAACTTTCAAGTTGTGTTTTTTTGGCTAGACTGGCAGCCAGCAAGTCCCAGGGACCCCCATCTCTGTCCCCATCCCTCTAACAGTGAAGTTAGAGGTACAGTGAGATTATGCCTGGCTTGGTATGTGGGTGCTGGGACTCGAGCTCAGGTCCTTGTGGTTGTACAGCAAGCGTTCTTAAAAACCAAGCCATCTCTCCAGCCCAATCAGCATTTATCTTTAGGCAACGTCACACTGTTTGGATAACTGTGGTTTTGCGCTAAGTGTTAAAATTGGAAGGATGCATTATCCTACTTCTTTCCTCTTTTAAAGTTATGTTTGGCTGTTCTGGATCCTTCACAGCACCATGGAAATCTTTCCTATCTGTTACAAAAGGATTTTGATTTGGGGAGTACCATTAAGGTACCAGTTTATGATGACAGGATTTTTTTTCCCCATTTATTAGGCTTTCTTTAGAATTTTCAGTATGCTTTATCAGTTTTGATGCCTTCTTCGCATACATTTATTCTCAGATAATTGACAGTTTTGGAAACTATTATAAATGAATTTGTTTTCTTAATTCCCTTTCCAATTGTTCATTACTAGTATGTAAAAACTCAACATATATATCGGTTTCCTTAGAGTGTAGGTTGTCATAGTCTGTGTTCTATCGCTGTGGAGAGACACCACGACCATGGCAACTCTTATAAAGAAAGCATTTAACTGGGGCTTGCTTACAGTTTCAGAGGTTTAGTCCGTGATCATCATGGTGGGAAGCCGGACAACAGACAGACGTGGTGCTGGAGAGAGAGAGCTGAGGGTTCTACGTTGGGGTCTGCAGGCAACAGGAAGAGAGAGCCACTGATCTTGAACATTTGAAACTTCAAAGCCCACCCGCCATGACACTTTCTCTAACAAGGCCACACTAATATTTCTGAAGTACTACCACTTCCTCATGACTAATCATTCAAATATGTGAGCATGTGGGCCATTCTTATTCAAACCACCATGGGTGTCATAGTTTGGATTTAGCACAAAGGAGTTGGTAGAAAATGATAGGGAATTTTTAATGTGCCCCCTCCTTTTGTAGAATTTGAAAGTTTGAGGATTGCTACTAAGGGAGTTTCGAATGTTTGGTAATATTCCGCAGTGATGTCACCTGTCCTGAGATTTTCTTTGTTGTAAAATTACTGATTCAGTCTCTTTACAGAGTTATTCATAGTTTTTGTTTCTCTATGAGTCATTTTTTTTTTGTGTGTGTACTGTGAAGAATTTCACTTAGGTCATTGAGTTTGATGACATCATTTGCAGCCTTTTATAGTGACTTTATTTCTGTGAATTCAGTATTAATAGCCCACTTTCCTGCCTAATTTTAATAACTTGGTTATTATTTCTTTTTTCCTTGTCTGTCTAGTTAAATATTTCTCAATTTATTTGCTTTTTCAAAATGTAATTTTGATTTAGTTCTTTCTTTTGGTTTTTTTGAATTTCACGAATCTTTGCTCTAATCCTTGTTATTTCCTATTGCTATGTTTCTTTTTCCAGTTTTTCTCTTTTTTTTATGCATGACTGGATGGCTTATAACTTGCTTTATAAACCAGGCTGGCCTCTAAGTCACAGAGATCCTCCTGCCTCTTCCTTGTGAGTGTGGGGACTTGCCCCACCACCACCTTTGGGCTTTTCTGATTCCGTGGATATACTGGGTAATCAGTTTGTATTTTTAAAAACACGGTGTTGTGATTTAAATTCTCCCTAATTGTTATACTTTGCACACATCCTGCACATTTTAGTATTCTGTATTTTCATTGTTATTCATCTCCAAGTATTTTCTAATTCCCTTTATTTTTCTTTGACATGTTGGTTGTTTAGCAATGTTTTATATAATTTTCACATATTCATCAATTTCCTAGACTTTCTTTTTTTATTGATAGGGCTAGAGAAGATATTTTATGTGCTTTACCTATTAAAAGTGTATTGAGAGTTGTTTTGTGGTGTGAATATGTCCTACCATGCGAATGTTTCACATGTGCTTATATAATCTGGGTATGGGCAGAATTTCTATCATGGAAAAAATGTTCTATAGAGAATCCTGTGGAATCTTTTGTTAGAATTCTCTAAAGGAGCAGAACTGATAGAGTTAATATATAATTTATGTTAAATATGAATTATATATAATTTATATAAATTTATATATATACACATATATGCATATCTCACACACACACACATGATTTATTAGCATGGCTTACAGGCTGTGGTCTGGCTAGTCTTACAGTGACTGTTTCCAGGCCAAGAATCTGGCTTAGAAATCATGGTTCAGTCCACGAGACTGCATGTCTCAGCAATCAGGTGCTCAAGTCCTGGAGGATTCTTCAAGAGCTGTTGCTCTTCAGTCTGTCCTGGGATCCTGAAAAAGTGGGTTCTAACAAGAATGTGTCAGCAGCAGGGTAGATGGATTTGCCGGTGAGGGTGAAGGCAAGCAGGCAAAACGAAAGAACTTCCTTCTTCTGTGTCCTTTCATGTGGGCTGCCACCAGAAGGTGTGGCCCAGATTTAGGGTGGATCTTCCTCTCTCAAATGATTCAGAGAAGAACATCCCTCACTGATGTGAGATTTCCCTCTGTATGCTATGAATACCATTGGTTAATAAAGAGACTGCCTTGGTCTGTTGATAGGGCAGAGTAGAACTAGGTGGGGAAAACTAAACGGAATGCTGGGAGAAAGAAGGCGGGATCAGGGAGAAGCATGTAGCCCCACCAGAGACAGACACTGGAACTTTACCCAGTGAGCCACAGCCTTGTGGCAGTACACAGATTAACGGAGATGGGTTAATTTAACGTATGAGTTAGCTAGAAATACACTTAAGCTATTGGCCAAACAGTATTGCAAATAATATGGTTTCTGTGAGATTATTTCAGAGCTAAGCAGCCGGGAACAAACAGCCAGGGCTCTTACAACACCTCACAAGCATGCCTAGCTGTTTAGGTTTTGACTGAATATGGATGTAGTGAGGTTGGCAACCGAGAGTAACCGGCACAAGTCTGTTAGGTCGGGATGCTTTATAGTGAGGGCCAAGTGCTCCCCTTCTGTACCCCCTTCTAGGTGTTCTATCCCGAGTGGAACTCTGACCCTTGCAGTTGCTGTGGACATTCCCCTGTAAGTTTGGGGAGTTTGGCCCCCAGCGTTTGGTCTCCGTCTTTAGACAGAGGTTCGTGTTTCCAACCGCTGCATCACTCCAGTTGGCTGCCACTGCCCACTGCCGTCATCATTTATTAGTGGCTTTTGTCTCTGTCTCTTCATCACCTAGTCTGAAAGCTTCCAGCTCAGTTTTACCTCTCTGTTTCCTCCGGTGGGGAGCAGCGATCAGTCAGGGGTCTTTTTTTTTTTTTTTTTTTTTTTTTTATTATGAATCAAGTCTGGGTGCTCCGGAAGCTGTTTGGTGTTTCAGGAGCACACACATGCTCTCCAAACCTCAAGTTCCAGAGAGTCTTTCCTTTCCTCTTAAGTCTGGTAGTTTATCTCCTATTGATTCCAGTTTCATCCTCTGCCCCAGGAGGCAGTAGCTAAACTATTTGTCTTTGACTGTCTTAAACAAATGTCACCTCTCCATTTATCTCAGGTGACAAGTTGCCTCAGCCCTGGAGAGTTAAGAATTATATGAAGTCAAGGAAAGCTCTTTGAACTATAGCTGTTAGGTAGCTAGTTAGATATTAACAGGGTTGGAGGACATTGGGGCTGGGCCCCTTGCTCACAGCTAACAGCTCTAGTGACAGGGACTGGAGCAGCAGGGCTGTGATTACTGACGAGAATTTGGGTCTGGGAGAAGCTGTGACTTCCTGAAACTTTCTGGAAAACCTTGTGAGATGACTGCCTGGCAGGAGACTTTTCGATAAGGAACAAAGACGTACCATTGCCCACTCCTATAAGGGTCTAACCCACAGGCTCTCAACCTTCCTAATGCTATGACCCTTTAATTCAGTTCTTCATGTTATGGTGACCTCAACCATAACATTATTTTTGTTGCTGCTTTGTAACTGTAATTTTGTGACTGTTATGAATCAATGTTCATTACTCTTATGGATAAAAAGTCTTAGGTTTCTCCATTCTGCTATTTTAAACCATTTATGTTTATGTGAGTTGTGTGTGTCTGTGAGACATGCGTACACGCCCATGGAGGCCAGCAGAGGGTGTTGGATCCTCCGGAGCCGGAGTTAAACAGGCAGCTGTGAACTACCTGATATGGGTTCTGGGAACAGAACTCTGGGTCCTTTGGAAGAGCAACATGCCTTTTTGGTTTTGGTTTTGAGGCAAGGTTTCCTGGTGTAGCCCTGGCTGTGCTGGAACTCTGTAGACCAGGTTGGCACACACTTACACACACACACACCCCACACACTTACACACACACACACACACACCACACACACACCACACATGCACACATGCACATACCACACAAACACACACACATGCACGCATGCACACACTACACACACACACACACCACACACCTGCTGCCTTCTAGATCTTGGACTGCCAGCTTCCTGCACTGTGAACAAGTTAATTTAATTACTTTATATTTGTGTTTTTAAACCACCTTGCTCATTGTATCTAGTTGCTTCACTTGAGTAAATTGATATTAGAGAGGCCAATCAAGTGGAAGAGAAGGTTCACAGTCCAAGGCAGCTCCTAGGCTGGATAAATTCCAGCAGCTAATACTGTCCTCCATTCACCCCATGCTAGACAAATACTCCTGGGAGATGCAGGGCCTAATTGCTGCGGTTTCAGTCATGGTTCCTGCCCAGGCTAGAGAAATCAGGGCAAAGGGAGAGCCACTGGTTACTTACAAAGGAGCAGGCCAGGGTGAGTGAGAGGGACAGGCCACCGCAGTTACCATCTTGGGCTTTGGGATGTGAGCAGCGGAGACGAACAGACGTCACTGCTTGACTCCGGAGAATCACTCTGCACAAGTCAGCAGCTCAGTTCAGAGTTCCAGAAATCCGTCACAAGTTTTAGTCACCCGAAGAGGCAGAAGGAGAAGACTTTGCACATATAGTAAATTCCTTACTCCCTCTTATGTATTGATAGCATGCCAGTCTGGTGGGCATTTTCCAAAGTTAATGCCAGGGTTATTTCTGAGATTAATAGGCTCACCCAAAGAGGTCAGCTGAGACCTTCTCTTGACAGAGAAAGACCAATTATTGGGCTAAATGCTTTTAAGATTTGAATCTCAAGAAATTAGGATTTATGAAAGTTATGGGGGAGACAGGTCTATCTTAGGTGACCTACACACTTAAAGAAGTGCTCAGAGCAGGTGTGTGTGTGTGTGGTTGTTACTGAAGTTTCTTTTAGTAAAACTTAGGAAGGTATTCAGGATCTATACCTTTTGATTCAACTCAATGTTTTTCTTTCCTCTTTAAATGTTTTAATGAACTGGTGTGATAAACACATCTATAAAACCAGCGCTAGAGAGGAAGGAGGATTTCCATAACCATACAGTGAATTCTAGGCTACATATGATCTAATAATGAGTTTCACTTCATAGTAAGACTGTAACAAAATACCCAAATAATAAAAGAATGACTAAACTACACAAAAATAAAACCCTAAATAGTATATTTTAGAGAAATTGTAATATTTTTAAAAGCAGAGACTACAACAGTCTTCCCTCAATCATGGGGTTTATGTTACAACACCTCATTTAGTTAATGCCTAAAATTGTCTCTGGCATTGATGTTTATAGGAACTATACCTGTGGTAGATGTTTATAAATCAGGCATTGGGATCTGTTAGCAAAAATAATACCACAATGTACTACAGTAATGAAAGTTTCTTAAAATTTATAAACTTATAAACTGTTTATTTCTAGAAAATTCCATTCGACATATTTAGACCATGGTAAACCATGGGCAGTTGAAACTATGGAAAGCAAAGTCATAGGTAAGGAGGTCTACTTTATAATTCCCTAATTTCTTTAAAAATATTTATTTTATGTAAGTGTGTATGTGTGAGTGTGTGTGTATGCGTATGTGTGTGTGTGTGTATGCCTGTGTGAGTTTATGTGCACCCTGTGCATACAGGTGCCCGTGGAGGCCAGGGGGCACCAAAACTCCTGGAACAGGAGTTATGGGCAGATGTGAGCTGCCTTATGTGGTGCTGGGAACTGAACCTGGGTCCTCTATGAGAACCATAAGAATCCAGGCTCCTAAGCACCTGACCACAGTCGTGTCCTTTGGCCAGTTCTGTGTCTTCTGCTACTACCCTCAAGATTATGAAAAATTCCGTACATCATTGTTCCATCTTTTCAGTGGATGTCACAAAAGACACAGACTCATTTTAGGACACCCAACCCCGCCGGGGAGTGGTGGTCTTGGTCTTTCTAACTGCAAACTTGCAAGCGTGTCTTGGTGAGGATGAACGGGGTACCCGGCATAGGGAAAACAGAAATCCAGCTGAGGCTCTGGCCTGCTGTTTGGCAATGGGTTGGTAGGTTTCACCTGTGTGTGCATTTTACTGGCTTGGCTTCCTTGAATGAGGAAAGGTCACGCTGCTTCATGGTTTCAGATATTTATTGGCTCTGGGATTTGGGGCCTGAGGTGAATCAGAAAATCATGTGGTCAGATTGTGTGGGCATGGTAGTTGCTTGCCTCATAGTGGCCAGGAACAGAGGAAAGAGCTGGGGACAAGAACCAGCCTCATACTCCCTCAGCATAATAAATTCCCATAATCTCCCAATATATCACATATTGATGAATCCGTCAGAAGATTAATCCGTGGATGAAGTCAGAGTCTTTATGTTGCAATCATTTCCCCAAAGCCCCAAGTTGCTGCCACTGGGAGATTGTTCAGATCCAAGCCTGAACAGGATTAACTACAATAATAATGAATTACTTCCAGTCTATTTTCCTTTGAAGGAAAATGAATAGGTATACAGTCTAGAATCCAGGAGAAGAGGGACCTAAAAGTAGCAAACTAGATGGGGTGGGGCGAGAAAAAGGCCGAAGAAAAGTAGCCTCCAACTTTGAGTAAGGGCCATCTGAGTTGAACTCGCTCAACCCTGGGATCCTTTCTGACTGTTCTGTTCTGGCAATACTCTGTTTTCTGGACTCTGCCTTCCCAGGTTAGAAACAATTTAGCACACCATTTGCTGTGCTATGATCTTTCCTCAGCATTCGGGGGAAAAGGTTTTTCAAGGCTGACTTCCTCCAAAGATCAAGATGGGTTTTGATTTAAACCCAGGGACGTGTAATGTGCTTCACAGGAGAAGGTTTATGACCCCTTCTTTGCACGGATCCATTCCTCCATGTCAAGGCAGGCAAGGAAGCGGGTTGAATCCTGATAGCTACTTAGCAGAATAATTTCTTCCTCTCTGTGTGCCAGAGGAGCTGATCAGAACTCTCGGTCTCCCCCGTTGGGCTTGTTAAAGGTGATGAAACAGGAACATGGAGAGAATGAATGCTACCCCTCAGTTATTTACGCAGAGAGCTTCTGAATTCACCGAGTTGGCTCGGAGGTTGTTTCTGCCTCCCCACTTCCTTTGGCAGTAGGACGTATAGAGCCATGCCAGCTGGGACACTTCCCATTGTCCTCCTCCACCTCCCCTTGGCATTTTGACAAGAATTCCTTGTACATATAAAACTCTCCAGCTCCGGGAAGGATTTACTGGCTCCATGTTTATCCTGGGATTTCATATGCAGGGCAGCCAGCAACCGTGCGCATACAGCTATCTAGACTGACTTGCTGACACGCACGTTCCTTTAACAAACACTTAACACTTGTACGGGTGCCAAGGATTAAGCTGGATGCTCCAGGAGCTAGATGGTAAATGTGAAAGAGGGTCTTAATTTGCATTGTAGTTGAAGTGCAAAGCGCTGGTTCCTTTGAAAAAAATATTTATTTTTTACTTATGTGTATATGTGTGCCTGCATGATTTTACTTGTACCGCCTTTGTGCAGAAGCCAGAAGAAGGCATCAGGTCACATGAAACTTGAGCTTTAGGTTGTTGGGAGTCACCTGACACAGATGCTGGGAACTGAACCCAGGTCATCTGGAAGAGCAAATGTTCTTCACCACTGAGCCATCCGTCCAGCCCCAGCAGTAACTTTGGTTGTGCAGGAGACTGTGGATTCAACAATGCAGGCCTAAAGTTGGGCAGTCTGGACGACTGCATCTGTGTCACTATTGGCTCGTTGCTTGTGTTCCAGCATTTGGATATCGAGATGTCTGTCTGATGGATCACAGTAAGCGAACAACCAGCCACATTACTGTTGATCAAGAGTTGTTGAGAAATGATTTTATATTAGGTAGAAGAGGTGGAAGGATGTCGCCATGGATGTCTGAGCTTGCACGCTGTGGAAGGGATGAATCAATTTGACATTTCACAGTCTGCTTGCTCCCTGTCCTAACTTAGCTCTACAAAAGTTTCTTTCTCAACAACTCTGGCTTCTGTCTTACTAAAAAGTTCTTATAGCTCTTTGATGACAAGTCTCTGTAGTGGCATTTCAGTTGTGTTTTATTAAATAAAGACCGCCTGAAGATCTGAGAGCAAAACAGTCCCACTGGTCAGCCTTACAGACCAGGTTATGGTAACACACCTTTAATCCCAGTCGCCACAATGACACACACTTTTAATCTCAGTAGCCCAGCCCTAGAGAGGAATCTAAGATGGAGGGGGAGCGGGGGAGACAGCTCTCAGACACAGTCTCCTTCTGAGATTCCAGGAGGCAGGATCACCATTTTTAGACTGAGGTCGAGGTAAGAACCAGTGGTTGGCTGTTTTGTTTTTCAGATCTTCAGGTTGAACACCAGTTTCTGACCCTGAGCTTTTATTAATCATGCTTCAAGTCTCTGCATTATGATAAGGTCTTTTCGTGAGGCTGTTGCATGAGAAAGTCTTCAACATTGACGTTCTTTGAAAAAGTGTACTAAAAACTTCTAGTATCTAGTTTTTTCTCCCCTTCTGGACATGAGGGAAGATTACTGTCCCGCAGTTAGGCAGCTGGCTTGACCAGTTTTGATCAATGGGTTGTGTGTGAAACCAATTTGAATCATTTCTGGATATTTAACTGTTAGGATGAAATACCCCCATTGCTAAGAAATCTAGACACAGACTTGCTGGGTTGAGTCTCAATGCACATCTTTAATTATTTGGTGTCCAATTTTATGCTGCAAAATAGTTGTAGTAATTTTTTTCTTTCACCAATGTGGTGTGACATGACAGTATCATTTGTTTCCATCACTGCCAAATTTGTTACTTAAGTTTTTTATAATATAGTGAGTTGTAAAATAGCCCGTTTGGGGGACAGTGAACATAACAGCTCCCTCGCAGCTAGGGTGTACCATATAACCTAGCTCCTTTCAGTCAGACTCAGTCCATGTAACATTTATTTGAAAGGGAGCTATATGGGTGGTGGTATCCTTAAGGTGAGTGACAGCAACTGTAGCAAATCATTGTTACTTTCTTAACACACAGGGACAGGCAAGGTACATTTACCTGTTTACTCATGTCAGAGTCGGATGCAAGATGTCCTGGTGGGTCACTGTCCTTATGCTCACCCAAGGGGCTCAGGCTTTTTTTTCTTTTAAATTGAAGTCGGTGACTCTGCCATGTTCTAGATCCTCAGGGACAGTGAAAGAAGTAAGAAAGGGGCACTTGTAGGATATTTGTAACGGGCCTTTCCCCCTCAGAAAGGAAAGCACTCCTCGTCTAATGTTTTGTGCTAACTGGATAAGATACATTTCTGTAGCTGCAAGGGAGTCTGGACACATGTCTACTCATGGTTTCTGGTAACCGTAAAGAAGTTTCTAGTCCATGGTGGAATTGGTTTTCTAGCTTGACAATAGAAGACTGGCTGTTTGAGAAAACTTTGATTGTTGGTCTGAAGGAGCTTAATGACTGAGCATTAGCAAAAATAGTTCTCTAGATTCTACAATGCCATTGAGTGCCATTCCTGCCCTCACAGCTGCAGGGATTGGCTTCTGTGTAAGCTGTTTAACATCTTTAAGCAGGATCCTATTCAACCTAGACCAGGGTGTCATCAGTTGATTCTGATAATCCTGCTCGTTTTCACTTCTGTCTGTCTGTCTTTTGCTCACATATGTCTAACCTTTGAGATTGGGCCTGAAGAAGAATATCTTTGCTGGAGTAGATACTTCTGTCTGTGTAGTAGCCTGGGGCTCTGTTTATTTTAAGAGCTAGTTTAGACTCAAAAGAGCATAAAAACGTGCCTTCAGCAAATCCATTCTAAAAGTTTCAAGCCCAGTAATATCTCTTCCTAAACTAGACCAGAATAAGGCAAATATGTATAATTCTTATACAGTTGAGGTAAAACAATCCTGTTGACTCTTTGATTAAAGAGCAGTTTATTTGAAATTTTATTGTTGCCACCAATGATAAAGGAGTGATATTAAAAATGCAGCACTCAAGAAAGAGTGTGGCCACTGCATTCCCACAGAATGGCCTTTAGGCTGGGCACAAGACTATGACAGACAGCAGGAATCCCATCTTTGTCTCTGGGGCACCAACCAAGCCTCAGGGATCATGGGTATATCTGTAGCTCGGAGTGCTTGCCTAGCATGCGTGAGGCCTTGGTTTTGATCTCCAGCATAGCATAGGTACATGCTTTTAGTCCTAGAGCTTTGGAGGCTGAGGCAGGAGGATTAGAAGCTCAAGGTCCTTAGCTACATAGTGATTTTTGGGATCAGCCTGGGCTACATGTGACCATATCACGAAACAAAATATTTGCTCGGCTCTCTGTCTCTGTCTCTGTCTCTGTCTCTGTCTCTCTCTTTCTCTCTCTCTCTCTATATATATATATATATATTTTTTTTTCCCCCCTGGGTTCAAGAAAAAGCAAACAATGAAAGTTTTAGAACAGAGTAAGAACTTACAGTTGAGGCTCTTCAAAATCAATTCTCCACCTTTTTGGTTCATATTGGATTTAAATCTTACCTGGGAGTGACCAACTTAATATCAACTACACTTCATTCTTTCATCTTAAGGGAGTCATTTGATTTTGTTGAATTTCAATTTCTTCATAAGTAAAGATAAACAGTATCTCCCAGTCACTGCTTTTGCAATGTGATTTGCTGAGTAGATCTTCAGATTCTCATTATTCTTGGCTGCTTTCAACACTCTCCACCAGATGGCTCCAGGCTGTCTGTGAAAACCCACGTCCACAGTTTCCTTTTGAGCTGGGCTTGCATTTGTAGGCTCTTTCTCTCTGTATGTTGTTTCCATTCTCCTCAGCTTTAAACAAAGCCACTTCATATATTGGGAAATATCTTTCTCCTGTGGTCTTTAGTTAGCATGCTGTTTTCACTGAACCATAAACCCAGACTCAAATAGTGCAGTCATTTATTCATCTATTTTATGAGGATACCAAGCTGTCTTCTCTTTGAGGGGCTGTAGCCCCAAAGAAGTAGTCAGGTATGTTGTCTCAAAGATGAGTGTTGGTGTAGTGAGAAACAGGATGCAGAAGTACAACAGCTGCTTCTCAGATAAAGATGATTTCCATATTCCCACACGGAATTGCTGTGAAAGTCAGTAACCTGTGATGTTGGGCTCTTCTGCCTTGGAGAATTCTGCATGGCCTGCTGAAATCATTGGGTTTTGGGGAGCTTCTTTGTAAGGAACTAGTCAGGTAACAAGGAAACATCTCTTGTTTTGTGTATATTCTTTTCATAGCTTATTTCCTTACCAAGTAGTAAACAAACGAAGAGAACATTAAGTCAAGTTTAAATTTTCAGTCTGAATATTTTTTTTTTTTTTTTGAGACAGGGTTTCTCTGTGGTTTTGGAGCCTGTCCTGGAACTAGCTCTTGTAGACCAGGCTGGTCTCGAACTCACAGAGATCCGCCTGTCTCTGCCTCCCGAGTGCTGGGATTAAAGGCGTGCGCCACCACCACCCGGCCTGAATATTTTTTTTAAAGATTATTTATTATGTATATAGTATTCTTAGTATTCTGTCTGCATGTGTGCCTGCAGGCCAGAAGAGGGCACCAGATCTCTTTACAGATGGTTGTGAGCCACCATGTGGTTGCTGGGAATTGAACTCAGGACCTTTGGAAGAGCAGGCAATGCTCTTAACCACTGAACCATCGCTCCAGCTCTAGAATTTTATGAAACGACACCCAGGAAAACTGTGTGTGGATTGCCTGTGTATTAAACCAAGGTTATTTAAATTATTCAAAGCCCTCTCTTTAATAAGAAGCTGGACACATATGTTCCCACCCTTCCCCCAACCTCCACTCCACTGAGTGATAGACACTGACCTTTCTGTCACCTTCAGGAAGGAAGGTCTAATGGGATTTAAACACAAAGGGGGCATTTTTATGTCTCCAACCTCATGGAGCTGCATAAAGTACTTGCATATGAATACCTACAGTTGCCTGCTTTATTGAAAAAAAATTAAAATTACACACATGCATATGCGTGTGGATAGATGCCTGCCAGGAGAGTTTGTTAGAGGAGGGCCGCTTGTTGGTCCTGGCTACCCAGCTATCTTAACTCCAAAATAATCACACAGAAACTGCATTAATTAAATCACTGCTTGGCCCATTAGCTCTAGCTTCTTACTGGCTAACTCTTACATATTAATTTAACCCATTTCTATTAATCTGTGTATTGCAATGAAGCTGTGGCTTACTGGGTAAAGTTCCCAGTGTCTGTCTCTGGTGGCTCCATGGCTTCTCTTTGACTCTTCCCTTCTTCCTCCCAGCATACAGCCTAGCTTTCCCCACCTAGTTCTGTTCTTCTCTGCCATAGGCTCAAAGCAGTTCTTTATTCCTTAACCAAGTAAAAACAACACATAGACAGAAGGACGTCCCACACCAAGAGTTAGTTTTCTCTGTGTACCATGTGAGCCCCAGGGGTGAACTCAGCTTGTTGGGGCTTGGTAGCTGGGACTTTCTGGACTTTGTGATCTTGTGGTTTGTGATGGCTTGAGTAATAATGCCCCCCACAGGCTCATAGGTTTGAATGTTTGGCCACCAGGGAGTGGCATTATTTGAAAAGATTAGGAGGTGTGACTTTGTTGCAGGACATGAGGCACTCGTGGTGGCTTTTGAGGTTTCAAAAGGTCCAAGCCAGGCCTAGAGCCTCTCTCTTGTCCTTCAGATACGGATGTAGAACTCTCAGCTACCACATCAGCTTGCATGTGGCTATTCTCCCCACCACGATGACAATGGACTAAACCTCTGAAACTGTAAGCAAGCCCCAGTTTAATGCTTTCCTTTATAAGAGTTGTGGTCAAGGTGTCTCTTCACAGCCATAGAACACTGACTAAGACACAAGGCTTGCAGACAGAGAAGGTTAAGTAGGTTGAAGCTTCAGTGACCTAGAACAAGCTACCCTGAGCCCTTGTGGGATGCATGACAGACCCCAGATAAGCTGCAGGAGGGACTGGATGGAGGTCCGGGAAGCAGACTTCTGGGAGATATTGGCTCGGGAAGGACCGGAAAGTGCCAAGAAACCTGCAAGGAGAGCGTGTTCCCTCTGCTGTGAGCACGGAGCATCTGTCAGCTTTGGTGCTCGCCACCTGTTTCCAAGTCTTCTGCCATGGGGCTTGAGGAAACCAGTGGAAACCAGTACAGATGCGCTTACCCAGAAGCCAGCTCACCCCAACGTGTCCTTTCCTCTCCGGCCGAAATCCTGGCTCCAGCAAAAGGTGGTATAGAAAATGCTGGACGTGTGCTGTCCTTTGACTGGATTTGCTGAGTGGGCAGGTGCTGTTATCTGTTGGAGCAAATTGCTAAAGTTGGTACCCAAACCAGGAAACTGGTAGGTGCGGAGCGGAGTAGAGTGGGGAGAACAGCTGCGGAGCGCAGGCAGGGCGTCAACGGGAACCTCCTTCTTCCTGGTGGCCCAGGCCTCCAGCACTGGATTCTGAAGGCCATCCTACCTCCTGGTCCTGCCCCTGCCTGAGGTTGACCGCCCAGACACATCCCAGCAGCACTGGGCTGTTGTTTCTGTATGCCAGCTTCTGGGTTGGGGTGGTGTGGGTGCGTGAGGGCTTTTCCTCTTTGCCTTTAGAGCAGGCCAGGGCTCTGGGCCTGTGGTTTTGAGTTGCTGCTCTTTCCTAGCGGGTGGGACTGGAAGAGTGCATAGGTAGCTGTCCATGGTCCAAGAGCAATCACTTGCCTTCACTGGTACTTCTTTCAGAGCCAGGGCAGGAGGTTTGACCTGGGAAATCAAAGTTTCTGAATCAAACCCCTGGCTAACCCAGACTGATGAAGAGAGTAAGAAATTAAACGCCCTCCAGTGATCTCTCATGTCAACCAACACCTCCCATTTGTGCCCCTTAAATTGCCTGTTGTCCTGCCAAGTTCAGTTGCTTTTCGGTCATGAAAAACCAACGCGGAGAAATTTAGAGCCCAGGTTTGCCCCAATACAATAGCCTTTGTTTTTAGTGGTGGAACCCACTGGTGCGGAAAACAGTCTCCTGTACTTTTGGTTGTTGTTTATTGTAATGGAAGCTTTGAATAAACCACAGAACTTGTGCTGTTTCTTTGGGTTGCACCCCACTCCCATAGCTGTGTGAAGGCACATGCTAATCCGTGGGGTTACACCCCACTCCCACAGCTGTGTGAAGGCATGTGCTCTTCCACTGGGTTACACTTCCGCCCCCTCAGCTGTGCTTCGTAGATCTTTGTAGTTTCTTCTAACTGTGCCGGTGGGTCTAGCTAATTTATTTCTGCCTGCAGACTAGGTACATATCTCTTTCTGTTAAAAAAAAAAAAAAGTCCAGGAGGCCCACCCCGTTTATCTGCATAAATTATTATCCCCCATAGTTAGGACACGGGCAGACATTCAGAGGTCATGGAAGAGCAGCAAATACGATTCCACATAGATCTGAACCCTTGCGAAGGACCCAGGGGAGCCTCGTCTTCGAGTTCCTCCTCCATGGGCCTGGATGTCAGGGGAAGGAATGAGGGTGAAGAGGCTGGTTCAGAAGATGTGAGAGTCAGTTTAGAAGAAGGGAGGCCAGCTCTGGAAACTGCAGAATTGATTTCTACAAAAGAAAACAAAGCTTTTTTTTCTTTTTTCTCCTCCTAAGTGAACCCATATTGATTTTATATCATGAAGTTAAAGGGAACTCTGGCTCAGATACTCAAGTCTCTCTGTGTGATGGCTGCCATGGCTACAGTGCTTTTGTTAGCTGATGGAATATGTATTCTTAGATGCTGGATTTTTAATATTCCCCCAGGACTTTATTTGTTTTAGAATATTTTTTATCCGTAGGAATAAGTGTGTGAGTTTTTGTCCGTTTTCTTTGTCTTTCTACTCTTAAATTGATTTTCACACACATTTCAACTAGGGAGTCAGTCACTTGAGAACATTAATATTACTTTGCAAGATTGATTTATTTGTCCCTGAACTGCTGCAAGGACAACTTAGATTTCTTTGTTCTGCCTTTGAATAGCCTGGCTGTTTCTAAGACATCCAATGGCCTGGCTCGCTACCTCCATGGCACCTGTCTGGAGACATTCAGATTGCTGCACCATTAATTTTAGATTACATGATCATGTGCACGATTGATTTCAAATCTCTCCTATGCCTACTCTGGTGGTTTAACCCAAAATTTTAGGAAGAGACTTAAGATCTACCTCGAATTCTTCTTTGTAGCAAATAATTCTCTGATGTTATTAAAACTTTCTTAAAGACATTGCTATGTTTTGAGTTAGTGTCCCCTCACTATTTGAACGTTTGTTCCTTAGTGGGTGGCACTATTTTGAGGGACCGTAGATCTGGTAGGAGGTGGGGTTTAGCAGCTAGAAGTAGGTCCCTAGAGGCAGGCCTTTGAAAGCCCCTTGTTCCAGTCTTGCCTTCTGCTTTCTTGGTCCACTGTGACGAGAACTTCTGCCACAAACTCTTGCTAGCGTGAACTCAGCTGCTCCGTGGTACGTTCTATGCCATGATTGATGGAATCCTCTGAAGCTGTGGACCAAGACAGACCCTTCTTCCTGTAAGTTGTTCCTGTCAGGCATTGGCAGAGTAACACAAAAGTAACCTGCCCGTTAGTGAGTGGCTTTGCAGGCATCCACTTAACTCTGGCTACTCAGCCTCTGCCATGGCAAACACTTCTGTGAGACCAGGTGAGTTGCTGAAGACTGTAGGAAGGACTTCTGAGTATAAACACCAAGAACAAACAAAGCACAGGTCTATGCAACTGTGGTTTTCTTCTTAAAATTACACATATACACACAGTACATGTATATGTATTATGTGCATATATGCTACTGTGTGTGTGTGTGTGTAGGTCAGAGAGCAATTTTAGTTTCTCTTTCTCTCATATGGGTCCTGGGAATCAAACTCTGGTCTTCAGGTTTGACCACAAGTACCTTTACCCACTGAGCCATCTCGCAGGTCCAATTCTAGCTTTCTTTCCTCCAAAGTTTATTGCCATAAAAAGTTTTGAGGTCCAGGAACTTTACAAAAATTGAGAATAAATCTTAATCTTCAATAATCGGCAACGTATTAAATTAATTTCTGAACTAGGTGGCTAAAAGTGATGGGCACACGGTTCCGATGATTTTTATTCAACTTTATCCTCATATTTCTTTGTATCCCTTTACTCACCTTGACACTCGTGATTCATCTCATATTCATATAACCCACGGTGCTTCTGATAAGTTTTCTGTATTGTTCACTTATTGTGTCTTAATTTCTAATTAATATAATTCTTGGCATTACAAATAAAAGCTTTAAAATGATCATTTGGCCTCTCAAGTCAGAAACAGAGAGTCATTTAATTACTTAGTTTGACTTTGAAAGGTCTTACAAACATGAAAACTTTGTTCTAATTTAGATATGCGTTAAAAAGTAATTTGAGACAAAACAGAAAAGCAATAAATAAAACCTCCCCTAAATCCTGATCTGTGTGCTGTAACACAGCTGTTACATCTTCCTGCCTGGTTGGGGTTTGTTGAAGCTATTTCATGATACTCCATTATATCATCATGTTACTTCTCAGTTACAAGATGATGGCAACAATGTGTGTTGGGGTCTTACTATATACACAAGTACTATATACACAGTACCATGGGGTCTTACTATATATACAAGGCTGGCCTTGAACTCTTCAACTTTGAACTATAGCCTCCAAATTGTAGAACTACAGTGTAGCTTGAATAATAAAAACCCAGAGACAGATACTGGGGTTCAAGGTGAAGATCAGAAAATCAGAGCTGCCAACCACTAGAGAGACCTTTTATCTCTACATCTTTGTTTGTTTATTTGTTTTGGGGGTTAAACCTGAAATGAGACTTATCTGTTCCTGGCAGCACCAATCTTCTTTAGAGAAGATGATGGACACTGAAGAAAGTCCACATGGAGTTTCTCTGTGGCAAAAGTAAGCCACTGGGAAAGAAAATGCCCCTGTTTTGACTCTGCTGACAGTATGCTGTCCTAATTGGACAAGCAGGAAAAAAAAATGACTGCCAAACATTGTCAAGACAAGGAGGGCCAGCCCTTCAGAATATCCTGCTTCACAGAAATGTCTGTCGGATACACTAGGCCTGTAGGCTGAAGATGGATGCCCCAGAATTACAGAGGAATTGGATGTCTGTCCAGGCAGCCAGTTGCTTCTGTATTTCTCAGACTTTATGGAAGTCACTTGCATGCACTTCCTGCTTACTCAGTTAATATTATTCCTTCTTGGGTCTCTGAGGGAGTCAAAGACTAGATTGTTATAGTTTTCCTTGTTTACCAGATGCAGAAAGCAAGTTATGATAAAAAAGTAAATTAGGTACAAGACTTTGAACTCACCAAGATAGGATAGATATGAAGTATTTTCTCTGAATTTGTCAAATACAAATGGACTAGACATTGCTGATATTATTGCCTGTATATATTGTATATAGTTATTGTACTTATTGTATATAAATTTTCTTATATTATAAGTTTAGACAAAAAGGGGAAATGTAATAATATTTTATTTGTATTTTAATAAATAAAGCTTGCCTGAGGATCAGAATGCAAAGCTAAGCCACTAAGGACCAGGGAGTGGTGGCACACACCTTTAATCCCAGGACTTGAGAGACAGAGGCAGATGGATCTCTTTGAGTTCAAAGCTACCCTGGGCTGCACAAGATTGATCTAGAAACAGATCCATGTGGTGGTTCACACCTTTAATCCCAGTGT